>NC_136068.1:1042945309-1043427809 GCF_964261635.1 Lissotriton helveticus | reverse complement strand
CTTAAGGCTTGCCACTCAAGTACTCCTACAAATAAGTTGCACAGAACATACCATATGCTCACATTACTAGAGTGGGGGATAAAGTGATACCCAATACTGATCGCAGAGTGGGGTTAAGACTAGCTGCACATGAGGGTCTTGATTCAGCCCAGTTTGGGGGGGGGGGGGAGAGGAGGAGGGGGGACTGCTACAATTTAATTTTTGCAGCTGCGCTATTGGTGGCCAGGTCTTTATAAACAGATCGAGGACTTT
The DNA here is from genome assembly GCF_964261635.1 of Lissotriton helveticus. Lineage (NCBI taxonomy): Eukaryota > Metazoa > Chordata > Amphibia > Caudata > Salamandridae > Lissotriton > Lissotriton helveticus. The sequence goes on along the minus strand of NC_136068.1, from coordinate 1,043,427,557 downwards.
GCCCTTAAATGTGACATCTGCCCGCATATGAAGGGTTCTTCTATAACCCTTCCACCCCAGACACCTACTGATTTCAAAGAGGCCACTGGCTTGTGTTACTGGAAATTGAAGTACATAAGTTATGTCAAGAATCCACAAGATGGCGCTGTTGCACAATGTTGACAGAAGTCAGAGTCAGTTTTCCAAACGAATAAAGATACCGATTCAAACCTAGAACGCTGATCCGAACTTAAAACGATCCTTATTTTCCCCTCTTTCTTTTTTAAAAGAAATGTTTCAGTCTTACTTGGTATTTTTCTTGCAGGGAAATGTTTCAAATAATTGTAGTTCAGTCAATGGCAGGTCCAGGATGCTTGTTTCCGGTCTAGGGAAGACGAGGCTTGGCAGTTCAGGCTGGACTGTTCCCATGAGCCGCAGGGTCAGACTGATTTGCATATGACCATGTCTGAACAGGGGAGGCGGAGTGAGCTAAAGAATAATGATGGATTAAACCCAGATCAGTTGACTGGGGGAGAGTGCTTGCATTGTTTAACACTCCGTCTATCATCCCCTTTGGTATTTTTAGTAATCGGATTTGCTCTTATAGACAGCTTTCTTAGTCTACTTATATCCTAGGAGTAGGTGTCATGTGTTCCAGTTAGGCCTGGAGGGAAACGCTGCCATTTTACATATATACAGGTCTTTCCTTAAGTTGCCTTCACTTTTACACTATGACTTCTGACACACATTTGTACACTTGACAGTCTGGATTAGTTTCTTGGAAACAATACTTGCTTACAGAATCAACTTCCCAAGAACACTATCATGCTACCTTGACACCATGTACAAGGTTTATACACATGTTATGCAATGTGCTTGTTATTTTCATACATACAGCGACTTAGCTATAATGGCAGACTGATCAAGATCTCAGCCGAAGGAAGGCATTCCTTTTGTTATAAATGAACATCCGTTTACGGGTGTTGGCAGAGGAGCGCTTTGCTGTCATTAACAAGGTCTCTAAATGACGATGCTCAGGTCCAGTAGCCTGCTGATGTCTGCGAGGGGTGTCCAGCTCGTGACTACAACAGGACCTACATTCTTTCCCTTCAGGTAACAGGGGTTGGATCATCTAGTATGGGGATTCTCAGAAGAACATACAAGACGCCCTAGACACTTAGTAGAACTCATAGTGGGAGTACGCCAGATTTCTATAGTGTTTTATATGATTATATATATATATATATATATATATATATATATATATATATATATATATATATATATATATATATATATATATATATATATATATATATATATATAATGTTTTAGTACAATGGTGGAACTTTTTTTTCTCTTCACTATCCTAGTACTTCTAATAACTTTTATTTGCTTCTGTCAATTGATCATTGCGGCACATATTTTATATAAGAATAACGTTGGTTCAATAAACATTAAAGACGTCACACAGGGTATTCCTTGAATATTTCCCCGAGAGCAAGAGAGTATTAGTGACTGAGCAAAAGGGCTCCAAGTCTGATGCGAGGATTCCTGGGTAGGGGGAGGATTAGATCAGGGTTGTCCTGTTCAGTGGTTGCCAGAATCATTTGCTACCTGTCTAGGTTTAGAGGTACTCATGGTGGCACTGTGAGATATCTGGCAATAAGACTACATATCCTGAGAAGGCTGCATGGAATCAGTCTGCCACCATCCCAACGGTTAAGCTGTCCACAAAATGTGCAGTTCCTATCAGAGGGTGTAAACAACACAACCGGTATAATAAAAAATTTAAATTAAACACCAATGGCATGTATAGTTCAACAATTCACTAAAATAGTTAGGCAATAATTCTTTGGCTTTGCATGCGGAGGGAATGCTGTGCGATGGGTGACGTCCAATCAGCTAGAGAAATAGCTTTACTGTACAACTGATTTGACAATAAGCACTTACATATAAAGGCCCAAATTTTAAGAACAAACATTGAGTAGAGGTGAACTTCACTCCTTAAGTGCGTCCTTAAGATTTGGCATAATCACCCCTCCTTCCCCCCGGCATGTGGATTGATTAATCCAAATCTGCCTCCCTAGGGGGTTGGGGGTGCAGAAAGCCCACTAGACACCAGTGTATATATTTTTTTTAAATAAACAGAGGAGTAGGAGCAGCCCATCATTGGCATGGCCATACCCCATCCCAAAATGCCAAAAGGGCACAGTCTTTTTGCCCCTCTGGGTGACAGATGGGTGTGACTACCCTGAATCTGCACCTCAGACTGTAGACACTAGACACCAGGGAAAATAAACTCTGGGATGGGACTGCCCATCATAGGCATGGTGAAGCCCTGCATCCCAAAAAAGGGCTCAATCTTTCTGCCCCGCCCAGGAGGTAGATGGGACAATTAGCCCCAATTTGCTTCTTTCTCCCAGTGAACAGAAAGCCCACTAGATACGAGGGACAGCATTTATGCAGTATTGGAGGGGGGGAGCAAAAAGCACAGTAAACACCTGTTATTTCAAAGTGACGCCAAATAAAAAAAAAAGGAAAGGAGGAGGTAATAGTCTATCTCCCCCCCCCAGGAGCAGATAGGAAGTTTGTCGCAATCGGTTGCCCCCAAATCTACCCCCTCTCCCTTAGAAAGCCCACTAGACGCTCTGCATTTTGTATCTGGGGCAAAGAAAGGGGAGTAGTAAGGAGCGCAGCCACTGCACTCTGGCATCAGCCCCCTTCACCAAAGGGCACAAACCATTACTTTGTTCCCCTGCAGAGAACAGAGAAGGAGTCTGCACACAATTTACCCCCGGGAGCAGATGCCTAGTAGATTACGGGACATTTTTTTTTCTTTCTTCAAATAACTGGGTGGGTGTGGCCCATCCTGACATCAAGCCCTTCCCTTACCTCCAAGGCTCTCCTGGAGACTATAACATCACAACCCAGAGGCATGAGGGGAGATTTGATTCATTGGATTGTTGCTTTTCCATATAGGTAGGAGAGTAGGGCTAAATCCCAACAGTGCTTTTCCATATAGGCAGGAGAGTAGGGCTAAATCCCAACATCTTCCTGTAGGAAAGTGCCCCTTTTTATCATCGTCGCCTCCCCTTTTTGCCACTGGTATGGATGTTTTTCGAATGATGTTCCACCGGGTCCCTGCTTACCAGTTCACAGTGCTCTTTCCGTAAAACAAGGTAACAATGTCTAATTGTAACACAATTTGCACACACCACTTTAACACCCCTTTAAGTCCCTACTAAGTGGTAACCCTGGTACCTACGGCATGGGTACTAAAGAGGGTCCCTAAGGGCTGCAGCACGTATTGTGCCACCTTAAGGGACCCCCTACAAGTTGCATGCTGCCTGCCATCGCAGACTGTCATGGTGCAAATTATTTTTTTTTTTTTAGTTCAAAAGATTTTTATTAGGAGCTGCAAAGAGAATCAACAGTACAGGAATAGTCGGTTCAGTACGAATAGTTACAGTCACATGGCTAGGAATACAGAAAGTTGGTACCAATAATGCAATTGAGTCCATAAAACAATGAGTCCAACATGTTACATAAAATTCCCCTTAAAATGACCACATACATTCCGATGATAACTGGTGTCATGTAAAGCCTGACCTTGATGGAGGTAGGCACCCCCCCACTATCGCAGAGGCTACATAAGATGAACATTTACGTATCCCAAACCTGTAGCACATGTGGGAGCTGGAGTCATCACTCTGTGGTTAAGAAAGTACAAAAACATAGACTGGCTAACAATCAGAATGAAACATTGTGTGATGACGCGCTTTAGGACCTTGTAGGCAAGATTCAAGGAGGTTTGTAAGCATCAAAATGAGCGTCCAGCGAGGACCAGATTTTCCTCGATGGGGGTCTCCACGGAGTGGAGGTCAAGGATATATTGTCAGCACCTCTCAAGTACGATACCCAGTTCAACCAGTGAGGAAAGGAGGCTTTGCTCGTGCTTTTCCAGTTGTCAAGTATGATTTTAACCCCAGCCGTCAGCAGCAGGTCCAGTAGGGCTTTATCGTTTTCATTGAGAGAGACTGCTTTGGCAAAACCTAGTACAAGCGACGAGAATTCTCTTGGTAGAGTAATATGGAGGACTTCCTTCACGAAACCAAAGATCTTGTCCCAATACGAGATAACACTGGGGCATTTGAAGACTAAGTGCTCCAGATCTCCTCCCACCCCTGAGCAGTTCCAACACGTGTCATCGTCCTTGATTTTGTGAAGAAACAACCTCCTGGGAGTCCAGAATGCTTTATGCAGAAGCCAGAACTTGGTTTGAGACAGTGTAGGGCATATTTTGTGGCGGGTGGTGGATTCCCACGTTCTGGCCCAAATTGTGTCCGAGTTCGGTACGGAGGAGAATGAGTCCCAGTATCGATGGATGGGTGCATTTAGGGAGGACGCTTGCGGACGCATCAACTTGTACAAGCTAGAGACTTGGTGTCCTTGTTTGTTAAGGGAGGGGAATAAATCTAGGAGGGAAGGAGTGGCATCATTCAGATTAGCCTTTGTTAGAGCTACTTTAATGTGTAGGAAGTTATAAAATTCAATATTATTGAGGTGGAACTTAACCTGAATTTCTTTAAAGGTTAGGGGTAGCGCGTTTCCGACGAGTTGGTGGGGGAATATGACGCCCTTGTCTATCCAGGCGTGGTAATTGAGAGGTCTCCCTTTGTATGTGATGGTTGAGTTGTGCCATAAAGACTCCCACTGTGAGTTTCGGAATTGATGTGGTAAATATTTACTGACTTTTAGGAGAGCCATTTTCGTGTTTTTGAAGATTAGACCTGGACCTAGGTTGGGGCTGGGTTTGACAGTGAGTAGGGCGCTGGGGCTGAGCCCCTTCAGTATCGCTTTTTCTACAGATAACCAAACTGGGCTATAGTCCGGTTGGGAGGATATCCAGTAGGACCCCTGTTTTGCTAAGAAGGCTATTTGGTATATTTTAAAATCCGCCAGATTAACTCCTCCCAGTTTCTTATCCAATCGAAGTTTTTTTAAGCTAATTCTCGCTTTTTTGCCCTGCCATAGAAAAGTCGAGATGTGTTTATCTACTTTAGCATGGAATTCTTTGGAGAGGACGAGTGGGAGCATCGTGACGAGGTAGTTAACCATGGGTGATATCATAATTTTTATAGTTTCGATACGGCCCCACCAGGTGATGAAACGGGGTGACCAGCCGTCCAGCAAATTTTTGATTTTGTTCAGGATTTTGTTTTCGTTATGTTTAAGGGTACTCAATAACTCATCCGTGAATTCGATTCCCAAATATTTAATCACTCCTGTTTGCCAGAGAAGGCCGGAGTCGCCCAACACCTCTTTCGAAGTGTGGACATTTAGAGGTTTTACTTCGGATTTATCCCTATTTAATTTGTATCCGGAGAGGGAGGAGTATCTGTCTATCGAGGTCATTAGGGCAGCAATGGAGGTAGTAGGGTTTTCGGTCGCAATCAAGATATCGTCTGCATATGCAGCTAACTTGACTCGCGTGTCCCCAAAGGAGATACCCGCGATGTCTCTGTTAAATTTGATGTCTGTAATGAGGGGCTCAAGGGCTAAGAGAAAGAGTGCTGGTGAGAGAGGGCAGCCCTGTCTTGTACCTTGGTAGAGACGGAACGGTTCCGAGAGGGTGCCGTTTATAGCTATCCTGGCCGAAGGTGCAGAGTAGAGGGCCATCACCATCCTGGTGTAGGTATCGCCCAGGTTGAAGGCGTACATACACTGGCGCAGAAAGGACCATGAAACCTTGTCAAATGCCTTTTCCGCGTCCAAGGTTATTGCTACCATTGGCGCGGAAGAGGATTTTGCCTTTTCCAGGATGTGGCATAGTAGTCTAGTGTTGTCGTTGGACGTCCTGTTCTTTAGGAAGCCAACCTGCGAGGGGCTAATTACTTTGTGGAGAATGGAGTTTAGTCTGCTCGCCAAGATTTTAGCATAAATCTTGCAGTCCAGATTTATCAAGGATATGGGACGGTAATTTTTAGTGAGTAGTGGATCCTTCCCCTCTTTTGGCAGAACTATTATTGTGGCTTCGCTCATTGATGGAGAAACACCGCCATTGTTTGCAGTGGAGTTAAAGAGTTTTAGGAGTGGGGGGCTAATTTGGTCCGCAAAGGCCTTAAAAAAGGGTGCAGTGAAGCCGTCTGGGCCGGGGGCTTTATTGTTCTTCAGGGTGTTAATCGCTGTTTTGATTTCCGAACCAGAGATTGGGGAGTCCAGATGGGATTTGTCAGATTCCGAGATTTTCGGGAGGTGGAGTGAAGAGAGGTAATTTGCGCAGGCATTTTCATCTAGTATCTTGTCATTTTTGTATAGGTCTTCATAGAATTTTTTAAAAGTGTCAAGGATGTTAGATTGTTTGGTGTGTGTGACGTTGCCTGAGTCTTTAATGGACGATATGGTAGTCAGTTTCTGTTTGTGTTTGAGATAGGAGGCCAACAGTTTCCCTGCTTTGTTGCCCTCGCACAGTTTCAGGGCCTTGAATCGGTTAACCCATACCCCCGCCCGTTTGCTGGTGATGGTGTTATATTCATATTTTTTCTTGGTCAAAGTATCAAAGACGGAAGAGTCAAGCGGGTTGGATTTGTGTTGGGTTTCGAGTGTGGTAATCTGCTGCTCTAGATCTACTAGCTCTTTATTGAGAGTCTTGTTTACCCTTGCCCTGATTGTGATGATGGTCCCTCGGATTGTGGCCTTCAGAGCATCCCACAGGGTGGTAGGTGTAGTGTCGGGGGTGTCATTTAAAGAGAGATAATCCTCAATGGCCTCAGATATTAATAATTTGTTTGTGGGATCTGCAAGTGTCTCGTCATTGAATCGCCATCTCCTAGTTGGTAAAATCGATCTGGAACCAGCTAGTTTGGTTCTGATGCATGCGTGATCAGAGACTAATTTGGGGGCTATCTCTGTCTCCTCTATAAGGTGTGTGAAGGGGCTTGAAACTAATATGAAGTCGATACGTGAATAGGAATTGTGAGGTGCAGAGTAAAACGTGTAGTCCCTACCGTCTGGATTTTGTAAGCGCCACGAGTCTTTCAGGTGGTATCTGTCACATATGCGAAGGAGGGCATCATGTGATCGGGAAGGGTGGAAGGCACATTTGGATTGCCTATCGAGGATCGGGTCCAGGGGGAGATTAAAGTCACCTCCCACTATCAACAGATCATCAGTAGGGATAGGTTCTAGGGACTGTGAGACCGATTCCCAGAAATCTGGGTCGTCTGCGTTTGGGCCGTATATATTTAGAACATGAATAGGGTCATCTTCCCTGAGAAGATTAGTAATGGACAGCCGGCCTACTTCGTCGTGGGAGTGTGAGATTAGAGTACGGTTTGCTTTTTTCGCTAAGATGGTAATAACCCCTCCTTTTTTGTGGGAAGCTGGTGAGGACAGGATGTGTGATGCCCAATGAATATTAAGGAAACGTAGTTCTTCCTCGGACAATTTGGATTCTTGCAACAAAATAATGTCACCCTTTGATTTGGTGATATAATCAAGAATTTTCCTCCTTTTTACCGGATGGTTTAGGCCCTTAACATTGAGAGAGACTATTGTGGGGTCGTCGGCCAACGAGTTTATCTTAGCCATTGGGGATGAGGAACGTCGTTGAGATAGTGCGCTGTGATCTAAGGCAGGCAGTGGATGAAACCCCCGGCTGCACAACATGTGGGACAATGTGTGGACTCATAGTGGACTGTAAAAAAATACAATTGACATTTGTGACATAGGTAACCTTAAGAACAAAACAGCATAGAACGTACAGAAAGGACATTAGGGCTCTTTGGACCCTTACAGCTCCATTTTCTCCCCTTCCTACCCCCCCCCCTACTCCCCACCCCCACCCTCTGTCCCTCCCCCCCTCCCCCCCAAAACGTACATCGGGAGTGCGACGGCAGACCCGTGCAAGGCGGAGTTAAGGGATACATAGAAGATATCTAGAAGCTTCCAGTCTTAAAATAGAACACTGTTGGTATAAAGCATGAGAAATGTACAACAGTCAACTAGTACAACCATCCCTGACGGTGAGTTGAGATGTCCTCGAACTTACCCTTGAGCCTGGGCGGAATGAATAACTCCATAAATCCAATAATCTATACTCTAGAAATTCAAAACATTGTAACTGTCCTGTGTTGGTCAGCACATAGGAGCATTTTCTGATCTATAAGGAACAATATTGTTACATCAAAGTAGCCTATAACATGAAGAAATAACGTACTTGAGGAGAACCCGTATTAATAATAATGCATGGGGCACAAGGCCTACTAGGAGCATTTTAAGAGCAACAAAGAACAAAATTCTTACATCAAAGTTTCCTCCTTCTATCTGGGCACAAACCAAATTGCAAAAACTAGATTGTAGAGGAATCAACGTAGCCTATAACATGTCGATGCAACGTACGTGAGTAGAACTCGTAATAATAATAAAGCATGGGGCACAAGGCCTACTCACATTACAGATGAGGATACCTGTGGAGACATGTGGAGACCTGAAACCGCGAGTTAATGACTAGCACCAATAAAGCACGACAATGACATTTTACACTTGAGCTCGAGATTGCGAATGAGCCTGATTGCGTGTGACACATATGATATCAAGTTTTCCTCTTGTTCGAGAGGCCCAACGCTAGGTCCATTTCTTGTTCCTGACGATCTTCCAGAAGAGCTGCAAGGGCTTTGGGGTCCGTGAAGTATCTCGGATGGCCGTTGACGACGATCCTGAATTTCGCTGGTCCGGCAAAAGAAAAAGGAATGCTTTTGGATCTTAGCCTGTCTCTGAGCTCCAGGAACCCTTTGCGGATTGATACCGTGTCTCTAGAGTAGTCTTGTGTGAAGATGATTCTATGGCCTTCCCATGTGATGGCGTGGTTTCTTCTCGCGAATTGGAGGATCATCTCTACGTGTTGAAATCTAAGTGGTTTGCAGATCAGCGGTCTAGGGCCATTGGAGTTCTTGGCAGTGAAGGTGGGGATCCTGTGTGCCCTATCTAGCTCGAGGCCGTGTGGGAAGGACAATTTGGTTAACATGGGAATCCATGATTCGAGGAAAGCCACGCAGGAATCCGCATCTTTTTCGGAATTCTCCGGCACACCAAAGATCCTGATGTTGCCTCTTCTATTCCTGTCCTCCAACTCTGCATTGTGACGCTTCATCTCCTCCGTGATCTTTTCTAGACTTTTGATTTTGGCGACTGATTGTTTCGATATGTCCTCCACGTCGCTTATTCGTTGCTCAGCTGCGCCCAAGCCAATGTTAATCACATTTATATCTGCTCTGATTGCAGTGAGCTCCAGTTGCATCGAGTCGGTGTTGGCTTTGGTAGATTTGGAAAGATCATGTAGATCTGCCATCTTCTTTAGGATCATTTCTATATTGGCTGCCATGTCGGTCTTACTTTTGATGGGTGAGTCCAACAGACTTCCAGGCTTTACTTTTTTAGGGTTATTCCTGTCCTCTGTATTTGCCATTGTTGTCTGGTTTGAGTTCGCCCTCGTTGGGAGCCTGCTCGGACTTAGTCGCTGTTGAAGGGCACCGCTTGTTGACGAGGCCGGGCACCTACGTGCTATGAGATGGCAGTGGAATCACTGATGCTGATCACTGATCGGGTTTGTGAGGAGCCGGCCAGGACTTAGATACTGTAGGAAGATACTGTAAGAAGACGCTGCTGGCAGTCGTGACTGGCACCCACGCAAAAGGAGGACGTTTGCACGATTACATACACCCCTTGGCCACCTGGCCACCTGAGGGGGCAGGAGCGGAGTCCAAAGGTAATGGCTACTGGAATGTGGATGAGCAAGGTGCAGTACCGAACAGTGACTGTTAGCCTGATAGCCTGTTAGGTGTTAGCTGAGGTGTGCTGCTCTTGTCGCTCTTGTAGATCGTGGAAGTAGAACTCCTCCTGGGTTGTTAGTGCTACCTGTGTTTATGTGGAACACTGGCTACAGACTTATGGTAGAGTAGAGAGCACACAGAGAAAGTGCGTAGGCGCTGAGACTGAGCGCTATTTAGCAAAAGGGTTATGCTTCTCAATTAGGTTAGGGGTGAGTTTTCCTCACATTAGGTGAGACGTTCGGCAATGAAGCAATGAGGCGGGCCTTGATGCTCACTTGATAGGCAGCACTGGCAGCACTGGCACGTGGCACGAGTAGTCACTTCCAATTATGGTGTGGCAGATGGGGCTGCACAGATCCACATGAATTTCACTTGGATGGTGGACTCGGCAATGGATGGGCTTAAGATGGGCATAGGAGCTCACCGTGAGTCGAGGCGCTGATTTTTCGCGGGGGTCGGCGCCGCCGCCATTTTGGGGTCAGGCACGTCGAGCCAGTCGATGTCTGCCGGGATGCCTAGCTGTCAACCTCCAACATCAGCAGTACTTGAGGGGTGGATCTCGTTATTGAGGCGCTTCCTCTGACCCTGGTGGGCGTCTGCTGGTAGTAGGAGCGCTGTGTGCGCTCGTGGGGTCAGGCGATGCAGCTGCGACCGGGCGCCGCCATTTTAGGCGCAGTCCGGGTCGGAGTGTGCACTGCCGGCAAAGTCCAGAAAGGACGGTAAAGCCGGTTCCCAGGCCGATTTCAGCTCATCGGAGGATGCAGCAAGGGACCCAGTGCCGGTACCTTAGTTCTGGGGCGAGTTGCGGCTCTGGAAGCAGTGGTGGTTCAGGACTCGCTCTCCCTTCCCGCGGAGCACTCGGTTCAGGCGGCCATTCCTCCTGCCGTCCAAGCCACGCCCGTCATGGTGCAAATTATGACCGAAAACATGCCATGCCAAAGTCACTGCCTGTAAAATATGTAAATGGGTATGCCCAGACGTGGGTCCCTTGCTCACTACGCCACTGGAGTCAAGCTATCCTGGCTGAAGACGGCTGATAGCCAGAAACCGGTCCTAGGATGCTTGATTCCGGTACAGGGAAGACATGGCTCGGCAGTTCGGGCTGGACTGTTCCCATGAGGCACAGGGTCAAGACTGATTTGCATATGGCCACGTCTGAACTGGGGTGGCTTGGTGAGCAAAATAACGATGGATTAAACCCAGATCTGTGACTGGGGGTGAATGTTTTGCCATTGTGCAACATTCCGTCCATCATCTTGTGTGTTTTGCTGTAAAATATGTAATTCACCCCTACAGCAGGCCTTGTAGCCCTAAGACAGGGTGCATTATATTACATGTGAGGGAATATCTGCATGAGCAGGTATGCCCCTGTGCTGTCTAGTTCAATTGCTAAATGGTACAAGTGAACAGGCAGCCATCTTAAGCAGCTGTACTGGGCACCGGTCAGCACGAGTTCCCCAGCTACATGAGTACTTTACTGAAACCTATGGTGTTTGGAATCAAACACCTTGTCTTAATACATCTATACTGTAGCCAGTAATAGATTTATTATGACATGCACCCAAAGGACACCTGACAGGTACACCCCGAAAAACCTACCAGTGTCTAGTGTGCTGGCATCATCCAGCCTGCCACCACAGAAGTTTCTGACCCACCGCAGGTGAGAGCCCATGTTCTGAGACCAGAAACAATGCCTGCTCCAGAAGGTGTTCACACCTCCTCTAGCAGAATGGCTAGTGAATCTGCAAGGCCAGGAGCTTTAAAGTCCCTGAAGACTTTGATATAAGACGCCTGCTTCCCCCAGACCTGAGAGATGCCACCCCATGCCCTGAGGCCTAATTGTAGCGAATTGGGAAATTCGCTACACAAGTAGTCGTGTTGCACTACAGGCCGGTCACACCTCTAAGGTGGATTACCTAATATGCCCCACGAAAAAGGGTTCCACCATCTTGTTTTTGGTGGAATTAGGAACTCTGGGAGAGGGCTATGTCCACTCCCCATTGGAAGAAGTCATAAAGGGGGGTGTAGTGACCCCAAGGGTAAGTAGCCCATTGCTGCTAGCCTTCACTTTCCTTAATGCCCCTAAATTTAGTATTTAGATGCCCCCCTGACACCAGGAACTCAGATTAGCCCGACTAAAGAAGAAGGACAAAGAAGAGCAAAAACAGGTGATGGACAGAATGCAGAACAATGTCATACATTCACCCCAGTACAGAGATCTGGGACAAAGAAGAGACAAAGAATGTGAAATCTGTTGACTAGCTGTGGACTTTGTGCCAAGCCCTGCCTGCCTGCTCATGTTCCGACAACTGAAAAGACCCAACTAATCCTGCAGCTGTGCATCTTCCCAAAGCCTTGGACTGCTGCCAGCACTTCGCCAACCAGCCAGCATATCTCGTGAAGTGGAGGAGCCACTTCCTTGCAGCCACGGACTGAAACATCTGGTTCACCGATCTGCTGACAACAGGGTCAACCAACGTAGTGGCCACTCAGGAAGAGGTTACAGAGCTGCAGGAGGTCAGATCCGTCTCAACCACCAATTTAGGAGACAGTAGGACCCCAGGAACCGCCCTGCATGAATAGCCGGGGAACCATAGCCCTTGCAGCAGCCAAGGCATGTTCAATGTCCAGCCCGGACACAAACACCACCAAGACAGACCTACCAACATGGAACGTCAGCATCAGAGAGGCCATCTTCAAGAGTGGTCCTGTTTTGTCCCCATCTTCAAGTCGACCAAAAAAAGTGAGAGCCTTCAAACCATGCGTCCCACTGGAAAAAAACTACTTCCGAGCCCCACAGCCCGTGTCAGAGCCTACCAAAGGTGCACCCGTGGCCCGAAGTCCCTCAAGAATGGGGCCCCCCTTTGGGTTCCAACAGACTTGTCCCCACTTGTAGCATTTTTTTGTTACAGGTTTCTCTGTAGACTTCAGCAGTAGTAATCGAAGCTACCCTTGCGATCAGCACGTTTGCCCCTGGACACACCTGGTCAGGTAAACCAAAACTGCTGGTGGTTCTAAGAACCTTGGCCCCCTACTTAACTTAAGCCCAGAAGAACAACCCTGTAACTCGATTGCAAATACCTCTATGCAGTGTATATTTCTCTCATAGGATAACATTACCAATTTCAAGGCTCATGGTTCAAATCTGACCGCTGTATTTTCTGTGTTTCTGAAAATCTCTAACTCAAGAAGTACTTACTCAATCTCTTATATCTTGGGGTCTAAATTAATATAAAAATTAATGTCATTTTTAGGTCTCGGCTAGCGTAGGCTGCGCACATGCGCAGTCTCACTGGCGAGATTTAATGAGATAGAAAGAATATCACTAGCGAGGTTAAGCTCAGCTTCTCTTCTCCATTGGCTGGCCTCCTAAACGGTGGCCAGCCATTGGAGAAGAGGCCCTAGTGACATTCTCCTGTCTCGCTAAGCCCCGTCCTTTTCAGACTGGCTGACTTGACTTCCTGCTGGCGTAAAAGTTTTCTTATCTTCTTTATGGGGCCAACAGATGGTCCCATAAAGAAGTTTAGAAAGCTTTTACACCAGCAGAAGTCAGGCGCTTGTTCCAAGCTCTTGTTTTTCAAACCTACTACACTGTGCGCGCAATGTAAAGGTGACGTTTTTACTAATCTTAGAATACAAAGGTTCCCAATTTATCAGAAGGATAAACTAGTAAATGTAGCACACAAAAGATACTCTAGAGCTCTCTGGAACACATATCAAGAGCTCTCTTATTACAAAATTGTAATACCAATGATACTAAAAAGGAACAAAGGATATGACAAGAATTAAACCAATGGTGACAAGACTGTCACAAAATATTGTAAAAAATCTCATACATATTTATTCCATACATTTATCGTGAAAACAATTTGTCATGTGCATGAGACGCAAAGTTAACACAAAGAATAAAAACCAGTATCAAAGTAGTGTATGAAGAGCTAAAACAAGAAGCAGTTGACGCAGTGTTTCGTTTTTTTGAAGTTAAAAACACCTTTTTCAGGATAGTTCTTTAGTTTAGCACAATTATTGAGATGTTTATTCTCCTGGTTAGGTCTTTGAAGGTACCATGGACCATGAGTGGATATATGGGTCCTATTTGTCAATGATAAATTGCCTTGAATTACGGCTGGGAGAGATATACGGATATTCAGAGGAGCCACCGTTAATAAATTCTGGATTATGGCCTCGAAGCTAGGTATGGCCCAAGGAAGGCAAAAAATGAATTGTGGTGCCTCTAATGCAGTATTGATCCTGCTTGTTATACTGGCTGCATGTGCAAGGGGGATGTCCTCCCAGGCCCTTCATTCATCAAAGAATAATCTATGTAGATTTATCAGGCCTCCCTTCTCCGACTGATCCCTAGTGGCGTCTGACGTTAATGGTCCCAGCGTATGGTTTTTACGAAGGAATCTTATCTAAACACAAACATAACCCGAGGCAAAACCATTCGAAATTTTGAACAGTGAGTAAATTACATGCATTCGCGGTTTTGTGGACGTGTGACAGGAACGAGCAGCCGGAGCATGTCCAATCCGTTTTCGTTTCACGATACATTCTTCTGGGTACCTTGGGGGCACCCACACACCTTCGGCCTGCGGGGGGACAGCTGTGCGAGCAGCCAGCAGCGTGGCTTCGAGCTGAGGTCATCCAGTCAGCACTGGCTGCGAGCAGCCAGGGCCGGCGCTAGGCATGGGCAGTGTGGGCAGCTGCCCAGGGCCTCGCGCTCAGGGGGCCTCGCACCCCTGTGAAAGGTCACACTTCCACAGCCCACCACAGGGCCCGCTGCCTCATCTGATTACATTACGAGTGGGGGAAGGTACAACCAGAATGGGGGACGGCACAACAGCTGGGCCAGCAATTATGCTGGCTCACAATGTCAGGGGCAGGGCAGCGCCTCGGTTAAGTACCGGCCATTATCGGCGCTGTTTGTGCATTTTGTATCTAGGCAACAGAAGGCCCCTTTGGTTCCAGCACAAGCCGGACACAGGTAAAAGGAGGTGGGTGAGGGGAGGAGGGAGCAGCCAGATCAACTGGCTTTTGTTAACCTTCGAATCTTGATAGGGCAGTGTCTCGCATCTTCATTGAATAAAGCTAAAGTTTGGTAATGATAATGCCTGTGACATACAGTGATCGATACATTCTTCCTAGCTCGATAAATTAAAAGCATTTAATTCATTTATGCAGAAACACTATCTGACTCGTACGGATCTGACACAGGGAGGCAGTATTACATACAAAACATACAAATATTTACTGTTCTTGTTGCCATCTAAGCTAGGTACAGCTACCACTTTATTTTCTGCCCACTATTGAAGAACACCCCTTCAACTGAGGTTTTTTTTGTTGTTTTTTTTTGTGTACTCTGATGAGCTCTCAACAGGGTCTTGGGAAGTGCCTTGTTACTGTTTGAAGGCCCATGGGAGGGGGCCCCCCTAGCAAGGCCTTCAAGCAGTGGATCGAGCTGCAAGGTCATAGTGTGGGGGCCCCCTTCCCTGGGCCTTGTAGCCTTCGGTGTCTGTTTCAGAAAGCGCAGCAGGAGTGTAAGTTTTAAGCAGGACTCATTCATATATTGGTGATACATTCGGCAAGTCAGTGAAGGTGGCAATGTATGCCTCTATTGAGCCTGTCCTGGACTACAATATGGTTATCATCTTTGTCATGGCAGTGGGCACCGTAGCCATCGGTGGCTATTGGGCAGGAAGCAGAGACGTGAAAAAGTAAGTGAAGCAAAATCAGTTGCCGTGGAAACAACATTCATAAGTTACTAGTAGAACGTAACAGCACCTTGCCGTTTAAGTATAGTGGACCTTTTAAAACAGTGCTCTACGCTTTAAATTTTGAACTGGGGCTTGCTTTAACATCCTTGGCTACCATGCTCATTCTCCGCCCACAACAGTTTTCAGCTGTGCCAGAGGTTAATACCTAACTTTTCAGCATTATTATATGTATCTTTTGGTGACAAACATCCCCGTGATTCAAATACGTGTTCAGAAATATCCAAATTGATCTTTAGCGCTTCAACATCAACCGTATAGTTTTAGAATGTAAATATTTTATTTTTTACTAGATAGTTCGAACACCTTACGCCCCAGGTCTGATGCCTTGGAGATAAGTATCATACATGCCAATATTTTAGGATAGGGATGTGGGAGATTTAAAATAAAAAGTCGGGAGAATGAAAATTCCTCATTGACTTCTATTGTAGAAAATGCAATTTCAGGCGGGAGACGGCTAAAATAAAGCGAAAAATCGGTAGTCTCCCGCCTGAATCTGGTCTATTGGCATGTATGAAGTCTGCATCTGGATGCTCTCCCATGATTGTGTTGTTTTAGAGCTGGAATTTCGTTGACACAGGCCAAATATACAATGGAGTGTCTCAGTTAAATTTAGTGATCTTTGAATCCCTGGAACTGACCAGGGTAGTACTGTCTTCTTGACTCCACATGTTTTCATGTAAAAACACACCACTGTGACTGGGTTTGCGTATTATGGGTTATAAAAACAAGCATTGGCATAGCCAATAGGTCTTGCTTTTGGGACCTTCCAAGTATTTACTTATGCAGCACAATATCTTTGGTGCCACCACATCAACTGTTGCATGGCTAAACACTTATAAGGTCCCAAAGGCGAGACCTATTGGCTATGCCAATGCTTGGTGTGGTTGTGTGTGTGTGGTTGTGTATGTGTGTGTGGTGTGTGTGTGTGTTGTGTGTGTGTGGTTGTGTGTGTGTGGTTCTGTGTGTGGTTGTGGTTGTGTGTGTGGTTGTGTGTGTGGATGTGTGTGTGGGTGTGTGTGTGGGTGTGTGTGGTTGTGTGTCTGTGTGGTTGTGTGTGTGGTTGTGTGTGTGTGTGGTTGTGTGTGTGTGTGTGTGGTTGTGTGTGTGTGGTTGTGTGTGTGTGTGAGTGGTTGTGTGTGTGTGTGGTTGTGTGTGTGTGCGGTTGTGTGTGTGTGGTTGTGTGTGTGTGGTTGTGTGTGTGTGTGTGTGGTTGTGTGTGTGTGTGGTTGTGTGTGTGTGTGGTTGTGTGTGTGTGTGGTTGTGTGTTTGTGGGGTTGTGTGTGTGTGGTTGTTTGATTGCAATATTTCCTTTTATCTGGATATTTGCTCACCTGCTTTCCATCCCCTCTACTTTTTGTCCATGTTACTGATATCCACATTAGTTAGCTTCAGTGATGCCAAATAAGATCAATAGTACTGTGATGTTACTTTCTGTGATGTCACTTCTTGTGACGCAATATTCAATTAGGGGGGCCTCACATCTTCCCTTTCGCCCGGGGCCTCAGAAGGCCTAGGACCGGCCCTGCGAGCAGCCACGAGTCGCCTGCGAGACAGAGCGCCAAAAACGCTTCGGCCCCCGCCTCCCTCCCTCAAGCTTTCACTTTTCCTAGAAACAAAAGAAATTCCGCGCTCCATGTAAGAGGTAAGAGGCAAGCGATGGCGAATGCATGTCAACAAACGCTTGTTCCGAGCGCTTGTTACTTCCTGTATGGGAGAATTGAAAGCTTCCACCGCGCTGCTCCCCATCCCCGTGCAGCCACTGAGGCTCTGAGAATGGACTGAGCCTCCTCGTGCTCCGGGTGCCTCTCAATATGTGCCTCTCAATATGCGCCTCCCCGGGACCTGGGCAGCGCGGTCTGCATGAGGAGCCACCGGTGGCTGGGAAGAAGCCCCTCTTCTGCGCCTCCTTCCCGGGCGCCCCATGTTCGGAGATTCCTGCAAGTGAGCAGCCCTCACTGTACTGCGCCAGGTCCAGCCCCGCAGGGGCTGGTTTCCGGCAGAAGGGGTAGAAGGCCGGCAGATCCAGGTAGCGTTTATGGCCGGCTTCAGCAAACTCACGCTTTGGGGAAAGGGCGCTCAGTTGAATGTAACAGTGATTTGTGGATTTAGTAATAGCCTGGCGGCGAAATCCCGGAAAGAAGTCGGGGAGGGTGTGGTCTGGCTGCGGTTGACGATGTGCGCCGACGTCCATTCAGGCAAAGCAAGCTATAGCTCTTGGTTGCTCACAGTTCATGCTTCTGAGGGGTCAGTGGTTGGGAGTGTTGGATTTGTTGGAGATGGTGTTTTTTACAGACTCCCACGCCGGCTCCTTCGTGGGGTCTTCGGTTTAGTTTCTGCTCTGGGCAGTCCCGTTTAAGTTTCGGAGCTTTACTACGGTCAACCGAACTTCTGTAGTCAAGATCGTTCTCAGAAGTAAAGAGACCCACCAACCACAATGGCTTTTGTAGGGGACCCCTGCTGCTGTACCGCACAGTCTGGTTGACGTGTACTTTTAAGACCACTTATTGAAAGCAAACTCCATGCTCTGTTGTGTGTGATGTATCATTAGAGGGCTGAATGTGGAGGGGGCGTGGATTCAATGGGTGCAGTAGCACCGGGGGCCACTGAGCCCTTATTTCCGTGGTTGATAATTCATACAGAGGCTAGAGGGGACATTCTTTCCTGTCAATGGGGACCTGACACAGCGGCTACGCTACCGTGATTGTTGCTGTCCCCTCTCTCTCCCCAGGGTGTTGCGTTTGCTGCTGCCCCTCGCTCCACTGGGTGCTGTGCTTGCCCCTCTCTTCACCCGGGGTGCCCAGTATACCAGGCCGTCCCGCGCGCCCGGACTAATATAACCTCTCCGTGATGCCCTTTGGTAAACGCATGCATAGACAGTGGCGGCCTGTAGATTACAGGGCTGAATACCGAGGCAGCTCTTACACCAGCCTTTAAATTACATGTCTGCGGGTAGCGCCACAGGTCCAGACTGCTCCTGTGGGAGGAGAGTGAGCTTGGAGAGGCGACTGCCTTTGGCTCAGAGCTCCCCACGCACAGAACCAATATCGGGGCTCGCCCCTCACACAACCTAAGCCGAGCGTGCTGATGGCGCTAGCCTGCTCAAAGAAACTAGGACGTGCTGATTAATAAAAGAGCAATTTGAATCGAAGAACGAGCTCTTAATGTGTGTTCTTTTCAGTTAAGGCCAGCATGCCAGTAAAGACATTTTTAATAAAATCATGGATAGAATTCTACATATTTGCATAATAAAACGTCGTTGTTGCATCCCTCAAGCGCAAGCCATGATCGGCCGTAAATGTTCATTTAAAGAGAACACTGTTGGCTTTAAAAAGAGTAAGAAATCCGAGCTGTCAAACTTTCAGTGGCGCCTTGACAGCACGCGCCTGACAGGACTCCGGTGTACCTGCCCACCCCCAGTCCACGCGCAGTCTAGGCACCCGCTGCCGTCTGCTTCATGTTGCCCTTGACAGGCGGATGACAGTACACGCTGCTGTCCAGATGCATTCAGGGAACACAGATATTTTTGATAAATGAGGGGCAGCTGTCTGTCAGTGGCACATTGCGCCGGGATGGCGAGGCAGGAGGGCAGAGCGCCCAGTTATTCCCACAATATATTACGGCATTTTGGGGAATATATATTCCATCTCTTAAAGGCATCTCGGCATCAAACGTTTATGAGCTGTGCTCTCAACGGTATTCCAATCCTATTAATCACGGAGGCCGACCCCTGGAGCTGAATGCGGACTGGCATGCTAATGAGAGGGAGGGCGTTTAAAGGGAAATCTTCACCGCTGGCTCTGTGGCATGGAAAAAGCGTTAACCTTGTGTTGGCAGAGAACCGGTGGGAAAAAAAACTGCCACACGGTTTGAATCGAGCATGCATGGTAGCTGCTGCTCTCTGGCATAGCTGTGGGGTTGTCGTGCAGTGTCCTTGCATCTTGGTTGCATCACGCGGGCCAGGGTGATGCTGTTGTTTCTGGCACTAGGGTTCGCGAGCTGGAACGTGACCCAACTCCCCCCCCCCCCCCCCCCCCCCATCTAAAATATCTCAGATTGGGAGTAAATAACTGTGCTGACGTCATCGGCAAACCGGTGTGCATGCCGAGTTTGATTTTGTAGACATACTTACACCCGGTTCAGGCTTCATGGACCCCCAAGCCGGGGTTCTGGGGTGCGACAAATACGTCCTCTACATCACCTGCCCTGCACCTACATCCTAAATAAGTATGACCAAGGGGAATCGGCGTTCAAACTGGTGGTTTAAACAAAGATTGCAGCAGGCACCTGGGCGGCCGAGCTCTCCTGCCGCCATTTCAATCCTGAAGTGTCTCCGTGCGTGATAGTAGGAAGGGGGGGGTGTGGGGGAAGCCTGAGAGGGGCAGTGTCCGCTGTGGTAGGTAATCTACTTTTCAATCTGTTATTTGCTTTCCAAGTTATAAATCGTGGCCTGCAAGTTCTCCAATACAAGTAAAACCAAACATTGTTAAAGCCAGGCTCTGTGTGGCTCTGTGTAGCTGTGTGTGTATGTGTGTGTGTGTGTGTGCGTGTGCGTGTGTGTTTTTATGTGTGTGGCTCTGTGACTCTTTACTACTCACCCTCTACTACTCACTCTCTACTACTCACTCTCTACTACTCACTCTCTACTACTCACTCTCTACTACTCACTCTCTACTACTCACTCTCTACTACTCACTCTCTACTACTCACTCTAGTCCTCTCTACAACTCACTACTACTAACTCTCTATTAATCACGACTACTCTCTAGTACTCACACTACTACTCCTCTACTACGCACTCTCTACTACTCACTATTACTCACTCTACTACTAGGTCTCGCATTAGCGAGAGATTAAGCTATTGGCATTGTTAATGACAATGCCATTTATTTATCTGTTTTCAAAACCAACACATAAATAACAATGTAAATGCTTGTTTATAATTGTCTCGGATTTCCTTAGAGTGCATGTCTCATTTTGACTGTGTCTGCAACAAATGGCACATACTCCCCTCTGATAACCTAAGGCTGCTCTACCACACTACCACAAATAGAGCACCTTGTGACTGTTAAAGCAAGCACCTGTACACTAGTAAGGGATACCTTGACTTTTGGGAAAGTGTACCTTATTTTGGTACACTAAACAGAGAGCCAACTTCCTACACTTCCCACTTGCAATGGTGAATGGCTGCACTTTTTGGGCTTGTGTATGTCACTACCAGGAAAAATTACCAGTCCCAGATATATCAGATGACTAGACATCAAGGGGAATCCAGGGTGGTATGCCTTGTCTGGGTCCCATTATTTTTTCTTACCCACAATGCCTTACATACCTCAAACTCTGCTTCATAGAGCAGGAAATACAGTGGCCAAAAGCCAGAAAACCATAAAAGTATACAGTATTACATTGACCCTACACCACCCCCTCCCCAGTGAACAGGATTTGGTGGCCTTGGGCACTAGGGACCTCCAATACTGTGGTTCATTAAACCGAGCCAAAACTGCGAGAGCCTGAAAAGGAGGACAATGAAGCCCACCCACCACCCTTATGAGCAAAAGACAAAAGGAAGCCCTTTTATTATTGGCTCCCTCGCTACTGCTAGGCACTGCAACTTGAAAAAGGTAATACATATATTGATCAGCATGGCTAATGGCCCTACAGGGAGGCATGTAAATGGCTACAATTCAAAGCCCCTGCTAATACTAATTTGCATAGCCCTTCTACAGTATTATGGCCTCTTCAGGACACTAATAACAAGCATTGGCATAGCCAATAGGTCTCGCCTTTGGTACCTTATAAGTGTTTAGTTATCCAGCACAATATCCTTGGTGCAACATCATCAAGTGTTAAATGGTTAAACACTTATAAGGTCGCAAACGCAAGACCAATTGGAGCGCCGTGATTAGAAGCCTGGGGCGCGGCGCAGGATGTGGGTCGTGGAAATTGCAGCCGCAATTCCCCCCCCTCCTTTGCGCTGCCAGGTCACGTGATCCTCGCACTCTGCATCTCAATGAGTGATTGATTCTCACACATGTCAGACATTGCCCAAGGGCACGCATCTCCTGGGGTTTTCTTCTCACTACTATCTGGTGATTGGTTATTGCGCTTATCACCCCTAGCGCCTTACCTGCTCCTGCTGCCCCAGCGGCGAGCTGCTCATTACTGGACTAGGGGACTCTGTAATTACTGCCAATGGGCCCAGGTGAGTGGTCATTCCTAAGGCTTAGGGGTCCTTTAGCGTTTGTTGGGTGGGTACATGGTCAGAGGTCTGGTGGAGACCGTTGGGTGGGTGGGTGCAGGGTTATGGGACTGGTGGAGAGCGTTGGGTGGGTGGGTGGAGGGTCAGGGTCCTGGTGGAGAGAGTTGGGTGGGTGGGTGCAGGGTTAGGGTCCAGGTGGAAAGTGTTGGGTGGGTGGGTGCAGGGTCAGGGGCCTGGTTGAGACCATTGGGTCGATGGGTGCAGGGGCCTGGTGGAGACCGTTGGGTCGGTGGGTGCAGGGTCAGGGGCCTGGTGGAGACCGTTGGGTCGGTGGGTGCAGGGTCAGGTGGCTGGGGTCAGGGGCCTGGTGGAGAGCGTTGGGTGGGTGAGTGCAGGGTCAGAGGCCTGGTGGAGAGCGTTGGGTGGGTGGGTGCAGGGTCAGAGGCCTGGTGGAGAGCGTTGGGTGGGTGCATGGTCAGGGGCCTGGTTGAGAGCGTTGGGTGGGTGCATGGTCAGGGGCCTGGTTGAGAGCGTTGGGTGGGTGGGTGGATTCGGAGGGTCAGGGTCCTGGTGGAGAGAGTTGGGTGGGTGGGTGGAGGGTCAGGGTCCTGGTGGAGAGGGTTGGGTGGGTGGGTGCAGGGTGAGAGGCCTGGTGGAGAGCGTTGGGTGGGTGGGTGCAGGGTGAGAGGTCTGGTGGAGAGCGTTGGGTGGGTGGGTGAAGGGTGAGAGGCCTGGTGGAGAGCGTTGGGTCGGTGGGTGCAGGGTCCTGGTGGAGAGCGTTGGGTGGGTGCAGGGTTAGGGGCCTGGTGGCGAGCGTTGGGTGGGTGGGTGGGTGGGTGCAGGGTCAGAGGCCTGGTGTGGAGCGTTGGGTGGGTACAGGGTCAGAGGCCTGGTGGAGAGCGTTGGGTGGGCGTCTTATGCCCTAATGCAGCCGCACTCTGCCAGCTTCTGTCTTTGCCTCACTCCTCGTTGAGGGGTCGTCATTCAGGACTACTGCATGTTGGAGAGTGTGGTGTGATGTCTTTCAGTTTCGTGTTCCTGCTCTGCTCCCTCGAGGGCACCCTTGTGCGGCCTCGTCGTCCTACATATATGTTCCTGGGCGATGGCTTCATAAATCCCTCCCAGTCTCCACTGTTTCATGTAGGCACACTGCGCACCGCGGACCACACACAGCTTCATATATAGCGCTGTATAAAGCGCCTACTGGTTATACGTCTTCAGAGGCTGTTTATGAATTTATGATGGTGTGAAAAGCCACTTGCACCGTGCTCTTTGTAATTTTACTACGTCATCTGATTCAATGCTCCCCAAAAGCAGCACAAGGCCCCCAACGAGGTACTTTTTCTGCAGTTTTATACAGCGCAGACTCCACCCGAAGGCATCAGAGCACTTTACATTAGCACCAGTTGCGTTACAGACGGACACATTCATTTTTAGGCACGGGGTCCATCATGCTTTTGAAAGGTACCACTGTTCCAGGTGGCAGCCCCCTCCATTGGGTGGGAAGGGTGCAAGGGGGTGGCCGAGAAGGGTGCAAGGCATAGGGGAGAAGGGTGCAACAGGGAGAAGGGTGCAACAGGGAGAAGGGTGCAACGGCAGAGGGGAGAAGGGGGAGAAGGGTGCAACGGCAGAGGGGGAGAAGGGGGAGAAGGGTGCAACGGCAGAGGGGGAGAAGGGTGCAACGGGGAGAAGGGTGCAACGGGGAGAAGGGTGCAACGGGGAGAAGGGTGCAACGGGGAGAGGGGAGAAGGGTGCAAGCCAGAGGGGAGAAGGGTGCAAGCCAGAGGGGAGAAGGGTGCAAGCCAGAGGGGAGAAGGGTGCAAGCCAGAGGGGAGAAGGGTGCAAGCCAGAGGGGAGAAGGGTGCAAGGCAGAGGGGAGAAGGGTGCAAGGCAGAGGGGAGAAGGGTGCAAGGCAGAAAAGGGTGCAAGGCTGAGGTTGAGTGGGGTACAAGGGGGAGCAGGGTGCAAGGCAGAAAAGGGTGCAAGGCTGAGGTTGAGTAGGGTACAAGGGGGAGCAGGGTGCAAGGGGGAGGGGGAAAAGGGTGCAAGGGGGAGGGGGAGAAGGGTGCTAGGGGAGGGGGAGTAGGGTGCAAGGTAGAGAAGGGTGCACTGCAGAGGGGAGAATGGTGCAAGGGGGAGGGGGAGAAGGGTGCAAGGGGGAGGGGGAGAAGGGTGCAAGGGGGAGGGGGAGAAGGGGGAGGGGGAGGGGGAGAAGGGTGCAAGGGGGAGGGGGAGAAGGGTGCACGGCAGAGGGGAGAAGGGTGCACGGCAGAGGGGAGAAGGGTGCACGGCAGAGGGGAGAAGGGTGTAAGGCAGAGGGGGAGAAGGGTGCACGGCAGAGGGGGAGAAGGGTGCACGGCAGAGGGGGAGAAGAGTGCACGGCAGAGGGGGAGAAGGGTGCACGGCAGAGGGGGAGAAGGGTGCACGGCAGAGGGGGAGAAGGGTGCACGGCAGAGGGGGAGAAGGGTGCACGGCAGAGGGGGAGAAGGGTGCACGGCAGAGGGGGAGAAGGGTGCACGGCAGAGGGGGAGAAGGGTGCACGGCAGAGGGGGAGAAGGGTGCACGGCAGAGGGGGAGAAGGGTGCAAGGCACAGGGGGAGAAGGGTGCAAGGCAGAGGGGGAGGGGGAGAAGGGTGCAAGGCAGAGGGGGAGGGGAGAAGGGTGCAAGGCAGAGGGGGAGGGGGAGAAGGGTGCAAGGCAGAGGGGGAGAAGGGTGCAAGGCAGAGGAGGAGAAGGGTGCAAGGCAGAGGAGGAGAAGGGTGCAAGGCAGAGGGGGAGAAGGGTGCAAGGCAGAGGGGGAGAAGGGTGCAAGGCAGAGGGGGAGAAGGGTGCAAGGCAGAGGGGGAGAAGGGTGCAAGGCAGAGGGGAGAAGGGTGCAATGGGGAGGGGAGAAGGGTGCAAGGCAGAAGGGAGAAGGGTGCAAAGCAGAGGGAAGAAGGGTGCAAAGCAGAGGGGAGAAGGGTGCAAGGGGGATTGAGATGAAGTTAAAAATGTGCCTCCCCCCGGAAACATTTCTGCTGACGTCCATGATCAGAGCCCACCCCAAGTAAACTTCTTGTAATGCCACAGAGCTCCTTGAGCCTTTCTCTAGCCTGGTTACTTTTAGTGGTGAGTGCTTTATACTACTCTATGATGGTGTTGTATGCATTGAGATGTACTTTATAAGATCTTGGTGATTGCAAATAAAGTTTTATGATTGTGATGGCTACTCTCTGAATCCTTCATCACGTCTAGGCTTGATTCTTCATGTAGACCAGTGGTTCCCAAAGGGGGCGCCGCGGCACCCTGGTGCGCGGGTAAAAAAATAGTGGGGAGCCACGGCCAACTGCCAATTAGGTCAGGGGAGCCACGGGTCAAAAAAGTTTGGGAACCACTGGGCTATGCCAATGCTTGTTTCAGGAGCTCCGGCTAGTTCTCAAACAAGTCTTAAATTTGTGTCATAGTAAAGATTTTGGAGGACCCATGATAGAAATATTTGGAGCATCATTTGGAATAACTTTGAACTTTACTACCGATTTTATACTAACTCAAGCCTATTATGCCGAACAATATTGAGAGGTTGCGATAGGGAAATAGAAGCGAGATAAAAGGTTCTCTTTTCGAGAGCCCTGTTGGAAAAACGAGACCCTGCATATTGTCTACTTGCTCCATGCCTTAAAAAACAGATGCTGTGTCACACGGCTGGCAAACGCTCAGAGCATACAACTGTTTACAGACTTAATTATCATTTGATGTTATCTGTAGGGAAATATGCAAATGCTGCAGATACCTCTTAAAACATATAACTTAAGGCACACTAAAACAACATGACCTGGGTACTGAAATATTATCAGGTGTGTATGCATCATTAGTAATTGTACAGTCTGGTTTCTTGAATGGTCTTTTCTTCCTGGACGTGTACCAAAGCACAGCCATAATGTTTTGTTTTTGGAAGGGGGGGAGGGGTCAGTCCGCGGGCTCCCATACCATTGATGCAAATCACACTGTAGCTGCTGCACTAATCGTGTTTCCTGAACCTACGTCACCTGCATAAACAGAGTATTACATATGTAATGCGTGAAGCCGAATATAACTCAAAAAACCCTAAAGTATAACTGTGGCTGCCTGGCCGCGTACATGAACAGCGCTGCCACCCCTGAGCTCAAAAAACAATAAGGTCATTCACGTTCTTAAGTAATATTTCACTTTAGTAAAGTACTTAAACGGTAACCATCGATGGTGGCAGAGAAAGCAGTTGGGTCTGGAAGTGATGTGACCGTGATCTCAACTGCTGCGTGCCCTTTCGTGTCGCTCCTACACGAATTAGGCAGAGTCTTAAATGAAACTTCTTTCTGCGGATAAACGGTCTATGTTACGGGGATGGGGCAAAACGATGGACATGAAAAACAGGGAGGGGGCGAGGAAAAAGGGGTGAAAGCAAGAGACAGATGGAAAGAGAAAGATAAAAGTAGAGCGGGAAAGCAAGTAAAAGAGTAATAAAGAAGGGGGAGAGAAAGTGGAAGCAGGGAAGAAAAGATGGGGTGAACGACAGACAGGAAGAGCAAAGGAAGGGAAGACAAAGTAAGAGAGAAAGTGGGGCAAAAGGAATTAAGTACTAGTATGAGGAGACAAAATGAACAAGCAGGCTGCAGCGGGAAAGCGAGGCGGAGGGGTGCACCCGCGAGTGGTGCGCGCGTGCTGGGGAGAGCAGTCTGCTTTTTCAAAGCACATACTCGTGCTTGTGGTGCGCCGCTGCGCACTCCCGCAAGGCGTATGCCGCCACAAGCATGAGTATGTGCTTTGAAAAAGAGCTGCACGGCGACTAAAGGTCAGGTCTCCTATGCAGCGCATATGCGAGACCTAAAAACAGAACATGATCAGTAACCTCAGATTACTGGGTAGAAAAACCCACCTCGTGCCCCGATGCACACTTTTTTAATGCATCAAATACAAACATTGATATGATGAATTCTCTCTGATCACTAAGCAGCTGATGGCAGCCAGACTTTATCATATAAATAGGAGTAGAGATCTGCAAGACTTTGCGAGTGATGCACATTTGCACACCGTCTACAACTAAGCTATAGCTTTGATGGAATGCTATTTTAGCGCAATACATATGGGGTAATAGGACAATATTTTTATAGCCACACAAAAAGAGCTTCCCTGTGTCCCCAGGCCCTGTTCTATGGGGGTGGGGGCTGGGTCGGCCAGGCCCTCCCAAGAGAAACCTCTGTCCTACCCAAATCCTTTCACAAGTGGAAATGCCTCATTTTGCTTGTTTTTGTAAACAATGCAGCCTGAGGTCCAAATCTCGGCCGAATATGCAAAACACTGGGGAATCTTTGGGTGATACGTGCCTTAAGAAACATGTGAAATCAACAGGTGAAAAGCAGTAATATCACATCCCTCCAGAAAGCATAAATGTACAGCAGGGGATTCGGAGACCCTCCCTCTATTACAGAAGGAACAGCAACTTCCCATCATAATGTAGTTAAGTGATGTAACAGAAAGAATCTGCTAAAGATGACCAAGAGAAGTAAATGAAAACGTGCATACATTTAGAACATATGCCTTAGTAAAAATATTTTTTCCTAAGTTGTTGCAGTATGTGAAAAATAAAGGATAAGTGAAGGAAAGAAATAGTACCTCCTTATGTCGAGTGAACAACATTAGATCCTAATTTTAAAGCTAGGGAATGGGGAGAAGAACTGGGACAAGGCATTTAAGCAAAACTACCCCTTTAGCCGATAATCAAGGAAGCATTGTTAGGATAGGGTTAAAATGATACTTCAGTCTAGCACCACTCAGTAGCTGGTCAGTGACAGTTTGTAGGCGCTCAGCCTTCTTTAATGTTTCTGGCAGTTCTAGGTAGATGGCATCTCCATTGTACAGCTATGGCTGGACTAAGGCTTTAACTACAGGGTTGTGGTACCCTGGTGCAATACAGTGGAGGATTTTGTACTGTACTTGACTACCTTGGATTTCTGCTTTTCTAGGAAAAGCCCCAAATCTAAACGAATACCCAAAATCCAGACTTTAGCTAAAGGAGTGGGGGCCCATATGTCAGATTCCATTTATCACTGTCGATTTTGTGTGACCTGCATTTACATTTTTAATGGATTCTATTTGATAAATAAGAGAGGCCATCCATTGCTGCATGCGGATTATGACATTAATTAACTCCTCCTGCAGGCAACCAAATGTGGAAGTGGTTGCCTGTGTAGCGGCTACTTGGGATTTCATCAGCATAGATGAAAAACCTGTACTTCTTTAGCATATAGGAAAGAGGCTTTCGGTAATATGTAAAATTAAAAAGAGAGCAGACCCCGGGGCACTCCATATTTACCCTGACTTGGCACTGATTTGAAAGCAAAAAAACCTGTCTGGTTGTACTTTGTCTAAAATAAGTGGAGCTGTTCTTCGGAAAGATGATCAAGGCTAACATCCTTCAATATGGAAAGGAACAGTGATTGGTCAGTGGTATGTAAGGCTGCAAAAATGTTCAAAAGGACCTTAGCCCCTTCTAAACCAATGTCCATCAGCCTCTGGAGATTATACAATGCTGAACTCAATACCAGATCTGTGCTATGAACAATTCTGACACCCACCGGCTTAAAGATACTGTAAAATGATTGGCCGCGAAAAGCATGTTAACTGTGTGAATACCATTTTTCCCAAATGTTTCCAATATATGGGAACTGGAATACGGTACAGAAGCTAGCATGGTCCTCTACTGAAAAGAAGGTTTTTGGGACTGTGCCTTCAAGATCATGCGTTATCTCCTTTACGGTCTTCGAGCACGCCCATCGTTTTTCATTTGTTCTTTGGAGTGCTGTTCAGCAATCCTTGATTTACAGTGGTGCATTGGTTGTATTTGTCCCTCTTTCTGGGGTCTGGTTCCCTCCCATGGCGACTGGCCCCATTAAATGTATTTGTTCCCTTCTATCTAAGTTACCTTCAGCGCACAATTTTTTATTTTGGTCACTGCAAGTCTTTTCTGAAAGTTTTGTTTGTAAACAAGCTCAGCTGACAGACTTTTCTTTTTCCAATCGCATCCTAACTGGAGCTACCGCACCCTCACATCCCCCCCAACAAGGTTTTCTTGTGTTTACGTAATTTATGTGCTTTTTTTCATAATTTGCATAGTGGAACTCCACCCAAGGTATCGGATTGCTTTACAAGAGCACCATTTGCATTACACACATTTACTCAAACAAAAAATGTTGAGCAGCCCACCGATACTCGAACAGTTGTAGCCCTAGCAGCAAAGTCGACCGCTCTAGTCTTAAACCACATCCTCTCCCCTCTAGATCATCATTTAAGATGGCTAGCACTCCCTCAGAATGCACAATTAGGCATTCAAAAGCAGAGACGGATATCTTGTATTCTAATGCTGCAAACGAGAATTCAGCTCTGCTGAGACACAAAAGTGGACTGTAATGTTTGGGCTCTTGGGGTCCAGTCACATTAACCGACAGATGCACATTGCACCAAGCCAACATTCCCTAAACTAGTTCAGAATCGTTCTAAGGGAATGGCTGATTGCTGAATGTATCCTCCCCGACAGCAGTGATTGATGGCTTAACCCACGTGGCAAGGACGGCTTCTTTCAGGCAGTATGTAGCCCGGGACAGTGCAAGTATCTGCTCTTAGGCATTGCAGCATGCTTAGTTGCCTCAGTAACTGTCGAGCTGCTCCTGAATGGGTACTTTA
This sequence comes from Lissotriton helveticus, assembly GCF_964261635.1. Classification (NCBI taxonomy): domain Eukaryota; kingdom Metazoa; phylum Chordata; class Amphibia; order Caudata; family Salamandridae; genus Lissotriton; species Lissotriton helveticus. Next base: position 1,043,398,077 of record NC_136068.1, on the reverse strand, counting down.
CCTATGCTACACTTCTAGCAGGCGTTTCTTACCCTACAGCATTTCCAACAGTTATGCACTACAATGCTTTTTCCATCTGTCTTTTTAATCGGCTTTTGCCATAGCTTCCAAAAATGGCACCTTTCTCATAAGGTAATCGTTTACAATTTGCTATAAAGTCAATGCTTTGATGGTGGTCAAGTCATGCTTCTTGTTGATTTACTGTTGGTAGCACAAAGAAACACTGTCAGGCTGGGGCACGGCGAAAGAATGTGTTAAATGCCCCTTAGACTTAAACAGTGCCCAACACTTACACTTCATGTCGTTTAAACAGTTCTTCACTGTGTTCCCCCACCCTTATTTTTTTTAAATTTTGTAGCAGCACCACGCATGATGGAAGGAAGTGAAGCGGTTCACCAAAACTTAAGTTTAGATGCTGCTTGAAGTGCATCCATTTGCTTTATTAGTGCAGAAATACATGGTTTTTGACCATTGCTTATTTCCACTCTAACTGGACAATACCTCGATTTAGTAATTGATTAAACAGGCTGACTATACTTGAAATGAGGAGCAGAACCACAATTTGTCTCATTATAGAAGCTAGGTACATATTCGTCGGGGTGCTCGAGAGACCCTGTAGGTGAGAGAATGTTAACTATTTGTCTGGCAGAAGTCTTTGCACGGTGAGCGAGTTTGTTTTAGTTTTTCTCCAAGACAGAGGAAAGTGAAACAGTGGTAGTAAGGAAGGCTTCCTCCTCAGTGTAGCATCCAATGTTAGCAATCTTGGTGGAAAGGCAAAATAACAGATTGTTTCACAAAGCTTGCCAAGCCACAAATTGGTTATCATGTGCTAGAGAGGACAACAATTTTACAATAACCCTGCAGATCTTTTTTGATGTATTTGTTACTAGTATAATGTGGATGAAATAGTAGCTCTGTTCATCCAAAATAATTTGTTGTCTATATGAGACTATTGCCATGGTATAAAGTTACTTTACCTCATCAGTGTAATAGGAGTGCAGTTTACATTCTGCTCTCCAGACTTTAAGTTAACAGATGTGTTAGTGAAGTGTAAACCAAGGGTTGTTCTTGTGAAGAAGATTTTTGATATAGCTGCTGAACTTAATAGGTAATGTCTTTTAAAAGTAATTTGTTAGATTTTGATTAAAAGCGGATAAATCACAATTTAGGTCATTTTGATTGACCATAATTGGATTAGAGGCAAAGATAAATGTAATTAATTCATTTGTTTCATGGATAGAGAAGCATTTTCAACATCTGTCTCGTCATGATCTTCCTTCTACTGCTTTTCATTGTTTTATATGTTTCGAGAGTGAAAAGGACTCAGTGGTGATCTGGCTGTGGGAACAATATGTAGGATCTATGCTGCACTATAGGCCAGAAGTGGCAAAAATTGCATTGACATGTCCTAAAAGATGAGTGGGTTCACTATTCATTATCATTATATTGTAAACCTTGAGCAATGGTCGACACTAACGAGGGTTTGTTGATCAAAGTTTAAGTCATTCAGAACAATAGAACAACCATTATTGAGGGTGAAACGTCCTAAACCTTCATTATTGGAAGAGGAGATAAATCAAAACATTATGAAAGAGGGAGGAGGCAATAAAATATAAGCAAATTTACTGTTATGTATTCAATTTTGCATTTGAAAGCAAGAGCTTCTCCTTAAAATGCTCTGATTTTTTTGTTGTTTATGCCAAACCTGTCTCTGGGTTTATTAGCATGGGCAACTATCAAGATCTACTGCTGGTAATAGATCATACAGTGTGTGATATGAATTTCTCTGTACATAAGTCCCGGTTAGGCAAGAGAGGTCAAGAGGAGATTCACAGATCAGAAAACTGAAGCCAACATTCCACCGCTGAAATGACATTACATAACATTGCCTTCAGATTACACGTGAAAGACGACATATCACATGGAATAATTAGGCGGTCATTAGGATGAGACTTTATACAGAGGAACATCGAGGTATGAATTTGCATATGTTAGAAAACTTTTGAAAGCATAAGAAAGAACATAATAGAAGGAAAATGTAAATCTTTGGTGCTGTAAATAGCACGGGAAATATACATCACCAGAGGGATTCCTGATCAAGTATATAACTTGATTGGGTGACATATCAGTGCGTGAGTGGGCGAGAAGAGTAAGATTCTGCACAGCTCGGAGAATCAAGGAAAAAAAGAGTTTGCACTGATTGAGCATTTCACAAAACGAAATTGTAAGAAATAATGGTAATGAGAGCTAACGTAAATCACTTTTGGGACCACAAACAGGTGGAGGAATCTACCACCTAATTTGTTTGCCCCTTTACCAAATTTGATTTCCCAACAGTCGGGTGTCTCAACAGAATGCAGCACCACAGCCGTGACTGAACGGACACTGCTTATTCCACACATTGAGGGCTGGAGCATAACACAATTAGTGAAGCAGCATACACCCAATACAGCAGCACAAAAAAAGGGAAATTCTACACAGTGAATGGAGCACCCAACAGTCAGGTGGAAAAAAGTTTGCTTGGGTAAGCTTTTCAAACAAAACAAATGTCAGAACTACAGCAAAACGAGAGGTACCCTCAAATCACTTTTAAGACAAAAGCATGGGGCAACTTGTCATCCACCCATTTCATTTGATCTTTTAACAATTTGATTTCTCAACAGCCAGGTCTCAAAGGTCTGGGGCGCCACAGTCGTCACTAAACAGTCACCACTGCCTTGATACACTGGGAGTGAGACCATGACGTGATAGGAGGCACACACCTAATATTGGAAACACAGAGGGGCAGATTTACAAGCCCCGTAACGCCACATTTGTGCCACCGTTGCGTCACTTTTGTGACGCAGCAGCGGCACAAAGCGAGCGCCATGCTGCGATGTATTTACAATGTGACACATCTGGGAGATGCGTCACGTAAAGCCCTGCGCCACATGTGGGCGTTCCGGCACGGGGGTGGGGGGTTCCGGCGCAGGAACGCCTCGGAAAAGTGGCTGAGTGAAATCTACAAGATTTCACTTAGTCACTTTTACGGCCATGCTGCGTCAAAACCCTACGCATGCTTGAAGCAGGCTTAAGGATTGACGCGGCATAGGGGCAACCCGAGCCTTGCTGGAGCTGCGTCTGCCTTTCCGCCAGGGGATGCGACATGCATCAGCCCATCCGTGCACCACGGTCCGCCGCATTATAAATGCAGTGCATCAGTGGTGGCGCACTGGTGGTTTGGCGTGGACCAACTGTTCTGGAGCATCCCAGCTGATTAGCAGAGATGCACCAGAAGTTGTAAATCTGCCCCAGAGAATGGGAAGAATGCTTACGGTCAGGGAAACGATCACCTGACTAACAGAGAGGAAAGGTATAAAGTCAGCATTTTGGGCATTCCTGCATTCTTTTTCTTTGCCCATCCATGCTTCCTCATGACCCCAGTTCTAGAATCCTGGAACTGGACCTGTGTCACACTGTCCAAAGGACAGCAAGATGGAATTTTAGCAGGCCAGAGAGATGCAAGTGATCAAAGACCAGGCTACCCAGAACAAGGAGCAGAGATGTCTTATTTTGGAATAAATTGCTTGCTAAAGAGAAGATGATGGACTGAGCATTGAAACTTTTCAGGCACTCAACCCCAAGTGACTCTTAGATCTGGGTTAAATCTATCATTGTTCTTCTGCTCACTTCGCTACCCCAGTTCAGACCCCAACATATCAGCCTTGACCCTGTTCCTCATGAGAAGAATCCAGCCCCGACCGATTTCATCAGAAAGGTTAGCTTGAATTCAGTCAGTTATATGTGTGACCAGCTATCAATCTAGTAACAGTCTCGGTGGTTATCAGAAAGGGAGAAACAGTATTTTGAAATGATCTTGTTGAGACATCTCTTCCTGCGCAAAGTGAAGTCACTGCCCCACTATCTATGCTAAACCCTTACTTGTTCAGAGCAAATTATGTATTTAAGTAACCTGGCTCCCAAAATTGCCCTTCTTGATCAGTGCAACTCAAAGGGATGCTGACTGAGCCTCCTGCAAAAGTCCTTCCACGGCTGTGCAAGCATACCGCTCCCAGGTGCATGGCCACGCAAAGCTAATAAAAAGCGTAGCATGCTCGAGACAGCGCTTAACCCCACCCTCTGCTCTACAAGTTGTTTCTAACTTCGGATCATGACAGGAAAGTGAAAGTGCAATTGAAAGTACATTTTCTAACTGTGTCAGCAGAGAAGACTACAGCTCTAAATGTCTAAAGCTTTCCGGTTTCGCTCTCAACCGTAGCACGATTGCCTTTGCTCATGGTTCCTCACCGCGCTAATGATTCGGGTCACAGTCTGTGGCTGCCGCAGGAACCTCTCGAGGTCGAAGCTGCCGCCAGAACTAGGAGCTCCATAAGCCCCTCTGGCCGCCCCGCTTCCGCCGTCTTCCATCAGCCCGAAAACGTGTACCGACCTGGCCGCCGCCTCAACTGTCAACCGCTTCACCTGGAGCGACCAGAATGCAGCCAATCGACTCTTGCTACGTCATGCGACACGCGCATCACGGGACTTGGGGCCAACCAGAGTCACGGGATTTTGGGCTAACCACTACACCGGCAATTTAGGAAACCCGGAAAACAAAAACGTAGCGTCATCTCTACGAACCCCCAATCGATTTAAAATCGAATCTTTTAACTAGGCAATTAACTTCTGTTCTGCTTTATCAAACCACAAATGAATTTAGCATGCGTCTTAAAAACTCCGTCAAGTATACTAGACTTGTTTACGCTTCGATAGTCGCGAAGTCTCAAATAAGCGGCCATGTTTGGGTCAGGCACAAACTCGCCATATCGTCGGCCCACAGGTGGCCAAGAAACAACTTTACGTGCACCTGAGTAGTCCTAGGCCCTAGGGCGATGTTTGAAGAGATTTGAGCATTGTCACATCAAACGTTGTAATGTTTTCGTATGTAGACGAAGTTATACCACACATCTTTAGAACAAAACAAGTGTTTCTCTCTAACTCCCGTTCCACAAAGAACAGGAACAAGGAAAGTGGCTGCAGTAGCGGCAGGTTCTAACGTTACCGATGTAAAAGGCACAATGCCCGTTTCAATGCAAATTATTATTTTGTGTACTAAATGTGTTTTAGGCGATACCGTCATATAATTCTACAGTTAAGTTAATAAATAAAATAAAAGTACAAGCGGGAGCCATTGTATTTTAGGAGTGATTAATGAAAACACAAATGATGGACCAGCGCTGGATCACAATTCTTCTTCTTAAAAAAAAAAAAGAAAACATTGAAAAAGGTAAAGTAAGACTATAATTATTATACTTATTTATTTACATATTTTTTGGCACATTATCTTCATAATTACTACAACATGAATGGAGAAAACAGTACAGCCTCCACTTCAAATACTAATTCCAGCATTACTTTAAGTGATCCAAAGGAATTCTTAGTTAATCCAGGAGAACCAATTATTAAATGGCAAGACTGGAAAGAATATTTTTTGAATTATATAGCTACATTAGAGGATAATGGCAGTATTATGTCTCCTGAAAGGAAGAAAATAATTTTAATGCACTGTTTAGGACCTGAAGGGTTGAGAGTATATCTACAAATGCAAAAAACTGAAGCAAGTGGTGATTTAGACGTTTTCAATGTGCTATTTCTGATCTAGATAATCATTATTCACCAATTGTATGTGTCGCTGTCTCCAGACGCACTTTTTACAAATGTAAACAAAACGTCAATGAGTCTGTTGAAGACTATGTATCTGCTTTGAAAATTCTAACCATTAAATGTAAGTTTGGTTCTTTACATGACGATATGATCAGAGAGCAAATAGTCATGTGTACAAAGAACAAGAATATTCAGGACAAGTTATGGATAGAAGGTGATGCATGTCTCAAAGATATAATAACCTTAGTTAGAAAAGCAGAACTGTCAGAAAGGTGTGCTAAAGCAATTTCTCTTTCTAGTGATCCTGTAACTGTGAACAAAATTAATGATACTAAAAAATATAAAAGTTATAATTATAAACAGTCCAAACCATACCAAAATTGGAAACCACAACAACATTATTCTTTCAAGAGAGAGGAAAACACAGCTCAATTTTTTCGTGTGCTGCAGATGTGGCAGTACATCACACACAGCGAGGTTTGATAAATGTCCTGCCAAGTCATCTAAGTGTTCAGTGTGTGGACTGGTTGGTCATTTTTCTAAATTATGCAGAAGAAAGTCTCAAAAGAAACCAAGAGTAAGCTGTGTAACCAACAATGACTCTGATTTATCTGATAATGATGAAGAAAATTACTCTTTTGAAAATTTAAACATCTCAGGTGATTCATCGAGACATGTTGTAGTAAACATCACTGACGGTGACAACAACAAACCTTTATGTATAGTTTCTTTTGGCAGTATAGATTTACAAGTTGCAGCGGATTCTGGATCTCTGTTCACCATTATCCTTAAGTCTACATGGGATAACAAATTTGCTACTAGTATTGGCCCATATTTACAACCGACTGATGTGAATCCAGAGAGTTTCACTGGACAAAAAATTGACATGTTGGGTTTTAGGTCTTTAATGTTTGAATTTAAAGGTAGAAGGTCTGTATGTAAGCTGTATGTAGCTAAAGATGGATCACCTGTATTGGGTTGGAAAGACCAACGTTCTCTTGATACAATTCTAAATCCCAACAGTCCTGAACAAGTTCTAGTTATGTGTGAATCTGAGAATACAAAAAATGGGTTGTGGAAGAGTTTCCTGAAGTTTTTGGTGGTGGCATTGGTAATCTTCAAGGATTTTCTCACAAAATAAGAGTAAAATCCAATGCTATTTCCAAAATTAACAAAGTGCGACACATTCCACTAATCGTACGTGATGAAGTGAAAGCAGAATTCAACAAATTGTTAAATGCAGGTATAATTGAACCCTTTGAGGCGTCCAAATGGATTTCTCCAATCGTGATTGCTAGACGCTCCAATGGCAAAACTTGCATGTGCATTGATTTGAGGTATTTGAATGATAATATTATTGTTGATCAATTTCCTCTACCGAGGATAGGTGAAATGCTCACCTTGACCAGAGGAGCTAAATGGTTCTCAACCATTGACTTATCTAGTGCATACTACCAGATTTCGTTACACCCCATGAGCAAACACCTCACAGCTTTTTGCACTCCTTTTGGGTGTTTCCAATTCTGCCGCATGCCATTTGGGTTGGCGTCCGCTGCGGCGGTGTTTCAAAGGCTCATGCATGAATTATTTGGTGATATGCAAGGTGTAATATTTTTTCAGGATGATATCCTTATTATGGGACCAAACAAGAAAACCCATGATGAGCGTTTGAGAAGTGTGTTTGGTATCTTACAGAGTAAGGGTGTCAATGCAGAACCATCAAAATGTAAATTTGCTGAAAAAAGTGTCACGTATCTTGGACATGAAGTTGGTTCTTCAGGTATTAAGCCAAAAGCTAGTCTGGTAAGTGCAATCAAGGATGCTCCTGCCCCCAAGTCGAAGGATGATCTTACAGGGATGTGGAATTCCTATAGCCCGACTCCCAGGACATATTGTTTGGGGTCAAGGGCAACAAGTTTTAATGTGCATTTAGTCCTTGGGACAAGAAGGCCCAACCCCCTGCAGCATTAACGCTTTGACTGCCAGTTTGCAGTACCACATTAAGGATCAGGGAAGGGCACTGCCTGCAGTTAAGTTAATATTTGTGTGCATATGTTAATGCTGGTCAAACTTGTATTCATGGTTCAATAATTGAGAGCCTTTATTATTAGGCTGAGCGCTCTCAGTAAATGTAAGTTCTGACAGCACTACTGACAGTGGTTCCAGTATAAAAATGTGGACACATGGTTTCAAAGTTTAGCAATATGAGGTTATGCACAATGCTCCCAGAAGGCTCTCTAATTAGATGCAAATATTTGCAGAAGCTTGAAAGCAAGATTAATGATTCTTTGCTTTCACTATAAAATGTTCCTAAAAAATGAAAGTAGGAAAACATTTTTTTTGCTAAACTACTGTAAAGGTTCAGGTACCATTTCTTTGCAGCATCATTTAGTAAAATTTGTTGATGCTTGCTAGTATTTCCCGAAAATATTCATATTAGAAAATCAGTGTAACCAGTTTCAATACAATATTGGGAAACATAAAAAATAAACAAGCATTGGCGAAGCTAGTAGGTCTGAAATGGTGGTCAGCTTTTTAGTTTTGGCAATGCGTGACTTGTTTTGGCATGGTTTTTGTAAAACCTTATTGATGTGAGAGCTGCCAGATCCTCATCATTATAACAAACATTGGCAAAAGCAAAAATTGTTTTTGGTCTCAAAAAAGCACACACTACCACATTTGTTACGTACACTGAACAAAACCACTTTGTGTGCCGATATGCTCCTTGTGAAAGAGCGGAATGCTGTCACTCACCCTGAAGCCAGCCGATACAGAGAAAGAATTTTAATAAACACAAAAGGTCATGCTTAACGCCAGACCAAATTAGGGGGCAAATTATTAAAGAAAGTCTCAAAATTGCACCCTTGGTATATGTCCTTGCTTTAAGAGCAGCTGTATGGCTTTCGTGAATTCACAAGAATTTACAGCAGTAGGGCAAGAAATAGTCCTCCTAGAAAGTATTTGTGAACTGCATTTTAGCATGAGCAAATATGCATGTGTAGATTTGCTCATGCGAAAACCTGAGTGTTTGCAAGTTTATTTTCCATCCAACCACTTCATTCCCAAATCTGGAAGAAGGTTTACGTCTGACATTGTCAGGAGTAAATTTCCAACATTTCTCAGTATTGGAAAAGATTAGAGAAGAGTTTTTGAAAACCCTTAAAACATGCAAGTGAGTAGTTTGCATAGACTCAAAAGGAAATTCCAACCCTGGAACTATTGTTTACCACTACCTTCAGTCCCAATTTGTAGATCTGCGGAAACATAGCAACTCAAAGGGATTGCTAGTATTCAAACACTACTATGGTATGAGCCCAGGCATAATCAGACAGGCTATATAAGAACTCATATATAATGAGATTGCTGCCATAATTTGTCGCCGCACAATATGGCACCAAAGGGACAAGTGGATTTTGTTACAGGACAAGTAGATTTATGAAGCAACCGGTCCCATGGACAAGTAGACATTTTAATAAATTCCACACTCCTGGATCTTAGATCATTTTTAGGACTTGCAGAATTTTATGCAAAATTTGTTGATAAGTTTTCCGAAAAAACGCATGTCATGAGGTCTTTTCTTAAAAACAAAGCACAATTCAATTGGTGTACTTTATGCCAAAAGTATTTCGAGGAGATAAAGAAAGCCATTACTCAAGCACCTAGTCTACAAGGCTTTGACCCCTGTGCCAGAACCATTGTCACAACAGATGCCAGTAGCAAAGGTCTAGGTAGTGTTTTGACTCAGATTGACGAGAACAATAAAGAAAGTATTATAGCGTTTGCATCTCGTTCTCTCACTCCCATGGAGGAACCATATTCTGTTGTTGAAAGAGAAACGCTTGCTGTTGTGTGAGCATTGGAAAATGTTAGGACGTTTTTGTGGGGTAGGAAATTTTTAGTTCGTTGTGACCACAAACCTTTAACTAAGTAACTTACAACTGATTGTCTCACTAATGCCACAGCTAGGATAGTGTAGCGGGTTGTGGAGGAAAGGGCAAGAGGCGGGTTTTAGTGACAGCAGGTTTTATTTGGCTATATAGAAAGTCAGTTGTGGAAGAGGTGTGGCGCCGCGGCCAGGGCGACTGACGCTGGAATCTGGGGATCAGGGTTCGATCCCCGGCTCCGGCGGCAGGTTAGCCCAGCACCATGTGACTCTGGGCAATAGCTTGCTTAATCTTCCCGACGGCCCCCCAGCGCCTAGAGACCCTAACGGGTGATTGTGCGCTATACAAATGTGGATTATTATTATTATTATTAGTACAAGTTTTCCTCAAAGGGAACCTCCGGGGTGATCTGCTCCTTATCGTTCTCCTCCTGGGTTGAAGGCCGTCTTCTTCCCTGTTGGGGCGTGTGGGGCTCCGGCGTGATCGAGACGCTTCCAGCTCCGTGATGATACCACGAGAGCCATCAGGAAGGAATGGAAGAAAGGACAGGTATCAGTCTAAAGTCCTGACGTCGAGAATACTTCAAGGGAAAGGGAGTGCGGGAACACCACCGGTGCTACTTTACAGGTCACGGTGAGGGAAAGGGGTGTAAAGGGAGGGGTTACAAGGGAATTCAGGTCAGAAGACTGGTCTACCCCTTCTCTCCACCCAGCCCACTATACGGCTCCGTACCTCTGTGAGCCACACACCTCCTGGCGTGTGGCTGGGCGGCTCATGATGCCGATGGCCTCCTGGCTCCCGCGCCGCCAACGGGTCTCTCCTCCTCTCTGCCGGGGATGGTACAACGATTCTTCCAGTCTTCACTGCTTCTCTCCCTTCTCCCTTCGTCTCCTCTCTCGACTCCACTCCGCTCTCGCTTCCAACTCCTCCTACGCCTCCGGTGAACAAGCACACCTGTGTGCTGTCAGCTGCCGTACTTGACGTCGGTGTAGGCTCCTCCTCTTCGCCTGGTAGGTGCCAGTTAAAGGGACCGCCGTCTTCGTCATCCTCGTCCCGGGAACAGCCTTGCTCCATAGAATACCCCCAATCATTCGTCTGTGGAGACAAGAGGGGGGGGTCACATAATGAATCCCCACAAGGGGGTGACGAGATCCGGGGTAGCTGGGCTGACGGCCTCTCCGCGCTACACACCATCCCCCCTGGACTCTTCCGTTCGGGAAGGGGATTCCGGGACAGGTAAACCGCTCCCGTGTTATCAACACCCTTCTTGTGACAAATCTTGAAGGCAAAGGGCTGCAGAGCCAAGAACCATCTCATTACCCTAGCGTTGTTGGATTTAGTTCTGGCCATCCACAGTAGCGGGGCGTGATCTGTGAAAAGGGTAAACGGGTGACCCTCTAAGTAATAGGCCAATTTCTCTACAGCGCATTTTATGGCTAAGCATTCCTTTTCAACTGTAGGGTATTTGATCTCCCGGGGAAAAAGCTTCCTACTGATATATAGTATGGGGTGATCCAACCCGTCCTCCCCCACCTGAGACAGTACCGCTCCTATCCCATAATCGGAAGCGTCTGTGTGCAGGGCAAAGGGGCGTGAGAAATCTGGGGAAGACAAGACAGGGGTGGGCGTGATTATGCGTTTGAGGGAGTGAAACGCTTCCTGCATCTCATTGGTGGGGTTGGCCAACACTGCCTGTTTGACTTGCTGTTGTAGTGTATCTGTGAGGGGTGCAGCCTTCTGGGCAAACTGTGGTATAAACCGTTTGTAATAACCGATGAGGCCCAAGAAGGCTCTCATCTCCCTTTTGGTACTTGGAAAGGGTGTCTCGGCTATGGCCCTTACTTTTTCTAACTGTGGTTCTATAAGCCCGTGTCCCAGTATGTATCCAAGGTATTTGACTTTCTGGAAAGCAATACGTGAATTCTTGGCATTCACTTTCAATCCTGCTTCTTCCAGAGTCAGAAACACCCGGTGTAGGTGGTCTAGATGTGTTTCCCAATCCGGGCTGAAGATGACGATATCGTCCAAATAGGTTGAGGTATATGTTGTCATGTCTTTCAGTACGGTATTCATTAATCTCTGAAAAGTAGCAGGGGCCCCGTGGAGTCCGAACGGCAGGACGGTAAACTCGTAGTGGCCCTCGGCCGTCGTGAAGGCGGTTTTTTGACGGTCTTCCTCCTTTAGGGGTGCCTGCCAGTACCCCTTTGTTAGGTCCAGTGTGGTAATATATTTTGCCTCCCCCAATTTCTCGATGAGTTCATCTATTCGGGGTATAGGGTAGGCATCGAAGGCGGAGATTTCTTTCAGGGCTCGGATATCCATACAAAACCTCCGGGATCCGTCTGGCTTGGGTATCATTATGATTGGGCGTGACCAATTGCTCTTTGAAGGACGGATTACTCCTAGACGTAGCATGTCCTGTACCTCCTTACGTATATCCTGTCATCGTGACTCCGGTACCCGGTATGGCCTTATCTTCACTATCTTCCCCGGAGGAGTGTCGATGTGATGTTCAGCTAATTCGGTTCTCCCGGGTCTATCGGAAAAGACTGCAGAGTGTTTCAATAGCGTGGCCTTGAGTCCTTTTCTCTCTTCTCCTCCCAGGTCTTCGTTGACGACCAGTTCTTCTATGGTAGATGGGGTATCACTAGGCACTTGTGTGGCGAGGTGTATTCCTTTAGGAGGGGGTCCTAACCACTTTTTCAGCATGTTAATATGGTAGGTCTGAGTCTTATGTGCAGAGAGTTTTAGTTTGTAGCTTGTTTTACCAACAGTAGATACCACCTGGTAGGGCCCCTTCCATTCGGCTTTGAACTTTTGGGTGGAAGAGGGAAGAAGGACGAAGGACCAAGGCCCAGTCATTCAGCTCCAGCCTCCTCCACTTCTTCCCCTTGTCATACACCTGTTTCTGCTTTGTCTGATTTCTTTCAAGGTTCGTATATGCCAGGTCGCGTAGCTTGCCGATCTTAGATCTCAGATTCTTAGCGTATTCCAGGGTCGTCTGTACTTCTTCTGGCAACTCCTGTTCCCAGGCCTCTTTAGTCATTTCCAAGAGTGAGCGAGGCTGTCTTCCATATAGCATCTCGAAAGAGGAGAAGCCTAGACTGCTTTGTTTATGGCTTCTGATCACGTACAGAGCCAGAGGGAGTAGTTGGTCCCATTCGGCCCCGCTAACTTCCAGCATTTTGCGGAGGGTAGTCTTCACCATACGGTTATACTGCTCCACCAGACCATCGGTTTGTGGGTGGTATACCGAGGTTCTTATTTGCTGTATGTTTAATACTCGGCATACCTCCTTCATCATTCTAGAAACGAAGGGCGTCCCCTGATCCGTCAAGATTTCTTTGGGGAACCCCACCCGCGTAAACAACTCCATCATCTTATCGGCTACTTGTTTGGTGGTGGCCGTGGTCAGCGGGAAGGCCTCCGGAGACCTAGTCGCATAATTGACTATCACCAACACGTGCTGATGTCCTCTCCTGGTCTTGGGCAAGGGTCCGATTAAGTCCATTCCCACCCTCTGAAAGGGGGTCCCAATGATGGGAAGGGGCTGCAGAGGGACAGCAGGAGGTTTAGACATATTCTTCCTCTGGCACACCTCACATTCCTGACAATACGTCATGATATCTTTGTAGATACCGGGCCAGTAAAAGTGGCGGAGAACATTCTGCGTAGTTTTCTCTGCTCCGGTGTGTCCCGCAACCAGGTGCGCATGGGAAAAAAACATTATCTGTTCTCTGAATGATACGGGCACCAAGAGCTGGTCCGGGTCGTCTTTTTGTCCTTGTCTGTATAACAGATCGTTTTTGATAAGGAACCTGGGGAATCTAGGTGGGTCCCGTCCTAGGGTTTTGTGGGCTCTCTCCCACGCATTGAACAGAGTGGCATTGTTACTTTGAGCGAATCGAAAACTTCTGTCCAGCACCCAGGGTTCGGGTGTCACAAAGGTAGGGAGGGGAGAGGGAGAAACATGAGCATTGGAATCCCTCCCGGGGTCATGCCTGAGGCTTTGTTGGAATAGGTGAAGAAATTTGGGGTTGTCGGTCCCCACTATCAGATCCTCAGGGAGGGTGGACAATACCCCTAACTCTTAGGGCTATCGGAATGTGTGCCACAGGATAAGGCTTCACATCTCCGTGTACGCAGCGGATATTAACCCTTTCTTGCGGGACATATTGCGTAGGTTTTACGAGCTGGGACTGAACTACCGTCTGCCTACAGCCAGAGTCTAAAAGGGCTTGGATAGAGGACCCGTTTACCCTCACACTCACTCCATAACGGTTCCCCATCTCAGAGGAGTACAGGACTGTCCTCGGGAGGTATCCCACCTCCATAGGCTCCTCCGTGTTTTTCCTTCGAGGGCAATGCCGCGCTATGTGTCCCCATTGGCCACACTCAAAACACTGGGGTCCACCGGTCTCCATGGTCGCGGCCTAGGGGGTTCAGGCATCTTTATTGGTTTTTTCTCAATCTTTAGTCCTGGTCGGGAGGCCTTCTCAATCTCCCATGAGGGGTTTTTGGGTTGTGCCCTCGAGAAGGTGGCCGCCATCTCTACGGCCTGTGTCGTGGTGAGGTTATGGTGTTGCCTCAGCCATTTTTGGGTCGCAAAAGGCAGAGCTTCTAGGAACTGCTCCAAATACACCCTGTCCATTATCTCCTCCTTTGTGCTCACGTTAGGAGTGAGCCACTTATCGGCAGCCATTTTTAGCCGTACAAATAAAGTGTGTAGGGCTTTCCCCCGGGGTCCCCTTTCTCTTCTGAACCGCAAGCGGTAAGCTTCGGAGTCCAAACCCAAGTGTTCCAAGATGACTTTCTTCACGTCAGCATATGCTGTGTCCCCAGTAGGGTTGGCCACCTGGTAGGCGGCTTGGGCTTCGCCTACCAACAATGGGGCCAGGAAAAAGGGCCATTTCACCACCGGCCATCCGCACGCCCTGGCGGCCCTCTCGAAGTTCAGCCTGAACGAATCGGGGTCTTCCCCCGGTTGGTATTTCTGAAGGGAAACCCCACTGACTCCATGCGGTATGCTCCGTTTTTCCCTCCCTCCGGTTATCGGCCAGGTTGTTGGGGGATCACTCGTTCTCGATGCCATGACTGCCTTCATTATTTCTCGGTCTGCATCCGCAGACCGTATTTGTTGTTCCACGAACCATTCTAGGCACTCTTGTCCCTTCACTAGCTGCTGTACTACGGATTCCATCTCGGTTGTACAGATGGAGGGGTTGCCCGCATTCTCCACCAGTGTAGCGGGTTGTGGAGGAAAGGGCAAGAGGCGGGTTTTAGTGACAGCAGGTTTTATTTGGCTATATAGAAAGTCAGTACAAGTTACGGCCTCTCCGCGCTACAGATAGCAAGGTTGTCAATGAGGTTACTAGATTTCATGTATGATATACAGTATGTGCCTGGTACAAAAAACTTCACTGCTGATTTTTTGAGTCGTATGTCCTTACCATTAATTGAACTAGACAAGAACTCATGGAATGATTTCTCAGTGGCTCATATTTCTTTTGACAAAACTCAAAGTAGTTTTACTAAGGATGAATGGCTTGAAGCTGAAAATTCTGATCAGATCCTGCTTGTTCTAAAACAGCTGATCATTAAAGGTAGGAGTGGGATGGATAAAAAAAATTGTCAATGATGAATTAAGAGGTTTTTGGGAAGTTTGGGATTAACTTAGTCTCTCAGATATGCTAGTTGTTCGTGGCAATAGGATTGTACCACCAAGAGACCTTAGGAAGAAAATCATTGACGTTTGCCATGAAGGACATTCTGGAATTACCCACACAAAGCTACGTATAAAAGAATTGTAGTGGTGGCCAAAAATGGGTGTAGAAGTTGAAAGGTGTGTGAGATCATGTGTAAAGTGTGAGGTTTCTGATAAGACACTTAAAACTTTCAATCCACCATTAGCCTCTCCTGATTGTCCAAAGTTTCCTTGGGAACTTGATGCCATTGATTTCATTGGACCAGTGACTTGGCAAGATGGAACGCAGAAGTATATTTTAGTGCTGATTGATACCTTCTCGCGGTGTTTAGAAATCAGTGTTGTTAATGTAATCAATACTAAAACAGTTATTACATTTCTTGATGACATTTTCTTAAGAGAAGGTTTTCCCAAATTTATTTTGTCCGACAACGGTGTACAATTCAAATCCCTTGAGATGAAGAATTACTTAATTGCTTCTGGTGCACAACAAAGATTCACTGCCTTTTACCATCCCAGTGGAAATGGTATAGTTGGGAGAGCTAACCGTAGTATTAAAGGGGTTCTTCAACTAGCAAATAGAAGTAACTTATCTTGGGATGGTGAAGTAAAAAAATTACTGTGGCCTTACAGAAGTACCATCCATAGTTCCTCAGGTCAAAGTCCTTTTTCATTAATGAGAGGTAGGATCCCTCATTCAAAAATCAATCCTGGTTGGCTAAATAAAAATGGGATGACCAATTGTGATATACTTAAAATTAGAGACTCCATCAAAGATTCTCAATTGAAGAACAAAATATACTATGATTCTAAACATGGAGCTAAACAAGTAAAGTTGAGTAGTGGTCAATGGGTTTTTCGTAAAGAATGCTAGGAAGGTTACTAAAGGCGAGAGTAAATTTAGTGAACCCAGAATGGTAGTCAAAGTCATGAACAACACTGCTTTGTTACAAAATGGGGAAGTTTGGCATTTTAGCCGTCTTGCACCAGTATCCCATGGTAATGATGATGCTAATGAAGATGTATACAATAACACTACGTCCTGGTGGTGGGATACACCTAGTAGCACTCAGAAATTTGATTCTGATGGTATTCCTGTACCTGATTCCGAGTCACAATTGAAGGAAAATTCATTGGAGTTATCTACTACTACTAAAGTTGTTCCTGATGATAACATTGTTAAAACCTCAAGTGGAAGGATAGTTAAAAAACCTAAATGTTTTGAAATGTTTGATTGTAGTTGAAGTTATATTTTTACACAGATTTTTTGTTGTTGTTTTTTTTGTTGTTTTCCTTTAAGAAGGGGGATTGTGTAGTATATCACTTTAAGGTAGTATGTTATACATGTAAGTATGATGTAAGTGCGATCTAGAATTCTACAAACCCGAGTGATCAGTTACTAGAAAGAAGCATTGCCAGCTGTACTCTTATTTCTCCTGTGCTGGAGGTTTTAATAAAGAACCTACTAATCAACTGGAATCCAGTGACGCTTCACCAGCACCAGCACCCGGCCCGCCAAACCACCAACCATCAAACCCAACTACCTCAGATGCATCCTCCTCAACACCCGCTCTGCCCGCAAACACGCCGTCGAACTTTGGGACCTTCTAAATTCTACCTCCCCAGACGTCGCCTTCCTGACGGAGACCTGGCTGAACCCCACCTCAGCGCCCGACATCGCCATAGCCATCCCGAAGGCTACAAGATCACCTGCAGGGACAGTGCCAACGGCATAGGAGGAGGAATCACCGTCGTCCACAGGAACACCCTCAGAGTCTCCACCAACACCGACGACACCCTCAGCACCGCCGAACACATTCACTTCCAGATCCACACCGACCCCAACACCACCCTCAGAGGAACCCTCATCTACAGACCACAGTTCAGCGACTCCATCGCCTACTTCGTCAGCACTCACACCCTCGCCTCCACGGATTACATCCTCCTCGGGGACCTGAACGTCCACCTCAAGAACAACAACAACACCAACTCCACCACCCTGAACGACAACCTCGCCAACCTCGGACTCAGACAGGTCGTGACAACACCCACCCACGCCGCCAGCCACACGCTCAACCCCATCTTCACCGCAAGCCCCTACGTAACCTTCAACCACACCACCGAACCCCACTGGACTGACCACCACTGCATCCACTTCACCTTCAGGAAGCCCACCATGCACCACCACGCCCAACAGATGCCTCGACGCTTCTGGAGAAAAGTCAAAGCAAAACAACTAACCACCGCCCTTGCCCAGAACCCACCCGCCGACCCCACCGACCCGGACACCACCGCCCGCAACCTCATAAAATGGATCGACGACTGCGCCAACACCCTCGCCCCACTCAAGACACCCTCCAACAGCCACACCAGCAAGAAAGCCACCTGGTTCACCGAAGACCTCCAGGCCTCCAAGCGAACATGCCATAAACCGGAGAAGAACTTGGCTCCACGAACGAACACCGGACAGCCATGGAGCCCACAAGAACGCTACCCGCAGACACCATAAACTCATCAGAGCCACCAAAAGGGCCTCATTCAAAGACCGACCAGATAACAACGCACACAACAGCAAAGAGATCTTCAACATCGTGAAGGAACTCTCCAACCCCAGCTCCAACACCAACGACATCCCGCCCTCGCAAGACCTGTGCGACTCACTGGCCACCTTCTTCCACCGTAAGATCGCCGACATCCACAACAGCTTCAACGCCACGACCGCCTCGACAGCCACTGTACCCACGAACACCACCTGCACCAACCGCCTGCTCTCCTGGACCAGCACCAACGACGAGGACACCAGTGAGATCATGAACACCATCCACTCCGGATCACCATTAGACCCATGCCCCCACCACATCTTCAACAAAGCCTGCACAGCCAATGCACCCCATCTCCGGAAAGTAATCAACATCTCCTTTGAGACAGCAACCTTCCCGGAAATCTGGAAGCACACAGAGATCAACGCCTTAATCAAGAAACCCAAGGCGGACCCCAAGGACCTCAAGAACTTCCGACCAATCTCCCTGCTCCCGTTCCCGGCGAAAGTCACCGAGAAAATCGTCAACAAACAACTGACCCGCTACCTCGAGGAGAAAAGTATCCTGGACCCGTCCCAGTCCGGGTTCCACAGCAACCTCAGCACCGAAACCGCCCTCATTGCCGCCACCGACGACATCAGAACCCTGCTGGACAACGGAGAAACAGCAGCCCTCATCCTCCTGGACCTATCAGCCATCTTCGACACGGTCTGCCACCACACACTGCAAACATGCCTACACGACACCGGAATCCAAGGGAAGGCCCTGGAATGGACCACATCCTTCCTCTCCGGCAGAACAAAGAGCGTCTGCTTCCCCCCCTTCCGCTATAACGCCACTAAGATCATCTGCGGCGTACCCCAGGGCTCTTCCCTCAGCCCGACACTGTTTAACATCTACATGGCACCCCTTGCCTGCATCTCCCCGACAGCACGACCTCAACATCATCTCCTACGCCAACGACACCCAGCTGATCATCTCCCTCACCAAAGACCCTCACACCGCCAAAACCAACCTCCACGATGGAATGAAGGCCATCGTCGAATGGATGAGGAACAGCCGACTGAAGCTGAACTTGGACAAGACGGAAGTCCTCATCCTCGGCCCTACCCCTTCAGCCTAGGACAACTCCTGGTGGCCGACAACGCTAGGAACAGCCCCGACACCCACCGATCACGCAGGCAACCTAGGGGTCATCCTCTCCATGACCTGCTTAGTCATGGAGAGGGTGTAGTCGAGGATGACTGCACCCTCTCCATGACTAAGCAGGTCAACGCTGTCTTCTCATCCTGCTTCAACACCCTCCGAATGCTCCGCAGGATTTTCAAGTGGATCCCCACCGAAACGAGAAAAACAGTCACCCAGGCCCTTGTCACCAGCAGGCTGGACTACGGAAACGCCCTTTACCCAGGAACATCGGCCAAACTCCTGAGACGACTGCAACGCATCCAGAACGCCTCGGCACGTCTGATCCTTGACATCCCACGCCGCTGCCACATCACACCCCACCTGAGAGACCTGCACTGGCTCCCCGTCAACAAGAGCGTAACCTTCAAGCTCTTTATCCATGCACACAAAGCTCTCTACAGCACCGGCCCAGCATACCTCAACAGATGACTCAGCTTCTACACCCCCACCCGCCAGCTCCACTCCGCCAGCCTCGCCCTCACCACAGTCCCCCGCATCCGAAGAACGACCGCCGGCAGCAGATCTTTCTCCCACCTCTCCTCCAAGACCTGGAACACCCTCCCCACCAACCTACGGCAGACCCCAGAACTACTGGCCTTCAGAAGACTCCTCAAGACTTGGCTCTTCGACCAGTTGCAGCACCCCCCCCCCCGCCTCACCCCCTCAGCGCCTTGAGACCCTCTTGGGTATGTAGTGCGCTTTACAAGTGCCTTGATTGATTGATTGATCTGATCTGACAGGGATATAGTGCTGAATTTTGGAAGATAGGAAAGCAGGGCTTTTGCCTGGAGATATGTAAAGATTAGGCACGCTGTTTTGAAAATGGACTTCTGAGCTACCGAAAGCCAATGCAGTTTTTACCTCAAGGGTTTGATGTGGCAATATTTAGGCTGCCGAAAGGCCAGCCTAGATAGCTGATTTTCATTATTTGCAGTCTGTGCTCAAGGCCGGAAGGAATCCCATATAAAGAGCATTGGCAAAGTCAATGTAGGTCATTATTAAGGCGATTATAATTTGAATAATCGCATCAAGGGTAAAGTACCTTCCTATTTTTGTTATTTTCCGAAGTTGCTGGAAATAGGATAAGGTCACTGCACCTATCTAAGGATAGATACATCTATAAGGATGCCAAGACTTTTCACTTCTATTTTTGGGAGGGGAGTAGCATCCATCTCCAAAGGCCAAAACGTGGGGTTCCATAGGTGAAGTTTGTCCTTCGCCACCTCTAACTCAGTTTTGTCAAAATTCAGTTTCAGTTGATGGTTATCAATCCAATCCCGTATGTAACGCATGATGTTTTGAAAGAAGGTTTTAGATTCTAGTGTGTTGTCAATTGTGAAGATCAGCTGCATGTCACCAGCGTAGATATATATCTTCACCTTTCACTGCCAGAGAGAGTATATCAGTGGCCGGATATAGAGATTAAGCATGGGCGTAGTTTGCGGATTCGCAATCCGCGAATTTGCGGATTTGCGTATTTGCGGATTGCGAAAATCCGCAAATTCCGCGAATTCTCGCGGATTTGCGTATTTTTTGGGGGGGGTGTGTTCGCACGGGTTTCTGCAAGTTCGCGAGGGTTTTGTACAATTTCGCAAATTGCAAACTTACTTGTCGGGTCGCCAGTTTTGCGAACTTGTTGTTTCTACGTGCCCAGCCTGTTTGCAAGGCTTTCTTCATCACTGCCACCCTCTGTTACCACTGGCACTCTCTTTGGTCACCCATGCCACCCTCTGGCTCACCCATGTTACCCTCTGTGTCATCACAGCACCCTCTGGTTCACCAGTGTACATTATTGGGGCAAAGCAAAGCACTGCCATCCTGTCAACACTGGCACTCTGGTTCACCCATGCCACCCTCTGGCTGGCACACCCATGCCACCCTCGGTGTCATCACAGCACCCTCTGATTGACCAGTGAGTGTACATTATTGAGGCAAAGCAAAGCACACCTGCTAAGTGCTTTAAGTTTTGCAAACAACAACACCTGCCCTGCCCCAACTGACATTAATGAAGGCTGGCACCTGCTTGTCTGCTCCCTTTCCTTTTTGTTGCAATGTAATTTTTTTTTAACAGGATGCAATGGCATACTTGTAACTATTCTGTGACTGTCAGAGCAGGGTCACACAATAGTTGCAAGTAGGCAACCGGATTCTGGAGGGCCCCTTCAGGAAGCACTACAGGGAAATGGTTACAAATGATGAGCTCGAACTTTTGCACCTGCTCGTTGGTTTTGCTTTTGCAAAACTCGTTTTTCGGTAATTTCGCCCTATTCGCGAGGCGCGGCGTCGTGCGAAATCGACCGTGGAAGCCGCGAACTCGTGCGAGTTACCCCAAGGTTGAGTATGGGCGCCGCCATTTTGTTTGCGTGACGTATTTCCGTTTCCGCCCGCTATGTGTAATCTCGCGCGATGAGCGCCTTGCGAATACAAGTTTGCACGAGTTCGCGAGAGAAATCGCGTGCGAACTTACTTACACGCACGTGTTCGGGCGGCCATCTTGTTTTTCATTCATTCCTATGTGTCTGGGCATGGTGTTTCTATCCTCTGTATATCTCTGCCATCCTTTGCTTGTTTTATTTTTTTTTTGATCTATTAAACTTTTTTTCTATCCCTCTTGTTTTCTAGGTCTATATTTTTGTGTTTTAGTCTACTTTTGTTTACTTTTCAACTACTTTTTTAAACTTTTATTTCCTTCTTTTCTACTCTTATTCTTTTTCATTTTATCTCCTTACCTGCCCAGAACATGGTGAAGACAGCAGTCAAGCTGCCCAAGACGGCCGCCGCAGCCCGTGCCCGGCTCCCGTGTGGCCGCTTGAGGGCGGAAATGGTGGTGCCCCGGGAGATCTTCAGCCCTGAGTAGGTGGGCGCACTTGTTTTTTATGTGCAGCGCCGTCTCCCCAGGACCATCGCGGCAGGCGGCAGGATCGCTGCTGGTTACACCAACAGCCAGGAGCGACGGAAGCGGTGGGGGCAGGTGTGCCGGGCCCTTTTTAAGATCACGGGGGTCCAGCGCACCTACAATCAAGTCACCCACCGCTGGACCGATATCCTGGACCGAGAGCGTGACCTGCTAGACGTGCTGGGAGTGGAGGTCCCCGGGCTTGGTGAGTAGTAGTAGCAATTTTTTCATCACTCACTACTCTGTTTTTTCTCCTGCTCTGTGTGACTGTGTTATATTGCAAATGTTTGCTTTAATTTTTTTACAAAGAGCAATAATGCTGCTGATTACATTGATAAGAGAGGTAAATTAATATTTCAAAATCTTCTGTGCATTTCAGGTGCACTGTTCTCCTTCTCTGTGGCGGTGCCACTGCTTATTTGTTTTCTATTTTGTGTTCATTTAATTGGGCTGAGTAATGTATGAGTGTATTTTACAGAACTGCGTAATGCTAGACACAAAGGAGCAGATTTACAAGCCCCTTGTTCCACGTTTACGCTGCCTTACCTGACGCACAGCGACGTAAACGTGGCGCATCCCTGCGAGTCATGTACAACGTGATCCATCTAAGGAGATGCGCCACGTGAAGGCCTGGGCCTGCGCCACAATGGGTGCGTTCCCACGCAAGGGAGGGGGGGTGGCGGTCAGGCAGCTGTGCACCTCGCAAAAGTGCCTGCGTGAAATCTACAAGATTGAACGCAGGCACTTCCGCGACGCTGCTATGTCAATTCTTTATGCCTGCTTGCTTGAAGCAGGCGTAAGGACTGATGCGGTATGTTGAGTATTGGGCAGCCCTGAGCATTGCTATAGTTGCATCGCGCCCGCGACGCGACTCTAGAGATGCGCCCCTCTTTCGGCACGAGATGCGTCACGCATCTGCCTACCCTTGCGCCAGGGTTTGCCGCATTGTAATAGCGGCGCATCTGCCGTGACGCAAGGTTAGTTTTGCGTTACGCATTTGTTCTGGTGCACATCTGGAGGTGTCCAGCTCAGAACTCGTAAGTATGCCCCTAAGTGTCAGATTAGCAATTACCTGCGCATCCCTGCAAAGTGTGCGGCACGCCAGCACCACCCATGGTGCGCCGTATTTACAATGCTGCACACCATGGTCCCAAAACGTCACGCATCGGTGCCGTAAAGGCGGCTCATTGATGGAGTTGCGTTGCAACGATGGCGCAGCTCCAGCAATGCTGCGTCAAGCCGTATGTCTGCTTCATGCAGGTGCAGGGTTTCAGTGACGCATCATTGTCCTAAATGACTGATTGAAATTTTATCTATTCCCCATAGCCACTTTTAGCATGCGTTCCTGCGCAGGAACGCCCTCCCTTGCGCTGGAACGCTCCCTAATGGCGCAGGGCTTTAGAATGGGATGCATCTCCCATATGCGTCACGTTGTTAATATACGCCACACCATGGCGCCTCTCTTGTTGTGGCGCTGCGTCACAAAAGTGACGCAAGAACGGAGCAAAAGAGCTGCAAGGGGCTTGTAAATCTGCCCCTAGAGTAGAGGCTCAGGTGCAGTCCTTCCTTTGTAGCCCTCTTTTTGACTGAAATAGTTGGTTCTTGTTCTTTCTAAATGTTTGATTTGGTTGACAAGGACATCGACAAGCAGCAATCATCAATGTTTTCTGTTCTTTCTTTCATGTTGTACGTCAGGTCCGCCCAGGGGCAAGCGGACCGAAAAATCGGATGCAGTGGCTCCAAAGGAGGAGGATGCAGGCCAGGGCGGCGAGTGCTCCTTTGCTGGCCCCAGTAAGTTTTCATTTAAATATAGAGGACCTATTGTTGTCCAAGCGTTCCTAATTTAATTGTTTCGAAATAGTGTTTAGATAGGAGCAAAATCAATAATCCTACTGTTGCAGGGACAATTCTCCACAAACCGAACTATGGACACCAAAGACCAGAGTAATAATATTTCAGAGTGGCGTGTTTGGCACACTGTATAAATAAACCTGGTAGTGTCAGCGGCACGGACTCCTCCTTGCAAAAATTGCAAAACTTTTCGCTCAGTCACTCTAGTCTGGAGGACTAAAAACCACAGAGTCTATTCAAGTTTAAAAGCTTTATTAAAAGTTTAAGTAAACACATATATTAAAATAAAGTTAGTTGGAAATGGAAAAGTGCTTGGTGCTGAGTTGATGAGTAATGGAAAACATTTCTTGTGGTCGAGCCGAGCTTTCACCTGGTTTGAAGTTGATGTTGCTCTTGTCCTTAGAAGTCCAGTTTCTGTCTGTTCAGAGAAAAATGGAGTGCGTTAAAATTAAGCAAGCATTCAACAATTGTGACAAAAAAATGAAGCAAGACAACAGCTTTCCCTGGAAGGAGGGACATTTTTACTTTAGACTAGAGTAGACAGTCAATACATTTTTCTGTTGTTTTCACATTTTTTCATTCATAGACCAAATACTAGTGGAGTGGTGTAATCTAACATTCTTAAATCAACTTTGTAGGTGGAACATCTGGTGGCGGGGCCAGCTCGGATGTGGTGGTGATCCTTGACTCGGAGTCCGAGGATCAATCTGGGGAGGAGGCGGCGCTAGAGGAGTCGGACCAAGAAGTACAGACTGTGAGGAAGGAGACAGTGGCGGTGGCGAGTACAGGTAAGCTGGATAATGGTACTATCTGACTCTTAGATAGGATATGATGTGTATCCAGTGGTGGCCCAGTGACAAATTACAATATGGTAATTACAGCAGGCTGGGACCGACAGACAGATAGAGGCAGAGACAGAGAGAGAGGAAGACAGAAGGAGAGAGAGAGAGGGAGGGAGCCAGAGGGAGGGTGAGGGAGGGAGACAGAGAGAGAGAGAGACAGCGAGGTAGAGGGAGACACAGGGAGACATAAAGAGGGAGACAGAGAGAGAGAGAGAGAGGGAAACAGACATATCGCCTGGGCTTCTGCCAGATCTCTTTCATATGAAAGAGCATCAAACCAAGGATACAAGTGAGTTGTGGGAAGGGAAATGGTGATTCAAGCGCCCCCCTTGCCCCTCCCTGCGGACGCCCATGATACTGGCCTGAATAGTTTTGTACTGCGCTGGCTAGTTGCTAGTTGTACTGTGACACAACTTCCTGCTGAATTATTTTGTGTTAATCATATTCTTAAAGAGCATTGGTTACATATTATGTCTTTCTTTCTTCATATAGTTGGCAATACTAAAACCTCAAAACCGACGAGGAGTATGCTGGCTGTACTGGCCCGGCAACGGAGGCTGGAAGCAACTGTTGCCCAATATCGGCGGCTGGTGGAATTGGAGGGGGACGACACACAGTCCAGTGCATCAACATCTGCATCCTCCTCCGTGACCCCACGTTCTGCCGGTAAGCGCAGTGCTCCAGCGAACCGGAGCCGTGCTGGAAGACGCCACCGCCGAGCAGCAAAAGCTGCACCTCGCAGTACTGTTAAGGCTCGCTTGCGCCGTGCACTCCGCAGAGTGTCCGACCTAGAGGCGGAGGTCCAGAAATGGAACGAATATCAGAATGTGGTGGAGGGCCTCCGCCTAGATCACGCCACCCTCCAGGAGAAGTATGATGCCCTGGCCCTAAGGCATGATGCCCTGGAGGCCAAACTTAACAGCTTGCATCCCTAGAGTGTCCCTTGCCCCTTTTTTAGAGACTTTTGGGGGGTGGGAATTGGGAGTTGGGTTTTTTGGGGACTTTTGAAGGACTATTTATTTGTTGGGGTTAGGGAGGGTCTTGCGGGAGATTATTTTGTTAGGGATATAAATATACTTTTTCAAACTTTATCTGAGCATACCTGTTTTTTTACTACTTTTGAGCTTGGTGGGTGGTGGTTTTGCAGTAAGTTCATTTAACTGAACACTGTCATCGTGTTGGTTCACGTGCAATAGGCCAAATGTTTTCCAAAGTAAATGCCTGTCACAGAGTTTGTTAATTCAAGAGCCCTAGGACTTTACTACCAGTACCACTGTCACTCTCTCGCCTCTCCGAACACTCCATTATACTACCTCCCATCCAAACGCTTATCTTACCTGTAATTTGTGTTTGAGGGCTGGCTCCACCTGGAATTCACAGAGTCCTAAAGCGTTCTGCAGCAGGGCCACAACTGGAGTTTCCCGGCGTGGATTTTCTGCAAAACAAAAGCAATCAACATTAGAAATGTGGCAGCGGTGCTCACACACCACAAAAACCTAGAAGCCCCACAGACAGCACCCCTAAGACAGGCAAGCGAGCAATAATAACGCCTAAACGTTCACGTGCAATAGGCCAAATGTTTTCCAAAGTAAATGCCTGTCACAGAGTTTGTTAATTCAAGAGCCCTAGGACTTTACTACCAGTACCACTGTCACTCTCTCGCCTCTCCGAACACTCCATTATACTACCTCCCATCCAAACGCTTATCTTACCTGTAATTTGTGTTTGAGGGCTGGCTCCACCTGGAATTCACAGTGTCCTAAGGCGTTAGGGGACTCGTCAACGTAAGTTTCTTCATTGTGCAGAATCCAGGCATCAGCATTATGGGTAATGGATAGGGTGAGTCTGGAGGAGGAGGACTCAGGATAGACGACCAGGACTGAGTTCTTGTCAACTAACTGTTGTGAACCTGAGGAATGCTGCGGCATCAAAATCAAGACAGTTCTGTTGATGGGCTTGTTGTTTTATTGGTTGATTACAGTTTTGTTGGGAATGTGATGAAGCACTTGCTAAAGAAAGACAGACACACAGGAATAAAAGTGAATAAGGAGGACTAAATTTACAATTAATGAATGATTGACTAATTTTCAGAACTCGCTGTCAGGGAAGCAGAACTCGTCCTCATACTCTGCTAAATCATCAGTCGGGGTTACTTCTAGTAACTGAGGAGAACTTTCCTCAGGTAGGTCGGTGTCCTCTTCTTCCTGCGTGGATTCTCGTACTCTGTAATCTGGTGGTATGAAGTGCTGGTTCATCTTTATCAAGGTGAGCCGCTCCACATTTGCGGGCAAGAGGCGGGACCTTTTGGAAGTCACAAGGCCACCAGCAGAACTAAAAACACGTTCTGAAGACACGCTTGCGAGTGGGCAAGACAAGTAATTGATAGCCAGGTTGGTGAGCTCTCGCCATATTTTTCTTTTCCCATGCCAATACGCCAATGGGTCCTCAGTAATATTGACCTCTGTTGAGTCATCCAGATAGGCCTGCACCATTGAAAGAATGTCCTCCCGGATTCCTGTATTTTGCACTTCTGTGTCCTTTCTAGGACAAGGAAACCCTAGCTGAGTTAGCCAACCCGCTTCAGACATATCGCCTGGGCCTGGTTCAGATGATACGGTTGCTGGTGTGGTTAACGGCTCAGAGGAAAAGACACTCACTTCTGCCACAGGCACAGATGCAGAAGTGCTTTTTTGGGACGCCTGATGGCCTGCTGATTCACTAGTAGTACTGTCTTCTCCTACAGTTTCCTTCCGCTCTCTTTCAAAACGAATGGCTGACTGAGCTAGCCAACCTTTGTACTCTGTAACATCCGATGTTTCAAAAGGAATTATTACTTTGCCAAACAATGGCTTTTTGTAACGTGGATCCAGAATAGTAGCACAAATGTAGTGCTGTTGTTTCTTGATTTTTACAAGCCGTTCATTGCTAACTAGGCGTTGTAATAATCTCTGCGCCAACTCATGTGCTTCGTTCTTTCCAACGTCCTTTAATTGTGAAGACACCACCTTGACTTGGTGCTCGAGCTTCAGCAACAATGGGATAGCTTTGCTCAAAGAACAGTCCTCCCTGCTGACGTCACGCGTGAAGACCTCAAAAGGACGAAGCATGTCTGTCAGGCTTTTAACTAGCTGCCATTGCTCCACCGCTAGCATCATTTCTGTTGTATCACCACCCAGGTTGTAGAAATACTCATTGACTACTGGAAACAGCTCATGCAGACGCTCAAGCATGTAGAAGGTTGAGTTCCAACGTGTTGCCACCTCCTGGATAAGTGCTTTCACTGGCATTCTACGTTCATTTTGCTTGCGCCTCAGCTCCTTCCGGGCCTTAAAAGAATGGTTGAAATGTGTGCATATTCTTCTGCAGATGGTCAGTGTTTTGTCGACTGCAAGTTCTTTTTTCAAAAAATTTTGCACAACAAGGTTGATACAGTGCGCCAAACACGACACTCTGAAATAGAAACCGTCCTCCATGGCCTTAACTACATTGCTGCCATTGTCTGTAGAAACATAACCAACCTTGCATTTTCTTGGGGGCAGCCATTGCGAGACCTTTTTGTTAAAGTCAGCCAAAATGTTGACTGCAGTATGACTTTTCTCCATGCCAAACATGGCTAATGTTGCATGTTTACGAGCACCCTTAAAAATCTCGACCAAGTCACCACCTGCATTTATCTGTTTTATGACTCCTGAAAAAGAGACCCAGTGTGCAGTGATGCACATGTAATCAAGGGCTTGGCAACTGGTCCACATGTCTGTTGTCAGGTGTATAGTGTGAACAGCACTCTTCTGCAAAGCTGCCCCCACCAACTCAAGCACCTCTTTATGTAGTGCTGGAACAGCAACCCTGGCAAAATAGAACCGGCTAGGAACCTTCCATTTAGGGGCCAGTGTTGCCACGAGTTCAAGGAAACCCACACCTTCGACAAACGAAAAAGGGAGAAGGTCCACCGCTAGCATTTTAGCCAGCTTAGTGTTATACAGGCGTACAGTTGGGTGGTTGCGTTGAAATTGCACATCTGAGGAGAACATGGCTGAAATGGTGCGCTGGACAAATTTACGGGATGATGCTGATGCCTTCTTCGACCCACTTCTGATCAGTGTTGACATTTTCCGCATTGGTGTGTCTCCCAGACTCTCAGTGTGCCTCCTATGTGTTCCGGAGGGTGTGGTGCTGCCAGGGGTACTGGGTGCAACCGGACACATGTCTGACGCTTCTTCTACCTCCCCGTCATCTTCAGATGAAACACCTAGTATGGGTATATTTTGGCCACTTGCCCTTTGGGATCGCTTTCCCTTGACGTTTGCTAGGTGCGGAAACCATTCGACAGCGTGCTTTCTTTCAAGATGACCTATCTGGCCTCCGGTTCCATAGTTGGTACCAGTCTTACCACGGCTAACGCTAGTCTTACAAATGCAACAAACGGCTATGTTATCATACTTTTCATGGACACTAAAAAAGTTCCAAACTGGGGACTGGAAACTTCTGGTTTTGCCGCACGAGGTGATACTGCTGCCAATGCCAGATGAAGCAGTGGTGGATGAGCCTTGCAGACATCTACTGGGTTGTGCAATTATTGCAGCAACCTTACTTGAGGGAGTCGAGCTGGATGGAGTCCCCCTCTGGGGAGAAAATATGGGAGCTGTAGGTTTTGTTGAACTTGTTGTACTACTTGACTGCGTTGGTGGTGCTACCAGTGCCATGTCGCCAGGGTCACGCTCAGCATGACGTCGGGATAGGGTATAAATGTCTGTCTGCTGCATGGCCGGTGTGGCTGGAATGACGTGTGTGATGACTAGGTCATTGCTGTCATCCTGTTCATCAACATCAGAATGAACCACTTCATCAAGTCCGACGTTCGGATCCATAAGTATGAGCTTTCCGGGGCCCTTCCTTTTAACATTTGATACCTTTCGCAGCTCATGGTGTGCCTCCCTCTCAGATGTCGGAGATGGTTGCCAATCTAGATCCAGATCATCATCTGATGGAGCGGGGCTTGAAGAGGAACTTCTACACACCCTCCTTGATCTTTTCCTTGCTGGGGAGCTGGGAGAAAATGAATCATCAGGAGGAGTGGCTTCGTCTTCCTGACATGATACCCCGGCTCCAAAGTCAATTTCCTCCTGTGCCCCTACTTCTGGAAGAACAACCATTGTGGGCACTTACACCGGATGTATGACGTTATAACGCATACTATTACTCCGCAGACCATTACAACGCGACTTTTACTCCGCATACCGTTACAACGCATAGCGCCTTGGGGCGCTGGATAGTGGTAAGTATAATTTTCTATTCCAACACCAGTCCCCGTGGACACTAGGGAAGGTGTTGGATAGAAAATTAAACTTATTCCCTATCCTACAGCGCCCCCCAGCGCAATGCGTTGTAACGGTATGCGGAGTAAAAGTCGCGTTGTAATGGTAGTGCGGAGTAAAAAATGCGTTGTAACAGGTGTATACCACTTGCACCGCTCCATGCGCCGCTACATGGGCATCTTCACTGACCTCTACTTGCAAGTCTCCATGGACCTCTCCTTCTCGGTCTTCTCCTTCTCGGCCTTCTCCTTCTCGGCCTTCTCCTTCTCGGCCTTCTCCTTCTCGGCCTTCTCCTTCTCCTTCTCGGCCTTCTCCTTCTCGGCCTTCTCCTTCTCGGCCTTCTCCTTCTCGGCCAGCTCCTTCTCGGCCAGCTCCTTCTCGGCCAGCTCCTTCACAGCCAGCTCCTTCACAGCCAGCTCCTTCTCGGACAGCTCCTTCTCGGACAGCTCCTTCTCGGACAGCTCCTTCTCGGACAGCTCCTTGCGCATGTACTTCTGCTTGTACTAGTAGCCCATGCAGTTGTTGTTGCGGCTTTGGTTGTTGAATAGTACTTGTGAGATGAGTTACAACCTGTGTTGATGGTGTGCTGCTACTTTCTTGCGATGAAGCAACATCACTGGTCGTTGGTGATTCAACAACTAAACAGGCTACCTGTGCAGCACTCATGGTGGGCCTTTGTTTTTTTTGTTGTTTTTCCCCAAAAAATGTATTGGTTGAGCCACCAGTCTCCTTGGTAAGTGGTGCCACTTGCTTCTTCTCCTTAGTAGAGACATCTTTCTTGCAAGAGGACCTACGGGCACCTCTTTTTGGAGCCATCTTCTTCAGATGTCGGAACAACAGGCCGCAGCAGGACTTCTTCCTGGCACTGAATGCTCAACGATGATGCGGAGTTTTGTGCACCTAAAAGCAAACGAAGACAGAGGAACATCAGTAAATATATGTTGCTTATGTAGCGCTTCAATAAACAGTTAGGAAGTAGGCATTTATGAATACACACGTGCACAGTGCACACCACACAATATGGAAATTTCAAAATTAGGATTTGCAAAATTTTTGGGAAACAGGAATTTAACATTGATCCAAGAGAGCACACACAGAGAGGGTTGTACTTTCATGTACCCCTGACTCCGCCTGGGCACAATGGGTGAAAGCAAGGCACAATGGGTGCAGGCCTATGTCTCAAAGCTCACTGCCTGCCTTCAAAATGGCCGCTTGACCCCCCCATCCACATGGCCAGGACCATGCCTCAAAATGGCCACCACCAACATAGCCAGCCCCCAACCCCTACTCCAAAAAGTGAAAAAACACAACACTAATCAAATCACCACAATCCAATGCCATCCATCAAGTTTCAGAAGGCTTATGCTGCCTGCTGGTGGTTTTCCGGTGCAAAATTGCAATTTTTACAATTTCGCGAGTGCGAGATTGTTGCCTCACGGCGCGAACGTGGCGAAAAACCAGCAAAATCCGCGAACAGACCGATTCTGGGTCCCCTGGGCATAATGGATGACATCAGAGCACACTGGGTGCAGGCCTATGGCACAAAGCACACAAACTGGCTTAAAAATGGCCCCTAGACCCCCACCCACACGGGACCAGGCAATAAAATGGCCCCCACCCACATAGCAAGCCCCCAACACCACCCCAAAAAGTCGTAAAACACACAAAGATCACCACAATCCAATGCCATCCATGCCCTGGCCAGAATCATGTTAAAAAAAAATTCAAGAAAACAGTTGTATCATGCATGCACCCATAACTACTAAGCCTGGTGGTTTTCAATTCATGTGCAGAATTGTAATTTTTACAATTTCGCGAGTGCGAGATTGTTGCTGCGCGGGACACGAGCAGTGCGAACACAAGCAAAAACATCCTCAGCTCGCGAACTTGCAGATTTCCCCCCCCAAAAAGTCGAAAAAAAAGCAACACACACAAAAATCACCACAAACAAACAACATCAACTTACTTGTTTGTGAAATCAAATTTCGAATCCAAAAGTCATCCAAAAGGCCTCAAATGCAAATATCCAGCAGCAACCACAAAAAGTAATCCTTCCCAGTCAAGATCGAAATCAAAGTGGCCAGGAAATGGAGGAGCTTGCTGGACAGGAACAGGAAGTTGGAGACTGGGGCACTTCCTTCACCCCACCCCTATGGGAGGAGCTTGCTGGACAGGAACAGGAAGTTGGAGACTGGGCCACTTCCTTTACCCCTCCCCTTGTAATTTTTGTACTTTCGCGAGTGCGAGATTGTTGCGAGATTGACCGCGAGCAGTGCGAACACAAACAAAAAATCCGCTTCGCGCGGATTTGCGTATTCTCGCCACATCCGCGAGAGTTCGCGGATTGCGGATTCTCCGAAAATACGAAAAATCCGCGAGCGTAACGGATTTTACGCCCATGCTTAATAGAGATTAAATAGGAGAGGAGAGAGTCCTGGGGTACTCCACAGCCAAGTTGAACTTTCGGTGAGCAGAAGGGAATGAGGCGGAGCGCCTGAGTAAATTTTTATTGAAAGGACTTTATCCAGTCAAGGGCGGTGCCTTACAAGCTAGCAGTTTTGACACGGTCGATCAAAATGGAATGGTCGACGATGCCAAAAGCAGCGGAGAGATCCAATAGAACCAGTGCCTGTGTAACATCTGTATCCGCTCCATGCCTTAAGTCATCCACTGCTGCCAAGATGAGTGCGTCCCTTACATGAGCAGAACGGAAGCTAGCCTGGTGGGGGTCCAGAAAAGCAGACTTCTCCCGGAAGGTACTAAAGTGATTGGCAACATGTGCCTCAAGTAATTGTGCCAAAAAAGGAAGTAAAGAGATGGGTCTGTAATTGTTCAGGTTGGTAGGATCCTCCCCAGCTTTGTTCTGGAGGAGTACAACCACCTGCTTGAAGGAATGAAGGAACTTCCTCTGCCTAGGAGATTGATTAAGGAAGGAGATGGTTATATCTGGGAAGTGGAAAAGAATTGTTTTGGGAATCTTGGGGGGATAGCTGTCATTTGAAGAGCCAGATTTGACCTTAAGCAATAGTTCATAAATTGAGTGTCAGCTGATGTCTGGGAAGGCCGATAGAACCCAAGGGTTACTATCTTCAAGTGGGATTGCAAAATTAAAAGAGCTAGGATTGATACTATCTTATATCATTTTTATTTTATCTATAAAGCAGGAGTTCAAGGCATAGCATAGCTCTTGAGATGGGACCACGGGTCTAGATTTGATAGTTCCACCACTGTCTCAAATATAATCTTGGTTTTTATTTTCAGAGTTCACAATTTTGTTAGAGAAAAAAGTTCCTTTGCCTGTAAGATTCATTTTTAGGTCGAGGACCGTAGGCTGCGCTTGCGCAGTCTCGGTCAGAGAATTAATGTCTCCTAGAGTGGGGCATTAACCCGCCCCTCTTCTCCATTGGTTGGCTTCCTAAACGGAGGCCAGCCATTGGAGGAGAGGGGCATCACTCCCTTTAAGCCCCGTCTTTTTGCGATTCGGGGGCGTGTTTTTTGCGTTCTTTCTATCTGTGACGTCATCCGCCACTCAACAAAAAACACGCCCCCGAATCGCAAACATTTCGGAGCTTTGCGACAGCCATTTTTTTTTCTTGTTTCCTCCACACTTCGTGCCTTGAGCAGCAGAACTAACAGGTATTATGCATGTGGGTAATTATCATGCACACCTACTATGCTAGTGTGTGGTGTGTTTGTAGCAGTCTCCCTCACCCATCAAACTCGTCGATCAAATCTCAACCCACCCAGCAGGCTTACACTCCCTATGGCTGCACCTTTCCCCCAAACAGAACGAAACTCTGCGCTGTCATGAAAGCCGTTTCAGAAACGTCACCCTCTGTTTCCGAAAGGTGCTGATTCTATGCATGGCTCATCTCATGAAAGGGAGTGTTGTGGTGCTAGGAACTTGTGGTGTAAGAAGATCGGTGGATGAAACTCTTACGTGTGCAAACATACATAGTAAGTATGATCTTGCTATGGTATCACCTGCTTCCTCGAGTTAATAGTTATTGCATTTTATTTAGCAAAGTGTTGCGAGGTTGTGGCGTGTGACAAGTCTGATGGTGTCAGCGGTGTTGTATAGTTTTACTTACTTGTGTTTGGATTGAGGTGTAGGGGTCAAAGGGAAAGGAGCGTTTTAGTTGTCTATGGGGTGTATTTGTTCTGATTCTTGGGAATTAAGAATCGGATCAATTCTAACAAGGATAACACCCGAATCCTACACTGGGCACAGGTGGTGATGGGCTATGGCTGTCAGATGCACGAAGGGCGGGGGTGCTAGCATACGTGGTCTTGGGTGTATTTATTATACAGCGTCCGTAACGCTGCCTGGGAACCTTCGCTCGAGGGTGGAGGCTCGGCATCCATAGGGACCGCCTGACGCTATCACTCGGTATCCCGGGAAACCCAGAGGCGGGAGATAGTGCAGGCCACCCGCTCCAACTGTCTCAATACTCAATCCTGTGGCCGGGCCATTTTTAATGCACAGTGCCCTAGAGTTAAATAGCTGCTGACTCAGCTGCGCTGGCGTCACATGCGGTAGAGAAAATCAAATCAAGGTGACGGGACAGTCCCCAGCCTATGCAAAACAAGGAACACTCTGCGTCTTGTTACTGAAATTTTTTTTTTTTTTTTTTTTTTAATGTTTTTGATGCTTTGATGTTTTGTCGCCAGTACTTGGAAGCAGAGCCTTTAAACTAAGGATAATGGAATTCAAAACGCTCTGAACTGGTCCCGAGCTGTCCCGGTCTGAAGCCGTCTCAAGCAAGTGAAAAAAACGTGGCCTGAAGCTCAGGTCCTGCACTGCGCTGAACCGCGCTGAACTGTTCTTGATTTGCTTCATTTTAAAACCACCTTGTGCAGTGAGAATACGCTGGCCAAAACACAGGCTCGCAATTGGCACCGGTGGGCTCGTCACAAGTCCTCCTTGAAATTACCTTGGATGCCCAATACAACTAGCTCAAGAAACCACTGCAGGGACCACACAAAATAATTGAACCCCGTCAACTGAAACCCTAACAAACTGCGACGACTCTTGTAAGGAAAAATCAAACAGCCCTGATGAGAACACGTTAATTAATATTCCGAGTTCGAAACGCGTCTGGAGACAAGCACTGTTGAATGACTGAAGCATTGATTCAGTCTATTCTTTTTTGATTAATATCGTGCATGTTATTGATTCATCTTTTCTCCACTTGATTTCTTCTTAATTGTTTTCTCCATTCCTTGACTGGAATTGTATCAAAATTTGGATACTGTGGTAATGTATATATGATATTGAACAAATGTGGATATCGTGCAAATGTACATATGAAATGCTTTGATTTGTGTTTTATGTAGTAGTGTTGTAATTGTGTATAGTCATTGTTTGAATAATTGTTTGTACATGGTATGTCTTTTCGTAAAAACTATCTTTCTAACTAAAAATAAATAATTCACAAGGTATAAATAAATAATACCATACAAATCTTCAATCAAAAGGTGATTTGTTACTCCAATTAAGGAGATGTAAATTATATGTACGGCCAGCACCACATTTTTTCAAAAATTTATATATGGTCCAGCTGCCCGTACGTCCCAGGACCTAACTCCCTGTAGATAACAACTTGTTACTGACATTGGCATTTCTCCCTGAGAGGATGGGACACCCGCCCCCCCTGACCTCTTACTTATTGGGTGTTGATTGCAGCGCGGCCATAATCGGAGCCATTAGGCATTTCCTGTTTGCTCATTGTTTATGTATGTGCTAAAGCAAAGAGTCTTTACACTTATGCAGGCCCCGTACATATAGAACGAAGTAGCCTCACAGAGATCTGAATATCGCCAGTATAACAAAATTAGTCCTATACTGCACACCGAGTTTTCTTCACATATAGGTACAGTTCAGTTCTCGTAGTGTGCAAGATGTTCCACGATTGCTTTTGGGTTTTTTTCATTCAGGATTTCATCGCTCCACAAAGTACATTGTTTGTTTAATTTCTGAAATACACATTTACTTTCAAATGCATTCTCGTCTCTCTGCACTTCTATCACAACTAAGACAGTATCACATTAAATACTATGATCGACCGAGGGCTACTAAACATTAATCTTTAATCTGTAATTCGTTGCTTTATTTTTGTGCACAATCCCCGCACCCCCCCCCAATTTGTTATTGGCGCCATGAATCTCTGGTGTACATGCACTTTACAAATAGCTACAAAACTGTGGAAAATGACCAAAATTAGGTATATATAAGCGGCGTTCATTTATGTTCATCACAGCCACTGTTGAAAGTAAAGTGAGAATCGTGAAACAGTGGCCACGCCATCTTGTCCCTTTTAGGCCCCATCATGCACGTAAGTGGCAGCCATTTTGTGTGTCGTGGCCTCTCTGCCCACTGCCAATAGCCTGCGCGTCTCTCCCCCTCACTCCCCGGCCTCGCAAGCATTCCCCCGCGCCCCGACAGCCCCCGGTCTCTCCTGCTTGGGCCATAAGCGCACCTCTAACGCAACCCTGTCTCCGAGCCACATCCCGTGCTGAACCCCCTCACTCTTTCATCTCATTCAAAGAATAGGCCCTTTTGATAACCTCTTCCTCCCTGCCCGATTGACCGGCCTGATCCCAGGCCATCACCTAGCCCAACAGATGTAGTTTATTGCCCCCTACAGTAGGACCTCGCCTCACATCAAAGGAGCGGGGATTAATCAATGCTTCCGCACCCCGAAGATCCGACTGATCACACACGTCCCCGTTCCCAGCGGAATGTCCTGCTGCTCGATAACCACCACATGCTGAGATCGGGGTGGGAACTCTACTGTAGATATGTGTGGGAACGGGCCTGGACCGGGGATTCCGAGGATGTCTTTTCTGTCCTTCAAAGAAACATTACTGATGTCATAAATGTAATAAAGCCATAAACTTGTGTATAAGAGGCCAGGCCTCAGAGATGCGGTTAGAGCACCTCGAGAAGATACCCTGTTGTCTGATTTGACGTGTTCTGCTCCGTCGGAATAAACTCCTGTTTCCTGCCTTCTGTCTCCAGCGCCTGTCTCTTTGTTTGGTAATCTCGAATGGTATGAAAGGCGGCTAACGCCGGGCAAATACTGAAGGGTTCTTGGTCGAATTCGGCCCTTACCTTTTAACAATTGGCGTCCCAAACGTGGGGCCCATCAGCGACACGTGGATCCAGTGGGAGAGGTCCCAACGACAGAGTGAACTACTGCAACGATCGGGAAGTGCACCTGCCCGATAGACCCTCGTCTGGCAGCCGATCATCCGAACTTCACTGGTTCCGAGCAGACCTCTCTCGAGTGATCTACGGTCCTGACTGGGAACCATCAGGAGTGCCACAGCAATTACGGAGAATAGAGGACGATCAGGTGCTGGAAGCGGAAGACGAGAAACTGTCCATAAGGTCCGGGTAAGGTCGTGTAACACGACAAATTGCGAATTGATTGTTTGATTGTTTGAAAATACTAGTATTACTCATTTGATTGTTTCTGAGAGATTCTCTATTTGCAAACAAGCACAGAGTCGCAATACTCTGTTTAGTCTTTGCAGATAGTGAAGGGTAGGTAACGCAGGCCTTTGCCCCCATTGTAATCCGTCGTGCCTGCTTCCCTCTCCATTTGATTGATTGTTTTCCAAGCATTTACTGTTTTGGAATTGGTTCTCTTTGGATCATTCTCTATTTGCAAACAAGCACAGAGTCGCAATACTCTGTTTAGTCTTTGCAGATAGTGAAGGATAGGTAACGCAGGCTTTTGCCCCCATTGTAATCCGTCGTGCCTATTTTTATCCCTCATTTGATTGATTGTTTATCCGAACATTGATCGTTCGGAATTGGTTCTCTTTGGATCATTCTCTATTTACAAACAAGCACAGAGTCGCAATACTCTGTTTAGTCTTTGCAGATAGTGAAGGATAGGTAACGCAGGCTTTTGCCCCCATTGTAATCCGTCGTGCCTATTTTTATCCCTCATTTGATTGATTGTTTGTCCGAGCATTGACTGTTTGGAATTGGTTCTCTCTTTGGGTATTCCCTATTTGCGAATACTGTAGAATAGAAATATTCTGCCTAGTCTCCGCAAAGTAGTGAAGGATAGGTAGTGCAGACTTTTGTCCACATTGTAACCCGTCATGCCTATCTTCTCCCCATTGTTCAGTAGTGGTTCAGCCCGGACCGTTATTAGAGGTAGATCATCCGGCTCCACCGGAGGACACCCCTAAGAAAAAGGACATATATATATAAAAATACGGATTAGCCGCTGTATCATGCTAGCAAACTATAACATAAAAATCGTTAGGGAAAACAAAAGGAATCGAGCAAAATCAGTAGGCCACTGATGGGATCTTTTTGACCCCGCTAAAATAGAAACATTAGGAACAACCCCTCATGAGAAATATGAAACTAGTGAGAAGAACCGAGCTCGACGCCATGATGGCCGCAAGACAGCTCTGCTCCGCCGCTCACTCCGCCCAAATACCGACAAACCCTATGCAAATATTATAAATATATACAACACTCCAGCAAAGTAACATGTTAAAACTTTTTATTAAACAACTATTTACATGGCAAACGGCTGCAACAACAAACCCAACGCATTCGCCGTCTGCTTAACGCTGTTCCTGTCCCGCCTTCAATGTTGGGCTACTTTGGGCTACTTTTTAGTTGGCTTTGGGCTATAGAAAGTCTACAAAAGCCATCAGCCGGCGAGGTAGCGTCAGTGGCGGCCCGTTGTGCGAATAGGCTGGAGGCTACCCAACGCGCCAAGACCCGTTCTAGGATCAACCAGAAGTGATGTCCAGCAAGTTGTGTGCGGGGGATGCCTTGCTGATGGCTCCCCCCTTTGTTGCCTGGTCCAGCCATTTTTACCTGCGCCAGGAGATGGCGTGGGGCACCCGCGGAGAGGCGGCGCGGACGGCCCCCTCTCCCCCGCCCCCCCCAGGTGGAGGTTCCTCTCCCGCACTAAGACTGCCATTAGCGTTCTACTCGACGAGCCCCCGCGGTTGACTGGCCGGGGGACCTGCTCCGGTGGCCGTGGCGAAGGGCGGCTGCTGGGGGGGGGCTCTCAAGATGGCGGCCGACACCCCGGATTTGGGCCTGGTCCATTAGGATGGCTCTGGGCTACCATGAAACTCGGATGCTTGCCTGCTCGGGCATGAGCCCCACTCTTGAAGACGTCCTCTCAGTTTTAAAGATTCTACGAGAGTCGTTGGCCCTCGACTCCCGCGGGCTTCCGGTGGGGGCAACCGCCACTGTTGCTCGACTATCCCCCATGGATATGCCGCTGCCCCGGGTGACCGCCGCCTTATCCACATCTGGTGCCGAAGGAAAGACTGATTCAACGCATCTGTGGTGGGATACGCCTGCTGTCCCGCTCTCCGGAGTGGCCACAACGTCGTCACAAGATGGTGGTGCTCTCATGCTGACACCAGCTTTTGTCCGAATTACTAAGAGACACTGTAAGACTGCCAACTCGATCAGTTCCGGTGGGACCTCAGCGTGACCCGGTAGGGAAGATTTTGCCTTCCTCGCCTTTAAGTCGCGGTTCATGCCGCCTGTCCCTTCTGCTGGCGTTAACGGAATTTTTTGAACTGCCGAAAGGGATTCTGGTCCGGCCGCTAGTTAATGGAGGCATTCAAACTATACTCTGGACCCGCCTGGCCTCGACCAAAATGGCGCCAGTATGGGCGGGACTTGCAACTCCTTATGACGATTCTAGTTACTTAGCCTTGATGTTATGGGGGATGTATGCGGTCTTTGTGCACATGGCGGGTGGGGAAGTGTACTGACTGAGCATGCGGACAACCCTATTGATGTCGGGTTTATTTACTATTGATTATTGTATTATTAAAAGCTCCGAAGTAATGTTACTTATGATACTCGCCCATGGTATGCGTATGAACGATTTTATTGTAACTGATCCTGTTATACTTTCAATTATAAAATCAACCTTCACTGATCCTGCCACCGTTTGTCACGTTTAGTTTTTTCTAATTAAATGGCTCGCTCGTTACGTACTCCTATACTACAGTGTAATCTCTCCTTACCTCATGCGTTTCCCGTCTGCCCCGTGACCGGCCTGTATGGTTGGAGGCCCGTATTTGAATGCTGACATTTTTACAATCAAGGTTTTAAAGGAAAAATATATATGGAACTAGCATCGTAACAGTCATTTAGATTGATAAGGTTGTTTTTTAAAATACCATGCTCTGCGAACAGTAACGACCCTATACCACCGTAAACTTTTTCTTTTCCTCGAATGAAAACATGAATCCGTCACCCCCCCACCTTGTACTGAATACCCCTGGCCTTTGACCCTCTCCTACACGCGGTCTGTACTACCGCCCTCGGGCGATCTATGTAATGAACAGACTACCATTGGTTATCTTTACCGCACTACCAGTTCCTCTGGGCTTCAATGCCGAGACATAAGGGACTGCATCCCAGAGAGATAAGTCAAGTACGTGGTAGGTAAAAACATTTTCGTGTTTATGCGCGCTGATGTGTTTTGAACGCTGCCCCCTCCCCATCTTTTTCTTTTTGCAGGTTACATCGGAATTTCAGCTGAAGTATGGAGAAGACCTAAAACCGCACCGTGTTCCACGCGAGGAAAATAGGCTAGCTCTGTGAGACGGTACATTATATGTAGGAGCTATCTCTGGGAGCATGAAAAATTGTATGGTATGAATGTGCGCATGGGCCCTGATTTGTACGGTATGAATGCGTATGTGTGGCGCACGTCTGGGTCAATAAAAGAATGCTTTTTGTATGATTGAGGCGTTGATCGAACGGTTAATGGGATAGGAAAATTAAGCCCGAACATGGTACCCGCATGTGAAAGACGAATACAAATATAGCACTTACCTTACTTAGGAACGACTCTCTCTGGAGCTAGCGAATGGGAGAGTGGCCTACACCAGAAACTCGAAGGCTTATTTCAGTACGACGAACCCAACCCAACCGATATCCCAAATGTACACCCAAAATAATGCGCACCAATGAGTCAATTTATGTGCTGATTAAATAAGAAAAGTTAAAGAGTACCCCGGGTTGGGGTTCATCCAAAATCCCCCTCAGCCCAGATATTAGGGATATTGTTATTTTTTAGATTTACCCCTTCTTCTTCCACCCTCATAGAAAAGTCAGAATTGTACCATCGCACGTCCGACTGATACCCCTCCTTTACCTCAGCTTGGATCATCATTTGCTAAATGTTGGAAGACCCCACCGTGAGTATAAGCGCGACTGGACTAGTGTCCGACCAATTAAAAAGGAGTAAGTATTTTTGAAGCGAGGTTACCAACAAAAATTGTCTACTATTAGGAAGGAAGGAGAACAAAGAGCTCGACCCCCAGAATGAATTAAAGGGAATACTGAGAATACGCAACATGCATGACGAAGTCCTTTTGCCCAAAATAGCTCTGTGTTCTGTCTTAGGTTTCCGTACTTGATGTATGTACTGTCGCACCCTATCTGGTATTTGTGTGTACGTAAACTATGAATTTATGTTTCCCCTCAGCTTGTGTTTTATACGTGAAACCGACCCGTACTGTTCTATATGTGTGTGCACTGAATAACCTATTATTATACACGTTTTTCTCTCTCTCTCTGTTTATGTTGTACGTGTACTAATAGCCTATTTGGTGCACACTACGCTCTCTCCCTCTGAGGGCTCCCTTGCTCCCTTTTGAATAAATGACGACACTGTACCTCACCGGCACAGGTATAATTGGCTTTAGACACAACAGTGTTTGAACAAATTGACAGAACAAAACGATCGTATTTTGCCATATTACTACCTCTCCTTTCTGTAAAATGATGGGACTTAATTGGCTGAGAAAGAAAGGACAGGTAAGACGACTAATGTCCCCTAATCTGACCCTTAAAAGGGAACTATATGTCAGTGGCTTTTGTTTTAGTGCTCTAGTAACTCCACCCTCATCATTCGGGTTACCACCGCCCATTGCACTTAAATAGAATGTCCGAAACGTCCCCGTTTTCCCAGAATGGTCCCAGTTCTGTAACCAGCCGTCCCAGAAAATCTCAAAGACTGTAGCTGATGACCTTGTTTATAAAGATAAATCGTCCAAAAACTGATAAAAGTTAGCCGTTGCTGTCAGAAAAGAAAAAATGCCTAACGTATGTCCTTCCCTGGAAAAGGTAGCTGTAAGCCCATGATAATAAGCACTTCACACTTTTTAGGAATTAGCAGACTTTGAAGAAAAATATAGCTCAACAGGATTTGTTTTAGAAAAACACAAGTCTCTACTGGGGGAGCCGGTCTGACTTCGATGAACAATGTAATTGTCGGATATCAAACTTCTTGCCACGCTCGCGAATATAACAGGAATAAACACCAGACAGACATGATGTTTGAAAATAGAAAGATACTTGCAGACCTGCACAACAGCAATGATGCATGAGTTAACAGCATACACCGATGTAAGGATTACTAAGCATCCACCCTATCGTGACCAATAAACGAGAAATTAAAGTGTGTAAACATCTTCCCCTGCCAGTTCTCTAAAAACTTGTTTTTTTGTACTCATTTAAAGATAACGTGTGGTCGTCGGAGGAGAGGGGCCGGATGTGACGCACAGCCTGGCTGCAGATCGGGGAATATCTATGACCTCGATCAAGGTGGAGCCACAGAGCAAAGAGTTGCGGGACAAGGCACCATTCTCAACGTGGGAAGTGAAGGAAGGAAGGGCTGTCCAGAAGCCCCCTGCATGTTGATGAGCTCGTGCCGAAAGTCCCAGCCCATTGTGCCCGATTGATGGGCCCACTTGCTTGAAATTTCTGCCCTCCTTGGTCCGTTTCAGATCTGATCCCACTCCACCCTCTTTTCCCTCGGCCTCCCAAAGCACGCCCCCATCACCCCTTTTTTCATATGGAGTCTTTGAACGTGACTTAAAGAAGAAACACTGCCCAAAATATAGAATAGAGTTTGTCCCGAAAGAATAACGGGATACGGGTACCCCGACTAAAGTACCTATGGTAGATTAGTTAGGTAACAGGACAAACAGGACTGTGGTCCGAGAGCAAAGAGTGGCCACACCCTGCAACGCGAAATCTGAATCCGAGCTGGACGCATAGCTCCACCGCCGGTGCTCAACAGCGCCAACGAAAGAAGAAAAACAATGAGAGCCTACCAGTGATGGCTCACTGTAATAAGACACTGGAACGACGAACCCTTTTTTTGAACATTGCCACCCCTTGACTGTCCCTTATATTGAGTTGAATTCCTCCCCCAACCGCTTTGTATTGATTACCACCCAATTGAGCTTTCGAAACCTTACATCGGTCACTTTCAACTGTACATGGATAACTAAGAAGGCGTTAACTCTGTATCTTGATGATTGTAGAACACCAGTTATGCACATGAACATGCTGTCTAGTTTTGACCCCCATGGGGTCCAGACCTCAAGTGATAATAGCCCTTATCCTGCCAGAACATTTTTTGTATGACATCATGTTTGTATTCGAACGAATCTCCTACATCGTCTAATGTAATGCCCCCGCCTCCTAGGTCTGACGTATGACGCAGCGAATGTAATTTTGTATGCACTGTCTCCCCGCCCATCACATTGACTACATATGGTTATGTACGATTCTGTCTGCATTGATAGCAGAATTATTTCCATCTACCTGTAATGCATATGGGTTACCAAAGCGAATTGTATAACTAATGTCAGCTTGCACATCCTCCCCTGTGACATGAACAGAAATGAACTAACTTATGATAAAAACTGGGGACTGTGGAAAATGACCAAAATTAGGTATATATAAGCGGCGTTCATTTATGTTCATCACAGCCACTGTTGAAAGTAAAGTGAGAATCGTGAAACAGTGGCCACGCCATCTTGTCCCTTTTAGGCCCCATCATGCACGTAAGTGGCAGCCATTTTGTGTGTCGTGGCCTCTCTGCCCACTGCCAATAGCCTGCGCGTCTCTCCCCCTCACTCCCCGGCCTCGCAAGCATTCCCCCGCGCCCCGACAGCCCCCGGTCTCTCCTGCTTGGGCCATAAGCGCACCTCTAACGCAACCCTGTCTCCGAGCCACATCCCGTGCTGAACCCCCTCACTCTTTCATCTCATTCAAAGAATAGGCCCTTTTGATAACCTCTTCCTCCCTGCCCGATTGACCGGCCTGATCCCAGGCCATCACCTAGCCCAACAGATGTAGTTTATTGCCCCCTACAGTAGGACCTCGCCTCACATCAAAGGAGCGGGGATTAATCAATGCTTCCGCACCCCGAAGATCCGACTGATCACACACGTCCCCGTTCCCAGCGGAATGTCCTGCTGCTCGATAACCACCACATGCTGAGATCGGGGTGGGAACTCTACTGTAGATATGTGTGGGAACGGGCCTGGACCGGGGATTCCGAGGATGTCTTTTCTGTCTTTCAAAGAAACATTACTGATGTCATAAATGTAATAAAGCCATAAACTTGTGTATAAGAGGCCAGGCCTCAGAGATGCGGTTAGAGCACCTCGAGAAGATACCCTGTTGTCTGATTTGACGTGTTCTGCTCCGTCGGAATAAACTCCTGTTTCCTGCCTTCTGTCTCCAGCGCCTGCCTCTTTGTTTGGTAATCTCGAATGGTATGAAAGGCGGCTAACGCCGAGCAAATACTGAAGGGTTCTTGGTCGAATTCGGCCCTTACCTTTTAACAAAACCAATAGTTTAACATCTGCACCAATCTAGACATATTTGCAGGTGCAAGTTTGATTTTAAGAATCTGGACCTTCATTTTCGTATTGCAGTAATGGTTTTGCATGGATTCTGCAGTAGGGTTTTTTCCCCCGGAACTAATGTTGGTAATGCAAGATTAACTCACAG
Source organism: Lissotriton helveticus (assembly GCF_964261635.1). Taxonomy (NCBI): domain Eukaryota; kingdom Metazoa; phylum Chordata; class Amphibia; order Caudata; family Salamandridae; genus Lissotriton; species Lissotriton helveticus. The sequence goes on along the minus strand of NC_136068.1, from coordinate 1,043,353,384 downwards.
ATTACTACATTAATAATTCATGGGTTTGATTAATTTATGCATATGTGTTGGACCTGGCCCTTTTGGCTGGTTCACCCCGAAACTTTTTGCTTTTTCCTAGCCTGTTTCTGGAACCTGGTGTTAGTGATTTTAGGTCTTGGCGCACTTTTTCACTGTGGTACAGTGTAAAGTGCGTGAGCTCTCTATGTATGTATGGTGAGTGACCTGACCCCCCATAGGAATGAATAGGGAATATGTATGCCCATGGTAGTTCCTGATGTGTGGGGAGTGCAGGGTCGAGTTTGATATGTGCGAACTCGTGAGATTGAATGCTGCGTAATGGTGTATGCGGCATGGTTGTGTCTAGTCTAGAAGTGCCACTTTTAGAAGTTGGCATATTTGTGTAGTCTGTGGCTGGCGTGTGATTGGCTGGTGAGCCTGGCCCAGGAGTGCCTGGGCCTGCTTGTGGATTGACTGCCTGGTTTGAGGATGACAGAGGCTGGGGAGCCCCAGGAGGTTGTCTGAGTCAGCCCGTGGATGAAAGGCAGCATCTGCTGCCAGGGAAGTGGGAGGAGATAGCACCTGGGAGTGAATGAGGCTGTGCCTGCCTGCCACAATGCTGGCTCCACCTCCCCGCTGGGCGACTGTCCCCTCTGTCCCTGATACTGAAAGGACTTCCCTATAACCAGTTCTAGCTGGTTCTCACACTGCCTGCACAAAGACTTCAAAGACTTTTCTCTGTATAAGAAGGGGCTGTGTCCCCTTCCAAAATGTTCTTGTTTCTGACTTGAATCCTACCAGGGGCGTGCTGCTGCTTGGGCCCAGGGGAATCCCTGGGCCCTGCCCAGCCCCTGGACACCTGATGGACTTTCCTGGATGCTGGAGGACTCTTCTTTGTAGGGAGCTGTTTTGCTCCATCTTTATTCTTCCAGGACTGCTGGGACTTCTTTTTGCTGGCTGTTAATGATGCCAGGACCTTGAGCAGCCCCCCAGCGCTTTAGTGTGGGCAGGAAGCGCTTTATTTTGTGTTTAGCGCTTGAGAGCGCTTTGTTTTCCTTGCTGGGGAGCACTGTTTAACTCTTACAGCGCTGGGCGCTGTTGCTGCCTATTGCCCGTGTTTTAATTATTTTTATTGATGGGTGCCACCCCATTTATTTAAGTGCCTAACGGGTGCTCACCCCGTTTCTACGTTTATTTTTGTAACCGAGGGTGCCCACCCCTCGTTATGCCCTTTTGTTCACCGCCGCGGCCCGAGCTGTGTTTAATGGCCGCCCGGGGCTCCCGTGAGCTGGAGAGAAAGCCCCGCCGAGGAGAGATGCCTGCCTGCCTGCCCGCCTGCAGCCGCAGGGCGAGAAGGGACCCCACAGCCCAGCCGCCGAGAGGAGCAGCCGCCGCACCGGGAGAGCCGGTGAGTGTAAAGGGCGGGGGAGAGCACTGGGCTGGTTCAGCGCGCCGGCCCGGAGAGAGGCTCCGACGTCGAGATGCGGGGGGGGGGCTGTCGGGGCACATTGCTGGTGCCCGCTCCCCCCTCAGGTGGTTCAAGCTTCTTTTTGGAGGGGCGCTGAGAGGCCCCAGCGAGGCCTCAGTGTTTAGAGCCCCCGAGTTTTTAGAGCCCCTGGGGGCCCCGAGAGGCTCAGGGTGCCATATTGTATTTACGAGCCCAGAGAGGCTCATGGGCATTTTTTTTACTTACTGAGAGAAGCTCTGGGGGCATGCTTTGTTTAGAGCCCCGTGGTTTCAACGTTGGACACCCTTGTTTAGAGAAGGGCCAGTGAGAACCCAGGCCGCATGTTTGTGGCCAGAGCCTGAGAGCTCCAACGTTCGGGGCACAGTTGTTTTCAGAGCCTGTGTGGCTCCAGCAGTGGGCGCAGTTTGCGCCTAAGGGTCAGTGAGGACCCCGTCGCAGTTTTGATTCACAGCTGCCCAGCAATTAGTGGGCAGCTGCACCGTTAAGGTCATGTTGGTGTCCTCAGGTGCCCAGTAAGTAGTGGGCACCTGCACCGTTTAGGCCCCTGACATTGAGACACAGGGCGTCCTAGCCCCAACAAGGCCAGTTGGCCTAGGGACTGCCACAGGTGGTGGCTTATGAAGGTTTTGCGCAATTGTGTGGTTTTTCCTTGCACCTCTGAATGTTTTAGGCATCATGTGTCTTTGCGCTATTGAGTTGTGTTTTCTTTCCTGGCACCTCTGAATGTTTTTAATGCATCATGTGTCTTCTTTGATTTTACACCTCTGAATGTGTTGGTTGATGCATCATGTGTTCTTCTTTCCCTGCACCTCTGAATGTGTTTTCGATGCATCATGTGCCTTGTTATTACACCGCTGAATGTATGTTTTATGCATCATGTGTTTTTCCTTCCCTACACCTCTGAATGTTTCATGCATCATGTGTAATGTGTTCTTGCTTCTACCCCTAAATGTATTTTATTCTTAGGTGGTTGTGTTTTGCCTAGTATAGTTTATACTAGAGAGGTTATGTGTCCATGCGTGATCTAGGCCTATGGTTATTAGTATTGCGTAGTGTGTACCTACCTTTACCAGTAGTTACTGGTTGTGATTTAAAACTGTTATTTTGTGTTACAGTGATTTTATATCTTATTTTCTATGATCTACAAAGTGTTGATTCTGACAGTGGCCCATGTGGCCCTGTCTTGTAAATAATCCCTTGTGAATATTGCCCGTGCCAGTTGGCACAATGTACATGTGTGAATTCTATCTGATGTGTTTTGACAATACAAAAGTTATTTTAATATAACCTTGTGTGGAGTTCCTTTTGTGGTGTGCCTAGGACGTTGTTGCTGTTGTGTACTGGCTCAAATGCTTTACACATTGCCTCCGAGTTTAGCCTTACTGCTCGTGCCAAGCTACCAAGGGGGTGAGCAGGGGTTATCTTGGCGTGTGACTCCCTCGCCCTGACTAGAATGGTGGTTTCTGCCTGGCTTTGGCGTCAGCCTTAGCCTACCAGAAATAGCCAGTTCTAACATTGTTGGTCAGCGGTGCAGATTTGGACTTGTGTTTGTGCAGTGCCACAGCGACAACTGACTACATTACAAAACTCTGCATTTTTCAGATAGTCACATGTTTGGGATTATTGTTTATGATTTTGTTTTTCCTCAAGAGTGTCATTTCAGATGGTGTTCCTGCGCTTTAATGTTTAGTGGCAGATGAAAGAAAATGACAGGCGGGATGCCAGTAGAGGGGGAGGTTCCCATAGATTAGGAATCCCTTGCTGGGTCCAGTGTCCAATCCCTGTTCCTGTGTGGGTAGATGGAAGAGAGGGAGTGTGGAGGAGAAATGACTAGCTTGGGAGGGTGGTTATCCCCTGAGTGTAGTGTGTGTGTGTCTGGATTCCCCAGTATGGTAGGATCCAGTGGTGGCAGCTAAAATATGTCCAGTGCGTGAAGTCCCATTCCCAGTTCCCAGAGTATGGTGCCTGGTGCTCAGTAAGAGGGGTACAGGTTGAGAGTCGGGGCAGTGAGGAACTGTCTCGCCAGTCTGGAGGGGGAGTGTGTGGATGAGTGCTGTGTTGAACTGGAGGAGTTGGTGTGAGTTTTTTTAAGGAGCTTGCACGTAGGGTGTACCTCTGGTGGTGTGCAGGAGGTCCTGCAGAGGCACTGGATAAGAAGGTGGATTTCTGGCGGTGTGCTAGATGTCTTGCAGAGACATTAGGGAGTGATTCTAAAAGTAGTGGCGTGTGTATCTGATGATCCTGTGTAGGTGAAGAGGTTCATGTGTAGCCCAGCTAGGTCCCATTAGGATGGTAGGGGTGTAGGGGCTCACGTCCTGTCTCAGTGGAGGCGGAGTGAGTGTGGGACGGTGTGCCCCACGTTGGCCCGAAACCCTGTCTCTGGGCCTGGAGGGTTCCCCCGGGAGCGCCAGGTCAGGGGCCTAAGCTGTACTTACAGGTCATTTGAGGAAGATCTTCCTGTGTCTAGAGGACGGGGAGTGTCTGTAACCAGAACTCCGGCGGTCCTGGTGTTTGGCTTCCCGAGGTACCGCTCCAAGGTGGGAGGGTGCAGAACTCTGGAAGGGGGTGCATAGGGACGGTGTACTTCTGACCCCGGTGCAACCTGAGGGTTTAGATCCTAGGTTGGGAGATTAGGAAACTTCTAGGTCAAAAAGGAATCTCTGCCAAAGTAGATCAGCTGAAGAAATTGAGGGGGCTGCCCTTGCTGTGTGTTCTGGGGCCCACCTGCAGTCTGTTGTTTCTACTAAGGTAGAGGAAAGGGGACTTTGCTGTGTGCTGTGTCCCCCCACCTGCTTGAAGAGGAACTGTGCTGTGTGCGTTGTACCTCGGGAGTGAAATAGTTTCCAGGTTGTAGACCAGTGATGGAGTGAGGTCCTGATCTGGTAGGAGAATTGTGTTCTGGTGGGTGCTTCCCTGTGAGGGTGCGGAAACCCAGAAGTAGAGGTAGGGTGGGGCATTCTTGCCCGTGACCTCTGGTCAGCTTGAAGGTGTGGTCCCTGGGTTGAAGGATCAGTGGTAGTTGTAGCTATACTGAGAGGGAGAGTGGCTATTGTGTGCCAGGGGTTACTGCCCCCCACTCTGTGGATTGGTTAGGACCTGTGATATTTGGATGGCCTAGTGTCTGGTCCTGGCTGTGGATGACTAGAGAGTACCAGTGGGGTATTCTAGTTGTACCAGAGAGCTTTTGTTGAGAGAAATCTATGTGGGTTCAGAGGGGCGAAAAACCGGAGGTTGTCCCTGCCGTGCGGGCCCGTGTCCGTGTTTTGTCGCCCAAAGCAAGGAAGCCCATCAGTGGAGTGATTGGTCTACCCTGCGTTTTGGCTGGAAGGGGGTTGTGTTGGACCTGGCCCTTTTGGCAGGTTCACCCCGAAACTTTTTGCTTTTTCCTAGCCTGTTTCTGGAACCTGGTGTTAGTGATTTTAGGTCTTGGCGCACTTTTTCACTGTGGTACAGTGTAAAGTGCGTGAGCTCTCTGTGTATGTATGGTGAGTGACCTGCCCTCCCATAGGAATGAATGGGGAATATGTATGCCCATGGTAGTTCCTGATGTGTGGGGGAGTGCAGGGTCGAGTTTGATATGTGCGAACTCGTGAGATTGAATGCTGCGTAATGGTGTATGCGGCATGGTTGTGTCTAGTCTAGAAGTGCCACTTTTAGAAGTTGGCATATTTGTGTAGTCTGTGGCTGGCGTGTGATTGGCTGGTGAGCCTGGCCCAGGAGTGCCTGGGCCTGCTCGTGGATTGACTGTCTGGTTTGAGGATGATAGGGGCTGGGGAGTCCCAGGAGGTTGTCTGAGTCAGCCCGTGGATGAAAGGCAGCATCTGCTGCCAGGGAAGTGGGAGGAGATAGCACCTGGGAGTGAATGAGGCTGTGCCTACCTGCCACAATGCTGGCTCCACCTCCCCGCTGGGCGACTGTCACCTCTGTCCCTGATACTGAAAGGACTTCCCTATAACCAGTTCTAGCTGGTTCTCACACTGCCTGCACAAAGACTTCAAAGACTTTTCTCTGTATAAGAAGGGGCTGTGTCCCCTTCCAAAATGTTCTTGTTTCTGACTTGAATCCTACCAGGGGCGTGCTGCTGCTTGGGTCCAGGGGAATCCCTGGGCCCTGCCCAGCCCCATGACACCTGATGGACTTTCCTGGATGCTGGAGGACTCTTCTTTGTAGGGAGCTGTTTTGCTGCATCTTTATTCTTCCAGGACTGCTGGGACTACTTTTTGCTGGCTGTTAATGATGCCAGGACCTTGAGCAGCTCCCCAGCGCTTTAGTGTGGGCAGGAAGCGCTTTATTTTGTCTTTAGCGCTTGAGAGCGCTTTGTTTTTCTTGCTGGGGAGCACTGTTTAACTCTTACAGCGCTGGGCGCTGTTGCTGCCTATTGCCCGTGTTTTAATTATTTTTATTGATGGGTGCCACCCCATTTATTTAAGTGCCTATCGGGTGCACACCCCGTTTCTACGTTTATTTTTGTAACCGAGGGTGCCCACCCCTCGTTATGCCCCTTTGTTCACTGCCGCGGCCCAAGCTGTGTTTAATGGCCGCCCGGGGCTCCCGTGAGCTGGAGAGAGAGCCCCGCCGAGGAGAGATGCCTGCCTGCCTGCCCGCCTGCAGCCGCAGGGTGAGAAGGAACCCTGCAGCCCAGCCGCCGAGAGGAGCAGCCGCTGCACCGGGAGAGCCGGTGAGTGTAAAGGGCGGGGGAGAGCACTGGGCTGGTTCAGCGCGCCGGCCCGGAGTGAGGCTCCGACGTCGGAGTGCCTGCGAGATGCAGGGGGGGGGGCTGTCGGGGCACATTGCCGGTGCCCGCCCCCCCCCCCAGGTGGTGCAAGCTTCTTTTTGGAGGGGCGCTGAGAGGCCCTAGCGAGGCCTCAGTGTTTAGAGCCCCCGAGGCTCTGGGGGCATATTTGGTTTTAGAGCCCCGAGAGGCTCAGGGTGCCATATTGTATTTACGAGCCCAGAGAGGCTCATGGGCATTTTTTTTACTTACTGAGAGCCTGAGAGAAGCTCTGGGGGCATGCTTTGTTTAGAGCCCCGTGGCTCCAACGTTGGACACCCTTGTTTAGAGAAGGGCCAGTGAGAACCCAGGCCGCATGTTTGTGGCCAGAGCCTGAGAGCTCCAACGTTCGGGGCACAGTTGTTTTCAGAGCCTGTGTGGCTCCAGCAGTGGGCGCAGTTTGCGCCTAAGGGTCAGTGAGGACCCTGTCGCAGTTTTGTAAAAATTTTTTATAAGGGTTTTATTGAAGAAAACTAGAGAAATTTACATATATCGGGCGTCATACATAGAATACAACTTTGCGATAGGTGAGCGAAGAAATCAATGTGGAAAAGTCAATTCAGAGGAGTATGCAATGTCAACCTAGTTTGGTACATCAATAAGGAGAAGTACGATCAACAATCTAGCAAAGTAGCAGCCAGCAGGGCTCACCCACCCATAGTTCAGGATAATGAAGATCAAGTCAGACATCCCGATACATAAGAAATCAATACAGGATAAATAACCCGTCTCTCGTAAAAGAAAAAAGGAAAGAAAAAAAAAAGGCCATAGAACTAAACTAAGGCAAAATAACAAACCCCTCCCCGATCCCCCCACCCTGCACCCCTGCAATGGCTACGGCCCATCCCCACTAGCAGCGTGCCTGTCGCCCCGGAACTAGACCTAAAAGAAGAAAAAGGGAAGAGTGGAGGAGGAAATATCAAACAGGCCCCCGGTCTCCCTTACTCCCCGCCAGTAGCAACCCGCCCCTACACGTATCCAGAATAATACAATGCAACAATAAAAGTCAGACGGGGGGGGAGCTTGTAAGAACCACCCAACTCCCGCGCTAATATAGGTTATAAATCCCGTATCAAATGAAGTCATTGTGCAAACCCATCCAGTCAAAGTCAACCCTGGCCAATGCGATTTTTCATGCAAACCCTGTCCGCTCTATCCACCATCCAAATGAGAATATCAAAATGTTGAGAAAGTTCAAAGTCAGTACGGAAGGATTGAGGCCAGGATAATAGTACACAAAGTCTAAGAGTCAAACGATGTCCGCTGTTCACCAGAGATAAATCGCTAGAGCATATTCGAACCATCCAGGAGAAAAAGGGTGAGGTAACAATCCTACAGTCACTGGAGAACTCATTTTGAAATATGGGATCGTCCATGTCCATCTGGGGCGGCATCGGCATAGGGCATGATATGGATTCGATAGTCCAGGGCTTGCTAGCCGTCGTTCAGGGGTCGACTAAAGATACAAAGTCTGGCTTCAGCGCGAGGCCCTCCGTCTCAGACGCTTCCTGCTCCGCGGGTAAAACAGCGTGTTCAAGAACCAACAAAGGGTCGGAGTCCGGTCTCCGGCAGATGATATCAGCCGCTACGACCATCCTCTGGATGATGGCGGTGACCTGTGAGTGGAGCTCCCCAATAGCGGCCATTACAGTATGCAGCGACGGTATACATTCCACCCGCTCCATCGCCCCTCGCGAAGCGACCAAGCAGGTCTCTGAACCCCGGAGGTCGACTATTCCGGGGCACCAGGCACAGGCAAATCCGATGACAACTGTGGGCACTCTCAAAAGCGCGATCTCAACACCGTCGCCGCCAGTGAGGAACCAAGCCCATCGACCCCGGGAGCCCAACGGGGCCTCCGGGCAGCGGATCCCCGACCACAGCAACCGATGCGTCATGCCACCTTAGATGCGAGATAAAACTGCCCCCGATCCACCATCCGAAACGGACAAGTAATACTCCACTTCGGGAGACCGGACGCCACTCACGTCCCGCGGCCGATGTTATTCAACTCCAACCCGGCTGGGTTAGAAATCAAGGCCCCGGCTTCAACTCTGGGTTAGGCCGAGAATGGAACACGGCATATCTTCATTATTCAAGCAGCTAGAAATTCCGGGATTGCGCCTTTAGAGTCAGGAACACCTCAGCTGCACGGGAGTCCGGTGAGAGATCAGGATAATCGTCAGGATTTGTGAGCAACTGGCGGAGGTCGGCGGAGCCGGGAGCTTATGCGGCCATCTTGGTTGCTAGCGTGGCTCCTCCCCTGTCGCAGTTTTGATTCACAGCTGCCCAGCAATTAGTGGGCAGCTGCACCGTTTAGGTCATGTTGGTGTCCTCAGGTGCCCAGCAAGTAGTGGGCACCTGCACCGTTTAGGCCCCTGACATTGAGACACAGGGCGTCCTAGCCCCAACAAGGCCAGTTGGCCTAGGGACTGCCACAGGTGGTGGCTTATGAAGGTTTTGCGCCATTGTGTGGTTTTTCCTTGCACCTCTGAATGTTTTAGGCATCATGTGTCTTTGCGCTATTGAGTTGTGTTTTCTTTCCTGGCACCTCTGAATGTTTTTAATGCATCATATGTCTTCTTTGATTTTACACCTCTGAATGTGTTGGTTGATGCATCATGTGTTCTTCTTTCCCTGCACCTCTGAATGTGTTTTCGATGCATCATGTGCCTTGTTATTACACCGCTGAATGTATGTTTTATGCATCATGTGTTTTTCCTTCCCAACACCTCTGAATGTTTAATGCATCATGTGTAATGTGTTCTTGCTTCTACCCCTAAATGTATTTTATTCTTAGGTGGTTGTGTTTTGCCTAGTATAGTTTATACTAGAGAGGTTATGTGTCCATTCGTGATCTAGGCCTATGGTTATTAGTATTGCGTAGTGTGTACCTACCTTTACCAGTTGTTACTGGTTGTGATTTATAACTGTTATTTTGTGTTACAGTGATTTTATATCTTATTTTCTATGATCTACAAAGTGTTGATTCTAACAGTGGCCCATGTGGCCCTGTCTTGTAAATAATCCCTTGTGAATATTGCCCGTGCCAGTTGGCACAATGTACATGTGTGAATTCTATCTGATGTGTTTTGACAATACAAACGTTATTTTAATATAACTTGTGTGGAGTTCCTTTTGTGGTGTGCCTAGGACGTTGTTGCTGTTGTGTGCTGGCGCAAATGCTTTACACATTGCCTCCGAGTTTAGCCTTACTGCTCCTTCTAAGCTACCAAGGGGGTGAGCAGGGGTTATCTTGGCGTGTGACTCCCTCGCCCTGACTAGAATGGTGGTTTCTGCCTGGCTTTGGCGTCAGCCTTAGCCTACCAGAAATAGCCAGTTCTAACAATATGGATACAAGCCTTCCCTTGCGGGCAGTACTCTCTCAGATCCCTATTGTTGTGCTGTAAACTAACAGGATATGTCCTACTTTTCCGGTGGACATAATGAATATGGAATCTTGTTGCCCTTGACCCAATGATGTCCTGGGTGTAGAGCTATAGATATTCCAAACCCTGTTCTAGCACTGAAATGCCATTGTGTTTTCCTCATAATTATGGATTTGCCATAATTCACAATCTGCTGCATAATCTGCAGATTTGACAGTTTCTTTATCACTCTGAAAGTGCCCGATGTGCTTTTGTAATGATGGGTTCCTTTACAGTTCACAACGAGGTGCAACATTCTCTTTTTTTAATTAAGACCCCAAAAACCTAAAGTGTCACACAATGCTGCATAGTCTGCGCTTCTTTTTAGGTCGAGGACCGTAGGCTGCGCTTGCGCAGACTCGTTCAGAGAATTAATGTCTCCTAGAGTGGGGCATTAACCCGCCCCTCTTCTCCATTGGCTGGCTTCCTAAACGAAGACCAGCCATTGGAGGAGAGGGGCATCACTCCCTTTAAGCCCCGTCTTTTCGCGATTCGGGGGCGTGTTTTTTGCGTTCTTTCTATATGTGACGTCATCCGTCACTCAACAAAAAACACGCCCCCAAATCACGAACTTTCTTGTTTCCTGGTTCGCGTGTCCTCTTTCCTTCCCTGCTATTACATGCCAGAACCTGCGGTGCCCACCGCCTTACCACCCTCTGCTGGCTGTCTCACAGCCACCCACCGACAACGGAGACATGGAGGCAAAATTGGCTAATAGGTATGGAGGGGGGCGGGGCGCTACGTGTTTGGGTGGCGGTGTGGCTCGCTATGTGTGTGGCTCGCTGTGTGTAGCTCGCTGTGTGTGTGGCTCACCCTGTGTGTGGCTCGCTCTGTGTGTGGCTCGCTGTGTGTGGCTCGCTGTGTGTGTGTGGCTCGCTGTGTGTGTGTGGCTCGCTGTGTGTGTGTGGTTTCGCTGTGTGTGTGTGGCTTGCTGTGTGTGTGTGTGTGTGGCTCTGTGTGTGTGTGGGGATCTGTGTGTGTGTGGGGGGGCTCTGTGTGTGTGTGGTGCTCTGTGTGTGTGTGGGGCTCTGTGTGTGTGTGTGTGTGTGGAGCTCTGTGTGTGTGTGTGTGGGGCTCTGTGTGTGCGTGGGGGGCTCTGTGTGTGTGTGGGGGGCTCTGTGTGTGTGTGTGGGGCTCTGTGTGTGTGTGTGTGCGGCTCTGTGTGTGTGTGTGGGGCTCTGTGTGTGTGTGTGGGGCTCTGTGTGTGTATGTGGGGGGGCTCTGTGTGTGGGGGGGGCTCTGTATGTGTGTGGGGCTCTGTGTGTGTGGGGGGCTCTGTGTGTGTGTGTGGGGGGGGCTCTGTGTCTGTGTGTGTGGGGCTGTGTGTGTGTGTGTGGGACTCTGTGCGTGTGTGTGTGGGGCTCTGTGTGTATGTGGGGGGCTCGCTGTGTGTGTGTGTGTGTGTGGGGCGCGCTGTGTGTGTGGGGCTCGCTGTGTGTGTTGGGTTCTCTGTGTGGCTCTCTGTGTGTGTGTGTGGCTCTGTATGCGCGAATACTCTCTACTACTCTCTAATGCTCACCTATTGCCATTGTAAATGACAATACCATTTATTTATGTTTTAAGAAAAAAAATGAAAAAAATGTCATGAGCAATGCCAATAGCTCTACCTTTAATAATGCCGAGACCATTGCATTGTAAATGCTTGTTTATAATGTTTCAAACTCTCCACAAAAGCATCTCTCAATTCAGGCGTATAAGACTTTCTCCATTTCCAATCAGCTTGCCGAAGTTCCAATTTAACAAGTTTAAAGTCTCCGAAAACCATTTTGAAGATTCATGACGCAACAGTGTTTTTATTTCTTGTAAGGGGGCATGAGTATTGCTGGCAACTGTCAGCCGATATGTTAGTATCTCCTCAAATTCTTCCAGGTTCTTGGTGGAGGTAGGAAAGGAAAATGAAAGGGTATCACAAAATGTCTCAATATTTATTCGATTCCAATTCCTAACAAATGAACTTGGACAAGGGGTAGGTTTCCATCAGAAGGAATCTTTAAGTGAGAACCTAACAAGGTGGTGATCTGACCATGTGCAAGGCAAGACTGTAAGCTCTGAAATGGTTGGGATGGATGACCAGACATGGTCTAATATGTGACCTTTTTCATTTGTCACCTCATTCACATGTTGAGCAAGGTTATTGCTGGTGATAGTGTCGATTAATTCCGTAACACTCCTCATTCACCCAATAGTTTAAGTTTCCGAGAAGCAAAATGTTTGCATAATCAAGGGCGAGTGAGGCTTAAGAGCCTGCTAAAACTTCAAGAAATTGTTCCATGTAGCCTGAAAGTCTGAACAAAAGGACAATTAGTAGGGGGCTGGAGGAAGATGCAGATCTAATAATATTTACGTGACAAATAGGATGTAGGAGTTTTCCCCTTACCTGCAAACATTTAGCGTTTATTTATTTATTGTTGGAAGCTGTCTCTCTATATAGTGTACTAAAATCAAGTACACTGTGCAGAGAGTTCAATGAATCCCAAAATGGTATACAGGTGTAAAAACAATTCATTCTAATGCTCTTTTTTTGTTAGTGTGGGTGAGCAGTTAGGCTTGTACGAGGGTAGTGCTAAGCATTTGTTGTACTCTCAGAGGCAATAAATGAGACATACACTCAAGAATAAATCCGAGAACAATTTATAAAAACAATTTTGATTTAATGTAGCTCTTAAGACCAAGAACAAAGTTCTAAGGTAAGTACTTTTGGAGTTACGCTTTTTGAAAGTTCGGAAGAATATCACTTTTGTGCACAATAAGCGCCATTGGAAACAATGGGGAAAAAGTTGAAAAATGCATATAAAATCAGGCAGTGCTTTCACAAAGTTCACCTTCTCGTTTTATATCAATGTCGGGACCAGGTCCAAAGTTCCAGCAGGAAAAGTTCTGTAGCGTTCCTGATCTACTGGGAACTAAGTGCTGAGGGTCATGGAAGCTTGTGCGCAAAGATGAAGGGGGCCAACTGAAAGTACACTGCACAAGAGGACTTACAGGTAAGTGCGATGGAGCTTCTTCGAGCAGGGCCGGCCTAAGGCATGTGCAAGCTGTGCACCTGCACAGGGCCGCCAAACCCCAGGGGCCGCCACGCCAATATACATCCTTAGATACATATTTGCGTGGCGGCCCCTGGCAGGGATTTGGCGGCCTCGGGCCCCCTACCTACACTCCCTGCTCAGGGCCTCCGTGAGCCTAGAGCCGGCCCTGCTTCGAGGAAGGAGGTCGCAAGGACTTGGGGCTATGAGAGCACAACTGGTTGGTCGGAGTCGGGGTCGGTGAGGCCGAGTGCAGAGTGAACAGGTCAGCCAGGCATCATGTGTCTTGAGGTTCTCAGGGTCAGGAGCAGGCAAATTTGAGAGGCAATCTCGGGACCGATGCCCACACAGGAAGTGTGTCTCGGATTTCTCGATGTCCTTCGACTGGTGCTGCTAGCTTCTGGTGTTTTAGGAGTCCGGTGTGGACTTTTTCTTCTTAGAGTTTACCGTTGGGGGTCCGGTACCCAGGGTATTGTTACACCGCGGCTCCGGTAGGTCCAGGTGTCTCCAAACTTGGTGTATAGAGAGATCTGACCCTCCAGTACTGTTTCCTGCTTCGATGCTGTGTCGAGGTTGTCGGGGAGCAGCAAGTCGACAAACTGGACTTCACGGAATCGGTGCCTCTGGGGTGCAGCGGTGAGATACATTCACTCCAAGGGAGCTTCTTTGCAATTTCTTGAAGGCGGAGGTGCTCTGGGGTTCTTGGAGTCCTTTCAGGTCCAGGATGACACAGCAGGCAGCGACTGTCGAGTCCTAGAGGCAGCAGCCAGGGTTTGATACCTTTTTTTTCTGCAGCAGGGCTTCAGTTCTCATGCAGCGGGTCTTCTTTGTCCTGGTCTTCTCTGGTCAGTTGAATCTGATGTTCAGGAGTGTTGTACCATCTGTATACTGAATGTAGGGGCGTTACAAGGGGAGACAGGTAGTAGCCAATGGAACCCTTCTCCTATTCTCACTAATTTTCCTGCCTTTCCTCCCACTAAATGTGAAACAAGAAAGGCGTTTTGGCAGGCCCCTTTATATTGAGGTTCCTGGGTTGGATTTCAGAGGCGGCATCACCTTCAAAGCTTCCCGCCCAGGAAGGCCATCCTGTCCTGGAGGAGGTGTGAATCACCTCCTCCCAGAGCAGGTTTTCTCTCTGTCCTCTGAGAGCACTGGCTCTCACCCCATGAGGTCAGAAACATTCTGGTGGTAGCATACTGGTGAAACAAGTCAGAGACCACACCAGTGCTTGGTAGGTTATCAGGGGACCCCCAAAAAGGGTTGCCCATGTGAATTTATCAGTAAATCCAACACTGTCATCAGTGAGGATTTATCAAGACAAAATGTTTGATACCAATCATCCTATAAATCAGTAAAGCCATCACAGAGCTAGGAAACTCATTTTGACAAGTATCCAGCCCAAGTACTCATTATGTCTTCACTGTGCACCTATAATACCTCAGAATAGACAAGACATTGTAGGGGCATATCTGCTCATGCTGATATGCCCTCACATATGATATAGTGCATTCTGCCATAGGGCTAAAGGCCTGCAGTAGGGGTGACTTGCCTATATCTTATGCAGTGTATGGGTGGCATGACACACAGGGCTGTGTGCCATGTCGGCTCTTCGGATTTCTCTGAACCAAGACACACAGCCTGCAGTTGCAGAGTTCATAGACTTGGTGAGGGGTCCCTAGGGTGGAACAACCAGTGCTGCAGCCCCAGAGGACCCTCTTCAGTATCTAGGCAAAAGGTATCAGGGGTACCCTTTACTTGGGACAGTCAAGGGTAGCCTCTAAAGCTGCACCAGCATCCCCTGCAGGCAGACCAGTGGGTTTGTTTATAGGAAAACAGGGGCCCCTGCCTAGGTCTCCTGTCTTGTTGCAGTTGCACCAAGTCTTCTTGGGGTCCCAGTTCTTACTCTGGTGCCCCCCTTTATTTTGTGAGGTGTCTCTGGACCCATCCTCCTGGACATGTTTTCGGGGCCCACAGGGTACTCCATACCTTTGTCTTTTTTCAGAGTGATCCACTGTCTTTTCCGAAGTGGGAGGCTCTTTTTGGCCTCTTTCTTTTGGTCCCCCCACCATGTCTAGTTTTGGACACTCTGGTTCTTACCCAATAATCAGCCTTCTTCCCCAGCTCTTGGGGAGATACTGGCCCCAGGTCTGCTAGGTAATGATGCAACTTTTACTGAACACAATTACTTAACTTTCATTATTAAATTATGAAGCCCATCATAATCATATACATTGTTACCTTTTAACCAACCACCTAGTGTTTTCACTGAGAAGTCCACATAGTCACCCCAATACGGACTCTGGGGTTTCTGAGTCTCCCTGAATTTGAATCTGTGTTCTTCAGTGGTGAGTTCAAAGCACTCCATGAGGGTACGCTTCATGAGGTCGTAAGAATCGTCATCTTTCTCATTCAATCTCAGGAGTCTATGCCTGCATTTTCCTGAAAACGGTTCCCACAAGAGAGAAGCCCAGTTTTTTCCTAGCTACATTTCTGGCTACACAGGCTCTCTCAAATGCAGTGAACCATTTGGTAATGTCACAACCATCTGAATATTTAGGGAAATCCCTTAGGGGAGCTTTGAGTCATAAGAACCTTCATTTTCCCTATGTATTTTTATGCTGACACCAGAGATAGGTCCTAGGCCCATCTCTTTCCTTTTGCCTTTCTATTTCCAGGAGCTGAGCTTCTAAGTTCAGTCTCCTGGTCAATCTTTCTAGCATAAGGTCCTCATCTGAGGGGGCCTCATCTGTGTCTGAGGCGACCGACTCAAGTTCATATCAGTAACATCTTCATTAGCAAGCTCATCATCCTCAGACTGAGTAACTAGTTATGGATGATCTCTCTCAAACTGAGCTATCAGTTGGCTGCGATATTCCAATGTGGGCCCCACATTGAGCATGGCTCAGGTCCATGGAAGGGGTCAGATCGATTTCCTGAGCTTGGCTATCAGTATCAGGCATTATTTTACTTAAGTTGGGACCTTTTTATGAAGTTACAAGAAATAACTACACACTAAATCTTTGTCCTCACTAAAGTAAAGATGTTTACATTTCTAACCATTTAGTTTCAGGGACATAGCCAAGGTCTTAACAGTTAATTGCAGAAATGTAGGAAAAATAGACCAATTGAAAAACATTAACTCACTACAGAGAATGTTTGTATTTAATCATGTGGTCCCTTATTGGCCAAGTGGTTCCAGCTAATGTAAAGTGTTCTATTCCACCGCTGCCACCGAATGTAGGAAGCTGGCTCTCATATAGTGTACTAAAATGTACACTGTGCAGAGAGTCCAGTGAATCCAGATAATTCTAATGTTCTTTTTGTGGTAGTGCAGCTAGACTTATCAGAGGGTAGTGCTAAGCATTGTTGTACTCACAGAGGCAATAAATGAGACACGCGCTCAAGAATAAATCCGAGTCCAATTTCCTAAAATAATATCAATTTTTATGTAATTTTTAAGACCAAGAACATAGTTCTAAGGTAAGTAATTTCGTAATTACGTTTTTTGAAAGTTCGAAAAATATATCACTTTTGTGCGCAATACGCGTCATTGGAAACAATGGGAAAAAAGCAGAAAAATGCATATAAAACCGGGCAATGCTTTCATGAAGTTCACCTTCTCTTTTTAGGTCGATGTCGAGAACAGGTCAAAAGTTCCAGCAGGAGACGTTCGGGAGAGTCTCAGATCGGCTGGGTGCTAAGGGTCTTGGAGCTGGTGCGCAAAGACGAAGGGGGCCTCTTGAAAGTACACTGCACAGGAGGACTTACAGGTAAGTTGATGGGGCTCCTTCGAGGGAGGAACTCGCAAGGTCTTGGGGCCACAGGAACACAGCTGATTGGTCGGTGCCAGGGCCGGTGGGGCTGGGTGCAGAGCAAACAGGTCTTGAGGTCCTCGCAGTCAGGAGGAGGCAACTTGGAGAGGAGATCTCAGGACAGCCGGCCTTTTCAAGAAGTGGGTCTCAGGTGTCTTGATGACCCTTAACTGGTGCTTGCTTCTGGTGTATTGGAAGTCCGGTGTGGACTTTTCTTCTTGGTGTTTGCTGTTGGGGGTCTGGTACCTCAAGTATTGGTACGCTACGGCATTCATTAGGTCCTGGTGTCTCCAAACTTGGTGTGGAGACAGACCTGACCCTCTGGAGCTGTTGTACCTTTTCTTGCTTTGGTGCTGTATCGAGATCGTAGGGGAGCAGCAAGTCAACAAACCAGATTTCATGGGATCGGTGCCTGCGGGGTGCAGGGGAGTGATGCCTTCACTCCAAGGAAGCTTCTTGGCAATTTCTTGAAGGCTGGAGGTGCTCCAGGGTTCTTGGAGTCCTTTCAGGTTCAGGACGACAGCGCAAGCAGTAATTGTTGAGTCCTTGAGGCAGCAGGCATGGTTTGGCACCTTTTTCTTTTGCAGCAAGGCTTCAGTTCTCGTACAGCGAGTCTTCTTTGTTCTGGTCTTCTCCTGTCCATCAAATCTGATGTTCAGGTCTCGGGGTGCCACAAAAATGCTGAATTTAGGGGTGTTACAAGGGAAGACAGGTAGTAGCCAATGGGATACCTACCTATAGGGCGTCTACACCCTCTAGTGGCCACCTCCTGTGGGAAGCAGTACTACTCTAGCCCGGATAGGTTGTTTCTCCACCATCCCAAGTTAGTGGAATATCAGGAGAGGGTTTAACATCACCTGCCCCACCCCAGGGATGATTTAGGCTTAGTGGGGACCCTCCTCTTAAACTAACTAATTTTCCACATTTCCTCCCACCAAAAGTGAAGCAGGAAAGGGGGGTTGGCTTCCCCCACTATCTGGAGGTTCCTGGATTGGATTTCAAAGGCGCCATTGCTTTTGAAGCTTCCCGCCCAGGAAGATAATCCTGTCCTGGAGGAGGCGTGAAGCAGGTCTGCCCAGAGCAGGCTTTGTCTCTGTCCTCTGACAGCACTTGCTATCACCCCATGAGGTCAGAAGCATATCTGGTGGTGGCAGACTGATGAAAACAAGTCAGAGACCACACCAGTGCTTGGTAGGTTTTCAGGGGACCCTCTTAAAGGGTCTCCCGTGTGGATTTATCAAAAGTCCAACACTGGCACCACTGAGGATTTATCAAGACAAGATGTTTGGTACCAAACAAACCTAGAAATCAGTGAAGCCACCATGGAGCTAGGAAACTGATTTTGACAAGCATCAAGCCAATGTACTCCTTATGGCTTCCCTGTGCACCTACAATACCTCAGAATAGACTTGACATTATAGGAGCATATCTGCTCATGCTGATATGCCCTCACATAGGATATAGTGCACCCTGCTATAGGGCTAACGGCCTGCAGTAGGGGTGACTTACCATATATTATGCAGTGTATGGGTGGCATGATACACAGGGCTGTGTGCCATGCCGACTCTTCAGATTTCTCTGCACCAAGACAAACAGCCTTCAATGGCAGAGTGCATAGCCTTTGTGAGGGGTCCCTGGGGGAACAACCAGTGCTGCAGCCCCAGAGGACCCTCTTCAGTACCCAGGCAATAGGTATCAGGGGTACTCTTTACTTGGGACTTTCAAGGGTAGCTGACGTTGTGACAATTGTGATACATTTTTAGGGATTGAACACAAATAGTGGGAGGGACGCAGTACACCTCAGTCAAAGTTGCATCAAAAAATCATTTTGACAAGTATCAAGCCAATGTACTCCTTATGGCTTCCCTGTGCACCTACAATACCTCAGAATAGACTGATATATCTGCTCATGCTGATATGCCCTCACATAGGATAAAGTGCACCCTGCTGTAGGGCTAAAGGCCTGCAGTAGTGGTGACTTACCATTATCTTATGCAGTGTATGGGTGACATGGCACACAGGGCTGTGTGCCATGTCGACTCTTCAGATTTCTCTGCACCAAGACAAACAGCCTTCAACGGCAGAGTGCATAGCCTTGGTGAGGGGTCCCTGGGGTGGAACAACCAGTGCTGCAGCCCCAGAGGACCCTCTTCAGTATCCAGGCCTCGGGTACCAGGGCTACCATTTACTTGGGATTTTCAGGGGTAGCTGAAGTTGTGACCATTGTGGTACCTTTTTAGGGATAGAACACGGGTACTGAGAGGGACCCAGTACATCTCAGTCAAAGTTGCATCAAAAGCCAGACAAAAAGGGGGGGGGGGGTACTGTAACACACACCCAGTTTCTCACATTTATGTCTTTATTTATTGGTTTTCTATAGTGTAGACAAAGCCAAATGGTGTGTTAGCACTTTACATGGGTACAGATACCAGATGGATTCTAACATTTACAGAGTATTGAACATGCAGTGGTGATTACATATCCAAGTTTATGGTTTAAATATTTTATTCGTTTTGAAGAGACAAGTGTAACAATAGCCGTCACCTACATACACCGGCCGGTTGGGATCAGTTGCTTTCAGTGAAATGAAAAATATGGAGACAACAAGAGATAGTAGAGAAGAGGGGGAGGGAGGAGTAAGCCTATTATTTACGGGGTGTTTACTGTGAGTCAAGTGGACACTGTGTTGGTGTGCGGGGGTGGCCGGGGTCGGGTACCTTCATTCGTACTTGGAGGGAGGAGCCTTAGTAAGCTGGAGCACTCGGAGATATCTCAGCCATGTAAGCTCTGTGAATTCAGTGGATAGGAATTCTATGGTGAAGCCCCATGTTTTGTCAAACTTAGGGAGAGAGCGTGTGAGGCCGGCTGTAAACTTCTCCATCCCCAGTGTTTCCAATAATTTATATAACCAATCCAATCGGGAAGGTATCTCCTCAGTTCCCCACCTAGAAAATAGCAGCTGTTTAGCTTCTCCTAGAGCTAGGGTAATTGCTCTGCCTCTATAGGATCTAAGAAGGTACATCAAGGCATTGGGGAGTCCTAACAATATGAAAGATCGTTGCTTAGGTAAGTCGGTGTGGTATATGCTGTCAATATCTTGAAGGATAGCATCCCAGTAGGCTGTATCTTCGGACATGACCAAAGAATATATGTAAGGGTGCCCAAATTCCCACATTGACGCCAGCATAACCCATTCTCTCCCGGTTTCCATCTAGCTAGCCTCGCCGGTGTATAATACCAATAAGGTGCTATTTTTAAAAACATCTTTTTACCAGCGGTACTGCAAGAGGAGGCTCTGGCTCTATGGATAATGTCTTGCCACTCCTTGGGAGAGAACTCATATTCCAATTCCGCTACCCACCTACACTGTGCAGGGGACTTACTATGCTGCTTAGGGGCTTTCAGGAAAGAATAAATGTCCGACAGTAAACGCTTATCAGATGTACTTGTAATGTACCACACCTCATACTTGGTCAGGGGGCGACCTCTGTGGATTCACACCTGTGGATGGGACACCCACTGGCGAAGAGCAAGGTATTGTCAATATGCTTTCTGGGGGATCCCGTAGCCTGTGATAAGGCTAGCGAAATCCATCACTCCCTATTCATCAAAGAGGTCTCCAACGCTTTTGCAATTGGCCTCTTGCCAATGGAGATAGCCATCACCCACGCTTGCCGGGGGGAAGTCTGGGTTTCCTCTAAAGGGGGCTGGGAGACACAGGGGTTGAGAGGCCGCACAACTCCTGTACCCTATCCCACACTCCCAGGGTGTCTCTCAGAACTGGGGACACATACGTCCCACTGGGTCGATGCCTCTGAGGGAGCCATGGCACTTTCCAGATGTGCATGCTCGCTATCGAGCAGTTGATGAAACACCAATGCTTCTCCGACTCCAGCTTGTACCACTCGAGCATATATCTGAGTTGTGCCGCCTGGAAGTAGCATTCCAAATTTAGGACACCAAGCCCCCCATCTCTCCGCCTCAAATATGTCAGGTGACGGGCCATTCTCGCCTTCTTCCCTCCCCAGGCAAAGTTACCTATAAGGCATTGTAGTTGTGCCAACATTGTGGTTGGAGGTCATAACCGTAGTGCTGCATCACGTATAGGATGCGTGGGAGGATGGTCATTTTAATGGCTGCAAGTCGACCCAGCCAGGACATCATGTGCCTCTTCCAGTTCGAGAATTCTCCCCTGACTTCCGACAAGAGAGTGGAGTAGTTCACTTGGGCTATCTTGTCTAGAGTGGGGTACATCTGCAAGACCAGGTACGGGACGTCATCTGCCGCCCACACAAATGGGAATTGTGGCACCAAAGTCTGTTGCTCTGTCCTGGGGAGGGTGAGGCTAAGGGTCTGTGTTTTGTGGATAATAACTTTAAATCCCGAGGCTCGGCTAAAGCACTCAAGTTCCTCCACTAAAGGGGATATTGAAGTCACAAGCTGGGTTAAAAACAATACAACATCATCTGCGTAAAGTGAGATTTTATGCTCCCTATCGCCCATTCTGATCCCAGAGATAGCTGGGTTTTGGCGTATCCTCTCTGCAAATGGCTCCATATATAAAAAAAAGAGAAGGGGCGATAAAGGGCAGCTTTGTTTAGTACCTCTTTTAATATGAAACTGTCAGGAGGTCACCCCGTTAACTCTAATCTGCACCTGTAGGTCCCTATATATGCAGTCCACCCATCTCAAAAATCGGTCCCCGGCTGCGAATCTGCACAAAACCAGTTGCAAGTATGGCCAGTGAACCCGGTCGAACGACTTCTCTGCGTCTATCGAGAGATGCCGCGTGGGTCGCTGAGCACGTTTGGTTTTATCCAGTAAATGGCACATCCGTCTCGTTCCATCGCTGCAATTAAGTTCTGGAATGAACACCGACTGATCGGAGCCGATCAGCCCTGGCATATAAGGTGCCAGGCGGGTAGCCAGAATGCTCGTAAAGATCTTAAGATTGACATTCAATAATGAGATAGGGCAGTATGATGCGCAATCCAGTGGATCCTTGCCCGGTTTAGGGATCACAACCACCTCAGCCATGGTCATGGTTGGAGTCAAGCTACCGGTGTCTCTAAAGGAGTTAAATTAACAAACCAGCATAGGGGCCAAATCGTGGGCAAAGGTCTTATAAAAATCAGTCGAGAATCCGTCCTCCCCAGGCGCCTTCCCGGACGTAAGCCCACGAATGGCAGTAAGTACCTCCTCCAAGTGGACACCAGCATCTAGGTTTGTTGCCTCCAGTGGGGGTGAGACGCCACCGGGACATCCTGCATGTAGTCCTCGGCTGCTTCTGGGACTAGATCGTCAGCCCTATATAGATCAGTGTAAAAGGACTCGAACCTGCCTGCTATGTTGCGATCCGCTCACCGGACTTGTCCTTGGGGGTTTCTAATTTCTGCAATACGCCGTGGGTTTGTTTGGGTTCGGAGTAGGTTTGGAAGGAGTTTCCCTGCTTTATTTCCTCCAGGGTAATAACCCTGTTTGGTCCGCAGGAGAGAGTATTCTGCCAGGTCGTAGTCAAGGGTTTCAGCTGCTGTCTAGCAGTGTTGAGTTGCCTCCTAACTTGTACGGCTCCCATACGACAATGGACTCCTTCTAGTTCTTTCACTTGCGATTCGAGGTGGTCCCGTTTTTCCCGTCTATCTTTATTGACCCCTGCCGCTAATGCAATAAATTGCCCTCGGATGATGGCTTTGAGTGCGTCCCACAGAAGAGCCACTGAAGACACACCATCGTCATTAGTCTCAAAGTATGACTTAATTGCCGCCCTTATTTCCTTGATATTGGCTTCATAGGTGAGCAATTTGTGATTGAGCCTCCATGGCCTGTGTCCTGAGGAGCCCCCCTAAATGTGCAACTCTAAGCTAGTTGGCGCTTGGTCTGAGAGCGCCGCGGTTCCTATCGAGACCCCCCTCGTGGCCTCCGTGACCCACTGGGAAGTTAAAAACCAGTCTATGCGGGCAGAAATTTGGTGATCCGTTGAAAAGCATGTATACTCCATGGCGTTAGGGTATTTCTTTCTCCACATATCCGTCAAACCCAATTCTCCCAGTTTTAGCCGCATCATTTCTGATAGTGCCCCAGTGTGTCCCTGTCTGTGTGCTGCTCTACCTAGTTGTACATCAGGTACTATGTTGAAATCCCCCCCAGGACTAGGTCTTCATCCGGCGACTCCAATATAACATTCAAAGTGTCATTCAGAAACCCCTCCAGGCGCTCATTCGGGCCATAAATGGATGCAATGGTATATGTGTGATTCCCCACCACCACTCTCAAGGGCAAGACTCTGCCCGGCACCTCTGCGTGTATACCCACAACTGAGCCAGAGTAGTGTGTAGCCAACAGGATCGCCACTCCCGTTTTCTTTCCCCCAAGGAAGAGAAATATTGCCTATCGAGCCATCTGGATCAAAGGCATTTCCAGTCAGTTTTCAGTAAGTGGGTCTCCTGTAAGAGGCAGATCTCACACTTGGACTCACTCAATAGTGCCAGGAGCGCACGTCTCTTAACCGGGGAGTTAAGGCCTCTGACTTTGAGGCTCAAAATGCTCACCTTAAGTGTCAATGTTGGGTCTAGTTGGTGGTTCTAATTGCATGCCCGGGGGTCGATAAAGACCTCCTACTCTCCCGAGTCTCCTCCGTCCTCCCGCTTGTCAGCCTCCCATCCTCACCTCCTCCCTGAACTGTCCCCACAGCACACACTCTAGCCTGTGCCCACGTGTGTCCAACTTGAATGCCTATCTCTAATCCTACAGGGAATAGTATCAGGGGGGTAGAAGAGAGGTAAGGAAAAGAGAAAGAATAAAGAGATATTCGAACAATATAACAAAAGAGTGAGAGCAGAAGAGTTGCCCTCCATCGGATTCTGAGCACATCATGGTGCATGGGTCCGTAAAGCCGGTGGTTGGTCTTACTCTCAGCAAAGTGGGGCTCCCAGCCCTGGCCGATTTCGATGAGTTTGGGACATTAAAGGAGTTGAACGGCTCCTGGTTGGGTCGTCTACAGGGAGTTCATACTCGGTCGCTCTTTGGGTCTCCGGCATCACCCCAGCTCTGTAGCTGGCGGATCAGGGTCTCTCTCTGCTGCTGCTTTTCAAATTCTGTGGGTTTTGTGGGCTTCCCTCTCCCAGTTCTCCTGCGTCTTATCGTGTTGGCCTGCCTTAGGGACATCACAGCAGACCTTTGGCTGCCTTCTGGCTCTTCTTCATCTGGGCTGACACCAAGTGTTTCCTGCGCCTCCTTCAGGGATCTCACTGTTCGCTACTTCTTTTTCCCTCAGGAGAGAAGTAATTGGCCTCAGAGCCCTCCGGCATTGGAGAGTAAGAGGGAAAAGGTCCTGATATATGCCAATCTGGAGGCCCTCAGACGCAATAGTAGCCTTGTCCCTGGTAACATTCATGATAAGTTCCTTCTGTCTGTACGAGTGGAGGCAAGTAAGGATATCTTGCTGCTGTCCTGGGTTCGTCACTGTCGTCCCGCATGGTGCGTGCGATCCAGGATGATCTCTCCATCTCCAAGCTCTGGGCTGCGTGTTGGAAGAAGGGCACCACCCATTCTTCTAGCTTCCCACCATCCGCCTGAACTGGCACCCCCTTGATGCGGATGTTGGATCTCTGGGAGTCATTCTCCAGATCTTCCAGGCGGAGATGTAGCTCTTCGTTGTGATCTCTGAGCTCCAGTAGCTCCCGCACTTGTTCTATAAACACCTCATCTCTACGGTAGCACCCGGATTTGTTCAATAAAATCCTCATCTCTATGGTCTCCTGCTTGCTCGAGGGAGTCCACTCGGTCCCCAGTCTCCTGGACATCCGCCTTAAGTAATTTAACATCTGAGGCCACCTCCTGTCGGAGAGCTGCGAAGTCCTCTCCTGTCGGGAGCCAAAGAGTTGCTCCAAGAAACCCCTCGTTATTGGCTCTGCCGACTGGTCGCTCGCAGACTCCGTCTCCTTCTCTGCAAGCGGCTGGTCAGGCCCATGCATCTCTGCCTTTTTAGAGTTAGACTTTTGTAGGAGATCCTTGATTATGGAGTCCTTCTTTTCTCTGAGGGTGGACATCCCGGTGGCTGATTATGTCAGAAAGCGTGGTGGGACCAGGGATCTGTTCCCACCTTGTGGCCTGTTCTGGTCAGTGTCACTTTGCCCCACGTCCGGCTCCTCCAGCTGACCGCCACCTCGTGTCTGCGGCAGCAGATCAATGCTCCGAGGGCCCAACCAGCCTACCTTCGCTTATAGTGGTGAGCCGACTCCATGCGTTTAACAGTTCCGCCACTCGCCCGGCTCCCAGGACCAGGCCCTCCCCGCGTCACTGGGCTGCAGGCCCAGTCTATCACCTGTGGCTCGAGGGGCACTCTGGCGGCGCCAACCAAGCCCTGGCTTTGTATTTGTCTACGGGGCCATCACGCACCGCGGGCAGGCTCCTCCCATCCTGATGCCGTGGCTGCGCTATTTGGCTGAGGCCTGGTGTGCTGTGCAATAATGCCGGTCAACTCCCTCTGCCCCAGGCCTTTCTTTAGGACCCAACTAAGCCCACTGGGCAGGTAGTGCTTCTGGTCCCCACCGCTACTCGTAGCGCCTCCGGGTCACCCCAGGCTCCGTTTGCCTCCCCAACCATAGGGAGCTTGTTGCAGGGGGGGCACGGATCCTCGCGCTCACCTCCTACACCAGGCACCGGATCTGTTCCTCTGTAGATGATACCTGCTGCAATACATTCAGCCCCTTCTGGGGTGCGGCCCACCTTCTCTCTGCTTCAGGAGGACCGAAGGGCTCCAGCCGTCATCCGCTGCTTCACGCCGGCCCGGCTCGCGGGATCTATGTCAATGGGGACCCTTTGGACTCAAAATTGGAGTGGCTCCATCTCCAGGGCTCCTACAACTCTAATCAGCCACGGCGAGTGGAGCTCCTAAAGTTCGCTGCTACTCCACCGCCATCTTGGCCACGCCCCCCACATCCAAGTTTAAATACTTGAGTGTGTCAAGATCATAGCTCCAAGGACCAATAATCTTTGCGATTAAGAATACAGATATTTGTATACTCTGATGTCAGCCAAATGCAACCCAAGTCTGACTCAAAGAAGACCTGTCTCATTTGTAGCAGTAAATATCTGAAATTTGTATCAGGGTTAATGACTTAGTAAAGCAGAGGACATTAAGACTGCCACACTGATGTACTACCGCTCATCAAATTTAGACATGGCTACCAACCTAGCAGTCATCTCTGTACATTGAAAGTGTTGGTGTTATTTCTTAGTTTAAATAATATTTGCTTTGTTACATGACACTTTACAATTGAAAATATTAATGCTGTGATTTCAGAACTGGGTTTGTCTTGGCAGAGGCCAAACTAGGCTTCAATTAGGCCTCAACTTCATTTTGGATTCAGAATTAACTGTTTTCACTTCTCATCACCGTAGCACATGGTGAAATTTGCACTGATGCTGTGTATTGATGCTCTGTTTCTGAAGAGTCTCAGGAGGCAGTTCTTTAGTTCAAATGTTGCTTTCCAAAGTCTGTTCCTTCTCTGAATAGTGTAGACATTAATTTATAAGGCTACTGTTGTGTATGTAACCAGATTTGTACTAACATGTAACGTGCTAGGATGGTGGTTGTTGGAAATAGCCCTCTTTGCTGGGTCCCCCCAAACCTTTTGCCTTCCTACATGTGCCCAGGGCCTGTAAATTAAATGATACTAGTGGGCCTGCATCATTGATTGTTCCAACCACTTAAGTAGCCCGTTAAACATGTATCAGGCCTGCCACTACAGTTCTTGTGTGCGCAGTTTTAAATTGCCATATCGACCTGGCTAGATAAACCTCTTGCCAGGACCAAACCTTCCCTTATATTATATACAAGTCACCCGTAGGATAGGCCCGGGACAGCCCTAAGGGCAGGGTGCAATATATTTAAAAAGCATGACATGTACTTTTAGGTTTTACATGTCCTGGTAGTGAAAAACCCTTACATTTGTTTTTCAATACAGCAAGGCCTACATCTCCCATAGAATAACATTGGGATTACCTTATCACATTTTCTAAGTGTAATTTACAAATGGGACGATATAACTGATTGAAGGTTGGTGTCTCTGAAATACTAAGTTAAAATCCTAGTTTATATTGAAGTCCGATTTTAAATTGAAATTCTGAAGATGCCACTTTTAGAAAGTTGGATATTTAACTAAGGGGAATGATTCAGTTAAGGGAGACAGAGGCTGGAATCAAAAATGTAGTATTTCAACAAACATAATACCTCTGACACCATAAATCACAATACATTTTTTTGTCACAGAAGTCCCTTTTATTGACTCTGTGCTTATATTCTTACCTTTTCTTTCTTCAAAAACCTCTTGTAATTTAAGTATTCCTTCACCTTATACATAACAAAACGTCTTCAATGTTTTCTTAATAGACTTAACATTTATACAAAAAAACATATATACAGTACATTACTCACTAGACATACTTTTACTTATTAAATGACAGTACACATAAATACATTCAAGAATTCCTATATATTGCATAATTTTTAATTTACTTCATGCATAAGGATGTATTTCGCGCTCACATTAGCAGGAAATATCAACACTGTATGTTTTCCTAAGTTTCGTGGTGTCCTACTAGTATCTGTGGTGCTGGAACTAGGTCCAACTTAGCTCTCTGCACTTATCTAATCTTCAGGTCCTTTTTAGTGGTCAGAGACTTTTTGGCGACTTTTTTAAGTGAGTTTGACTAGTTCAACTCTACTGGCTGAAGGAAGCAGCATCCTCTGGTTTCCTAAGTATCTCTGAGCCGCTAAATGAGCAGACGCGTTTCGACCTTGTAGCTGTGGGACCAGCACAATTTGTTTACACCAAGGTCTTCATCAGGGCTGATTTTGATTGAGGTAGGACATCTTTAAACTCTATGGGGTAATAATAGAACTGCTTTTAGTGTGTACTCATCAGTATTTAAGATTATGGTTCTACGAGTAATTTGAGGCCTTACATACCGTCTTTTGTTGCAGAAGTAGATTACTGTAGCTTTACTACCTATTTGAATGAAATTGAAAGTTAAAAGGCCATCTCAATTTGTATGGCTGCATACTAAATAATAGACCAAACTTTAACATACTCTCATTTGGTACCTACCAATTCTCCAATGGTTCTGCGGGAGAATGGTCTTGATTTATCGGGGATCCGTTACTTCCTAGGTATTATGGAGGCTGGGGAAATGGAAAGGAGGGCACTATATTATAATTACATCCCCTTGAGTGGAGATTATGATTGACTTCGAGATGTCTATTCTTAAAAGTGATGTGGAGTATTTAAAAAATTTACTGCATGCGTGCATTAGGGTGAACAAGTGTGCCCGAGCTGCAGAGAACGTGAATTAAACTTTGGCCATGCTTCTCATGCTGTTCAAATGGTGCACTACGTGATTTCCCGTGCTCTCTATTAGTTGGATGATCTTCTTTTATTAAAAACACGGAACTTCAGAATTACGCGTGGGGCACCAACGTGGGGCGCCATTTGAAGAACTGAAATCTTCATTCTCAGGGAATACTTACTAATAAAAAAGAACTTGGCACAGAAGCTGAAAATATGAAAAGACATCTTTATTAAATTTAATAAGTGAGACTACCTCATTCAGTTGCTACGGCTTCTGTGTGACGTGGCCTCACTTATTAAATTTAATAAAGATGTCTTTTCATATTTTCAGCTTCTGTGCCAAGTTCTTTTTTATTAGTAAGTATTCCCTGAGAATGAAGATTTCAGTTCTTCAATCTGATGGGGCTCCTGTTTTTGGATCTCTGGGGTACTCATCATTAGGCCAATCTACAATGATTTTACATACTGCCCATAAATCAGCAGGAACCACAATGTCAAATAAGCCATCTAAATCTTTCAACAAAACTTTCGAAACCTTCACAAACCTTTCAACTTGCCTGTACCATTCTACTGATTTCTCTCTATGCTTTGGGAAATCATTTGTAAACGATAAAATATCTTGTCGGGTCCATGGGACATGTACATAACCTCCTCCCGGAACCTCTCTCATTGGGCACAACCTCTCAACTTTTTCTGTTACCTTCATTAAATATTCAGATGTTGTTCGATTTGCCTGAGCTTCTTCCTTTTTCTTGGTCCATCTAGCTTTTCATCTATCTAAGTCTCCCCATTTTTGCAATAATGTCAACAATTCTTTTATCTGTAATTTCCTTCCTGACACATTCATGTTTTCTAAATCTTTGTCAGAGAATTCGGCTCTACATGGTTTCTGCAATACTTTAGATTTACCTATGTCGATTTCCATTTCTGCAGCCAAACTCATTCATTTATCATGGAATATTTTCGTATTTCGGGTAATGCTCCTGCATATGAATAATAATTCTTCTTCACTGAAAGTATTACATCTTTCCCTCCCTACATTTCCAGCAAACATTTCTTCCAATTCGTCATTTAAATATATCCAATATCTTTGGTTGCAATTTTGGATTTTCTATATCTCGTGTCCATCTATCTATCTTTTCTGGGGTTACTACAGTAGCATTTCTTGTTCCTGTGGGAGTTTCAATCTGTACTTCTTTTTAACACCCAGGTGTAACCTTTTCTAAATGAGTCACTTATTGGCTCTCATATTGGCTAATCCATTAGAGAAATTATCGACTCACACTCACTTGCTTGATCATCAACTATTATTTTCTCTTTCCTTGGTTGTGCGATCGGTGTAATCAGAACAGGAGTTTTAGGGCAGCTTGGTTTGTCTCCATATAAGGGAACAACAGGACCTATAGTTACTGGTATTGTTAGGGCTTTAGGATTTGTACTTAACTGAGTTATTTTCTGAATTAACTCACTTCTGTTTTTATTTATCGTTTCGCTTTCTTTTTCTTGAAGTACCCTTCCCATTGAAGTCTCATGTATAATCTGCAGAACTAAAGGTGTATTTTAATTGTGGAGCACTAGGGGTAATTCTATTTAATTCTTCTTGATATGGTGGAGGATTTTTCATTACAATATCTTCAAAATAATCATCTTCTGAATCTCTACTACCAGTTATTAAATGCTGTTTTCTCTGTACATTTCTTCCTGTTGCTTCTTCTATGGTCAATGCAGGATATAATCCTTCTACTACCATAGCCTGTCTCCATTGTTTCATCTGCTTATCTTGAGTCTCTCGTGGAAATCTTGGATAAAATGTAGTTAAGTTCCTGTCACAGCGTGGTCTATTTCGCTCAAAAGCCTCAGTTTCCCATTCTTCTAGAGCTTCATACTGAGTTAATCCAGGCTTTGGTTCTAATTCATTCATACGAGTTCGTAAATTGTGCAAAATTCTTCCATTAAATGTTCTGTACGCTGGAAATGCTAATATTCCATCATCTTTTATGTACTCTATCCAATTTCCTAACCATACACAAGTGAGGTAACCTCTTTCTATCATTATATATGATGCAGGTGTTTTCAGGGGAGGAATAATAATTCCTTCTCTAGTTTTAATGAGCTTGTCCTTTTCAAAATAATTCTTAATTTTCTGCATAAATGACATTTTCCTTTTTCCTCCTTACATGGTGCTTGGTTTCCCTCTAATGTACTGCTCGTGGGCAAATCCTATAAATCTTCTATCTGGACAGCTCCCTATAGTTGTTGGATATAATCCCCACATACAAATCCCTCCGTCTATTATTATTGTCGGGGCTTCTATTTTGTTGGCTTATTAAAATTTAGCTTTTACTTTTGTGTTTCTCCAATACTTGCGCGTCTTCTATTTTAATTGACCAATTAACATCAGGTTTACTATTTTCTTTAACTAATGCTAGTGCTGCTTTCCTGTGACGTGAGTTTCACTCTCTGTACTCACCCCTCCTTTACAATATTACCTCAGCTACACACCCTCTGTCTCAACCAAACCCAGTGCGGCTCTCAGTGATATCAGTACAGCACCCGTGACTGACCCCTTCTTTGTAAGGTAATGCGAAAACTAAATTTCTTCCAATTTTTAATTACATATTTGATTAATTAACAACGTAAAAACATGCACTACTATGCCTTATTGACTAATTTTAGAGAAAGATCAATTTCTTTTGCTGTGAGTAAAACCTTCCGTTTACCCTTCACACACTACGAGTAAAACCTCTTCCCCTTACTCTTCACTCAAGCATCAAAGAACCTGTTACTCCTTCAGTATTACACTTTCTATGTGATATAAGACCAAAGTTTCACTAGTGAACTTCTTTGCTACCAGTCACTCACACTTTTATACAAGAAAATAATCCCTAATTAGTGCTTCAAGTTCTACCTAACTTTTCACACTTTTCTTAATCAAGGCAAGTAACTTCACTGCAGTGTGGCTTCTATTTACCACCCGCTATTCAATATCCCAAGGAATTCTGGACAATGAATAACAATACAAACGGGTTTTGGTTAATACATATATCAATATAAAATCAATACACAACTAACTACCTATCTTAAACAAAAACCTAACCATCATTATGCTGCCAAGAAAATACTGATGGCGCGGGATTACCAGCTTGGGTTATTTCCAAAACACCAAACTCACCTGGGCCCATAAACAATACACATGATAAGCCAGTAATCTAATTGCTGCCGATCAGGAATTATTTTACCTTATAATGACTTGTACCTGTACACCATTACTTACCAATCCTTGTCACCTTATTTCTCAATTTACTCAGGTCGATAGATCAGGCTGTAAGCCTAATAGGCATAAACAACAATCTACCTTATTTCATAAACGGACCACAAACCCGAGAGAGTTATAAAACCTTTGCAATATTTTGTGAGTCACATACCAATACATGTCAATCATCAACTTCTCAAGGAATAAAATAATGATCAATCCAAAATCTTTAAAGACTTAGTAAAATCTCTAGATATTGGTACCTGGGAAGGGTGAGGAAGGGAAAACG
Organism: Lissotriton helveticus; assembly: GCF_964261635.1. Taxonomy (NCBI): domain Eukaryota; kingdom Metazoa; phylum Chordata; class Amphibia; order Caudata; family Salamandridae; genus Lissotriton; species Lissotriton helveticus. The sequence continues at coordinate 1,043,322,010 of NC_136068.1, read as the reverse complement.
GTACAAGGACATACCACACAGATTTATATTTACCTAGAATGGTGCGAGGACCAACCCATGGCCAAGGGCTGGAAAGAAAAGGGGCTCCTGACTATTCAGGAGCCAACAGGTCAGGACAGGTGTAGGACAGGACAGATAAAATCCTCTAAGTGCAACGCCAGCGTTGCACCCCTCTCTGGTGCTACTCTCGTTCCCCTCAAGACAGATTGATTCTTCTTCAGCAATAAACGATTCTTCCCTCAGAGTGCTCGATTAGCCCTCTGGCCTCCATCTCCTTCTTCTGCAATGTTGGGTCAGTGACAGGTCTGTGACAAGTCGGACAATCTAACTGACTGAGCCTACCTTAGTTATACTATTCTCAGTGTATGTACCACACCCCAATGTTTCAATATTCATGTATTCCCTTCATTTGATTGGTCAGTGGGATGGGGAGAGGTCATCACACCATACTCATGTGAAGTCATTTTATTTGGTTTAATTGTTCTACGTTCCCACCCTTAAATTTACTTTCCCGTGCTTTATTCCACCCAGCAACATTCATATTACTTCATGTACAATGTATATAATTTTAAGCAAGTCTTCTTCCCCTCTCCAGGTAAAGAGGTAAAGTTCTCAGGCGCATCGCTGGTAAGATGGGACTTGGCAACTCTTCAATGTCATTGCTCGAGGTCTTTCAGTGTTTTTTCAACGCAGGTATATATATTTCAAAATGGAGATTTCAGTCACCCTCCAGGCCCAAATACGAGCTAATAATAAAGTTAAAGAAGAACATGTTAGAATACGAAAATAAATTAATGCACTGTATACCACTTATTCCTACTCTGATTCCATTATTTTATTTAACTATGACATTAATAGTTTAGCAGAACATGCAAAGTTTAGTTTGAGCAAAAGCATATGCATTAGCATGTGAGGTTCAAAGTGGCCATTTTAGTTATTACTTGGCAGCTGCAACAAATTCCCACCAAAAGCAAAAGACGTCATCCTACGTAGATGCAGTAGGAGCATGCGCAGAAGAGTTCCTGCGTTTACGGCAGCCATATTAAGACACTTGGGTTACTGGTTAGTATAGCACATTGAAAAGCTTCCCTTAGATGAAGAAAATGTTGTGTAATACAGTTATTAGCATTCACAAAACATATTGGTTATGTTATTACATGTTATTCGAGAGGATTGAGTCCGAGCAAGTTTCTTTACATATGAAACCATGCTCCATCAGTAAAGCAAAAAAGAAAACGGCTGAAGCAGTGAATGAAGCAAAAACCAGTAAGAGTGAGTTTGAAATTAGATCAGTTGTGGCTTGATTTCCGTTGCTGTAAATACATGGAGGTGATTATTTGTGTGTTCCTTTGCAGAGATCTGATCTCCATGCCCTTACAACCAACTTTCTAGAGCAGAAAGAAAGGAACCAGAGAACTGGTATACATAAGTTGATAGACTTGTGACAGTCTCATAAGAGCAGTGGGTTGATTTGAATATGTTGTTCAAAATTGTGATTCTGAAAAATGTGTAGGCAGAATGTAAAGCAGCAGTAGATTAGCCAGCAGAAGAGCCTCCGAGGAGGCCTCCTTATAATACTCTAGCTGCTTAGTTATGGAAAAGTACAAACAGGAGAATGCATGTTTGAAACAAAAGGTCACAGAGAAAGAGATGAACCGTTCAAAGATTACAAGAGCTACTCAAAAGCCGAAATAGTTGGTGCATGCATATTACGAGAGACTTATGCAGATTTATAGAAAGTTCGATGGAGTTGAAGATTCCACAAAAGAAATCAGTGATTTCCTATCGGCATTCATTTTGGGTTTGTGTCTGGAGTTTAGTTCTCATGTTCAGCAGAGTGTGTTATGCTGGCTGGCTAATGATATAGATAAGACATTGAAGTATGTGAAGTATTGTAGTGATTGCTTTGAGGCACAGTAGCCGAAATTGAAAAAGAAGCTGATTGTTGGGCAGATGAAGCATTTTCAGTGAGGTGCTAGAAAGCAGCAAGTGGATCTAATTGATTCTGATTGTGTTGGTGGTACAAATGCTAGTGTGAATTCTGATATGCATGGTATGAATGCAGTTTTCTGTGGGAATGGTGCTTATAATGCGCAAGTTCTTCCAAGTAGATATAGGGGTTTTGTGAATGGTTCAAATGGAACAAATGTGAACATTAACATGTTAAAGAAGACTATCCCTTGCTACTTATATAGGCACCTGGGACAATGGAAACTGGAATGCAGATCAAATCCAAATCGAATTTAGGATGTTTTTTTCCCCAAATGCAGCAGTACACTTATGAGATGACACAGTCAAATGTCCCAGCCGAACAGGCATCAATGGAGAATGTGCCATACAAATGTATCTGTAGCTCCAGTGATGCAGCACAACATGAGAAATAAAATGTCTTACTTACAGAGAGTTCAGGTTTTCAGCAAAACCCTCTGATTATAAATAGTGAATCTCTAAGGTTTTGACCAAATGTGATTACGTTTGGTACAGGTAGGAGGATTGGATGCTTGGTGTAGTCCTAGAGGCTGACCAGAATGGCCCATATGTACATTTTGAGGTGAATGGCCACTCAATATCATTCTTCATTGCTACAGGTGCTACATTCTCCATGGTGCGTTCCATGGAGGTCCCAAATCTACACCACTCGGCAAAAGATGTCCAAGTTGTAGGAATCTCAAAGTAAACAGATAACAAATAAGGTAACAGCAAATGTTCATGCGCAAGTCAATTGAATGGAAAATGATCACTAATTCATTTGTGTGTTTCGAGTCCTATAACATAAGACTAAGGCAGTAGCCGAAATGCGTCATGTTATGGCTGGCAAGATGAATTAAAGAATTTTGGATGAAATCAAACACCCCTGCGAGTGCTTCTTTCACCCTGACGGGAGGAGGAGGGAGCGTATATTTGAAACGCGGTTTGCATTTCCGCGTCAAAGCACCCGTTCGTGAGTGCACTGGAACTAAGTGCAGAGGAGCCAAAATATATATATATAACAAAACGTCGACTGGTTTATAGGTGCAGACATAGATGTATATACATTGGTTTGCATTTTATAAGGGTATGCCCATTCAGGGTTTAATTTGTTGCTCAACATTGATTTTGATGAATTCGAGACGATATGATGTTTATTTGATGCATATTTTGCAATGATCGATTTACCCATTTCAATATGACGACCACATTTTTTCATTATGTCCTATTTCTTTGTCTATATGTCATGTGATGCTTTTAAATGGCAGCTGTATGCCGTGACTGGTGATTCATTACTGAAGAAGGCCGAGTGCCGAAAGCGCGTTCTTGAATAAATATTGTGCATTTACCCTGGGAGTGCTGCACACACACACACACACACACACATATATATATTCCGTGTTTATCCAGCAGGAAACAGCACAGTGAATGAAAAAAAAGTCCAGAAAAATCTGTAAGCCTGACGCGTTTCATGCTGCTATAGCATTTCCTCAGAGGCTTGTTCTGACAACTCTGCGTGAAGCACCAGCCTAATTTAAATCCCTTACACCTGCCCCAGTGGGCGTTGGCTCACCCAAGAGAACAAGCCTCTGAGGAAATGCTAGAGCAGCATGAAACGCGTCAGGCTTACAGATTTTTCTGGACTTTGTTTTCATTCACTGTGCTGTTTCCTGCTGAATAAACACGGAACATTTACAAACCTGCAAATGTGGCTCTTCCAAAAGGGGTGCTTTTTGTGTGTTTAATTGAAAAACGGCCGATCACGGTCGTGGAGGAGCCCTGCTACTGAAAGGTGGTCTCTGCTGCAGTCACTCGGCTAGCAGTGCAAAGGGCAGGAAGGTCGTGTGGCAGGTTTGAAATAACAGCGCCGAGCATGTGAGACATTTTCCAGGCCCACTGGGGTATTTTAATCGTGGAACATTGAACAATGCGAAGGAGCAGCTCACTGGAGTAATATCATTACACTACCTTTACCAGAAGGCTCTGGGTGAGCCAACGCCCACTGGGGCAGGTGTAAGGGATTTAAATTAGGCTGGTGCTTCACGCAGAGTTGTCAGAACAAGCCTCTGAGGAAATGCTAGAGCAGCATGAAACGCGTCAGGCTTACAGATTTTTCTGGACTTTGTTTTCATTCACTGTGCTGTTTCCTGCTGAATAAACACGGAACATTTACCAACCTGCAAATGTGGCTCTTCCAAAAGGGGTGCTTTTTGTGTGTTTAATTGAAAAACGGCCGATCCCGGTCGTGGAGGAGCCCTGCTACTGAAAGGTGATCTCTGCTGCAGTCACTCGGCTAGCAGTGCAAAGGGCAGGAAGGTCGTGTGGCAGGTTTGAAATAACAGCGCCGAGCATGTGAGACATTTTCCAGGCCCACTGGGGTATTTTAATCGTGGAACATTGAACAATGCGAAGGAGCAGCTCACTGGAGTAATATCATTACACTACCTTTACCAGAAGGCTCTGGGTGAGCCAACGCCCACTGGGGCAGGTGTAAGGGATTTAAATTAGGCTGGTGCTTCACGCAGAGTTGTCAGAACAAGCCTCTGAGGAAATGCTAGAGCAGCATGAAACGCGTCAGGCTTACAGATTTTTCTGGACTTTGTTTTCATTCACTGTGCTGTTTCCTGCTGAATAAACAGGAACATTTACCAACCTGCAAATGTGGCTCTTCCAAAAGGGGTGCTTTTTGTGTGTTTAATTGAAAAACGGCCGATCCCGGTCGTGGAGGAGCCCTGCTACTGAAAGGTGGTCTCTGCTGCAGTCACTCGGCTAGCAGTGCAAAGGGCAGGAAGGTCGTGTGGCAGGTTTGAAATAACAGCGCCGAGCATGTGAGACATTTTCCAGGCCCACTGGGGTATTTTAATCGTGGAACATTGAACAATGCGAAGGAGCAGCTCACTGGAGTAATATCATTACACTACCTTTACCAGAAGGCTCTGGGTGAGCCAACGCCCACTGGGGCAGGTGTAAGGGATTTAAATTAGGCTGGTGCTTCACGCAGAGTTGTCAGAACAAGCCTCTGAGGAAATGCTAGAGCAGCATGAAACGCGTCAGGCTTACAGATTTTTCTGGACTTTTTTTTCATTCACTGTGCTGTTTCCTGCTGAATAAACACGGAACATTTACCAACCTGCAAATGTGGCTCTTCCAAAAGGGGTGCTTTTTGTGTGTTTAATTGAAAAACGGCCGATCCCAGTCGTGGAGGAGCCCTGCTACTGAAAGGTGGTCTCTGCTGCAGTCACTCGGCTAGCAGTGCAAAGGGCAGGAAGGTCGTGTGGCAGGTTTGAAATAACAGCGCCGAGCATGTGAGACATTTTCCAGGCCCACTGGGGTATTTTAATCGTGGAACATTGAACAATGCGAAGGAGCAGCTCACTGGAGTAATATCATTACACTACCTTTACCAGAAGGCTCTGGGTGAGCCAACGCCCACTGGGGCAGGTGTAAGGGATTTAAATTAGGCTGGTGCTTCACGCAGAGTTGTCAGAACAAGCCTCTGAGGAAATGCTAGAGCAGCATGAAACGCGTCAGGCTTACAGATTTTTCTGGACTTTGTTTTCATTCACTGTGCTGTTTCCTGCTGAATAAACACGGAACATTTACCAACCTGCAAATGTGGCTCTTCCAAAAGGGGTGCTTTTTGTGTGTTTAATTGAAAAACGGCCGATCCCGGTCGTGGAGGAGCCCTGCTACTGAAAGGTGGTCTCTGCTGCAGTCACTCGGCTAGCAGTGCAAAGGGCAGGAAGGTCGTGTGGCAGGTTTGAAATAACAGCGCCGAGCATGTGAGACATTTTCCAGGCCCACTGGGGTATTTTAATCGTGGAACATTGAACAATGCGAAGGAGCAGCTCACTGGAGTAATATCATTACACTACCTTTACCAGAAGGCTCTGGGTGAGCCAACGCCCACTGGGGCAGGTGTAAGGGATTTAAATTAGGCTGGTGCTTCACGCAGAGTTGTCAGAACAAGCCTCTGAGGAAATGCTAGAGCAGCATGAAATGCGCCAGGCTTACAGATTTTTCTGGACTTTGTTTTCATTCACTGTGCTGTTTCCTGCTGAATAAACACGGAACATTTACCAACCTGCAAATGTGGCTCTTCCAAAAGGGGTGCTTTTTGTGTGTTTAATTGAAAAACAGCCGACCCGGTCGTGGAGGAGCCCTGCTACTGAAAGGTGGTCTCTGCTGCAGTCACTCGGCTAGCAGTGCAAAGGGCAGGAAGGTCGTGTGGCAGGTTTGAAATAACAGCGCCGAGCATGTGAGACATTTTCCAGGCCCACTGGGGTATTTTAATCGTGGAACATTGAACAATGCGAAGGAGCAGCTCACTGGAGTAATATCATTACACTACCTTTACCAGAAGGCTCTGGGTGAGCCAACGCCCACTGGGGCAGGTGTAAGGGATTTAAATTAGGCTGGTGCTTCACGCAGAGTTGTCAGAACAAGCCTCTAAGGAAATGCTAGAGCAGCATGAAACGCGTCAGGCTTACAGATTTTTCTGGACTTTGTTTTCATTCACTGTGCTGTTTCCTGCTGAATAAACACGGAACATTTACCAACCTGCAAATGTGGCTCTTCCAAAAGGGGTGCTTTTTGTGTGTTTAATTGAAAAACGTCCGATCCCGGTCGAGGAGGAGCCCTGCTACTGAAAGGTGGTCTCTGCTGCAGTCACTCGGCTAGCAGTGCAAAGGGCAGGAAGGTCGTGTGGCAGGTTTGAAATAACAGCGCCGAGCATGTGAGACATTTTCCAGGCCCACTGGGGTATTTTAATCGTGGAACATTGAACAATGCGAAGGAGCAGCTCACTGGAGTAATATCATTACACTACCTTTACCAGAAGGCTCTGGGTGAGCCAACGCCCACTGGGGCATGTGTAAGGGATTTAAATTAGGCTGGTGCTTCACGCAGAGTTGTCAGAACAAGCCTCTGAGGAAATGCTAGAGCAGCATGAAACGCGTCAGGCTTACAGATTTTTCTGGACTTTGTTTTCATTCACTGTGCTGTTTCCTGCTGAATAAACACGGAACATTTACAAACCTGCAAATGTGGCTCTTCCAAAAGGGGTGCTTTTTGTGTGTTTAATTGAAAAACGGCCGATCCCGGTCGTGGAGGAGCCCTGCTACTGAAAGGTGGTCTCTGCTGCAGTCACTCGGCTAGCAGTGCAAAGGGCAGGAAGGTCGTGTGGCAGGTTTGAAATAACAGCGCCGAGCATGTGAGACATTTTCCAGGCCCACTGGGGTATTTTAATCGTGGAACATTGAACAATGCGAAGGAGCAGCTCACTGGAGTAATATCATTACACTACCTTTACCAGAAGGCTCTGGGTGAGCCAACGCCCACTGTGGCAGGTGTAAGGGATTTAAATTAGGCTGGTGCTTCACGCAGAGTTGTCAGAACAAGCCTCTGAGGAAATGCTAGAGCAGCATGAAACGCGTCAGGCTTACAGATTTTTCTGGACTTTGTTTTCATTCACTGTGCTGTTTCCTGCTGAATAAACACGGAACATTTACCAACCTGCAAATGTGGCTCTTCCAAAAGGGGTGCTTTTTGTGTGTTTAATTGAAAAACGGCCGATCCCGGTCGTGGAGGAGCCCTGCTACTGAAAGGTGGTCTCTGCTGCAGTCACTCGGCTAGCAGTGCAAAGGGCAGGAAGGTCGTGTGGCAGGTTTGAAATAACAGCACCGAGCATGTGAGACATTTTCCAGGCCCACTGGGGTATTTTAATCGTGGAACATTGAACAATGCGAAGGAGCAGCTCACTGGAGTAATATCATTACACTACCTTTACCAGAAGGCTCTGGGTGAGCCAACGCCCACTGGGGCAGGTGTAAGGGATTTAAATTAGGCTGGTGCTTCACGCAGAGTTGTCAGAACAAGCCTCTGAGGAAATGCTAGAGCAGCATGAAACGCGTCGGGCTTACAGATTTTTCTGGACTTTGTTTTCATTCACTGTGCTGTTTCCTGCTGAATAAACACAGAACATTTACCAACCTGCAAATGTGGCTCTTCCAAAAGGGGTGCTTTTTGTGTGTTTAATTGAAAAACGGCCGATCCCGGTCGTGGAGGAGCCCTGCTACTGAAAGGTGGTCTCTGCTGCAGTCACTCGGCTAGCAGTGCAAAGGGCAGGAAGGTCGTGTGGCAGGTTTGAAATAACAGCGCCGAGCATGTGAGACATTTTCCAGGCCCACTGGGGTATTTTAATCGTGGAACATTGAACAATGCGAAGGAGCAGCTCACTGGAGTAATATCATTACACTGCCTTTACCAGAAGGCTGTGGGTGAGCCAACGCCCACTGGGGCAGGTGTAAGGGATTTCAATTAGGCTGGTGCTTCACGCAGAGTTGTCAGAACAAGCCTCTGAGGAAATGCTAGAGCAGCATGAAACGCGTCAGGCGTACAGATTTTTCTTGACTTTGTTTTCATTCACTGTGCTGTTTCCTGCTGAATAAACACGGAACATTTGCCAACCTGCAAATGTGGCTCTTCCAAAAGGGGTGCTTTTTGTGTGTTTAATTGAAAAACGTCCGATCCCGGTCGAGGAGGAGCCCTGCTTCTGAAAGGTGGTCTCTGCTGCAGTCACTCGGCTAGCAGTGCAAAGGGCAGGAAGGTCGTGTGGCAGGTTTGAAATAACAGCGCCGAGCATGTGAGACATTTTCCAGGCCCACTGGGGTATTTTAATCGTGGAACATTGAACAATGCGAAGGAGCAGCTCACTGGAGTAATATCATTACACTACCTTTACCAGAAGGCTCTGGGTGAGCCAACGCCCACTGGGGCAGGTGTAACGGATTTAAATTAGGCTGGTGCTTCACGCAGAGTTGTCAGAACAAGCCTCTGAGGAAATGCTAGAGCAGCATGAAACGCGTCAGGCTTACAGATTTTTCTGGACTTTGTTTTCATTCACTGTGCTGTTTCCTGCTGAATAAACACGGAACATTTACCAACCTGCAAATGTGGCTCTTCCAAAAGGGGTGCTTTTTGTGTGTTTAATTGAAAAACGGCCGATCCCAGTCGTGGAGGAGCCCTGCTACTGAAAGGTGGTCTCTGCTGCAGTCACTCGGCTAGCAGTGCAAAGGGCAGGAAGGTCGTGTGGCAGGTTTGAAATAACAGCGCCGAGCATGTGAGACATTTTCCAGGCCCACTGGCGTATTTTAATCGTGGAACATTGAACAATGCGAAGGAGCAGCTCACTGGAGTAATATCATTACACTACCTTTACCAGAAGGCTCTGGGTGAGCCAACGCCCACTGGGGCAGGTGTAAGGGATTTAAATTAGGCTGGTGCTTCACGCAGAGTTGTCAGAACAAGCCTCTGAGGAAATGCTAGAGCAGCATGAAACGCGTCAGGCTTACAGATTTTTCTGGACTTTGTTTTCATTCACTGTGCTGTTTCCTGCTGAATAAACACGGAACATTTACCAACCTGCAAATGTGGCTCTTCCAAAAGGGGTGCTTTTTGTGTGTTTAATTGACAAACAGCCGATCCCGGTCGTGGAGGAGCCCTGCTACTGAAAGGTGGTCTCTGCTGCAGTCACTCGGCTAGCAGTGCAAAGGGCAGGAAGGTCGTGTGGCAGGTTTGAAATAACAGCGCCGAGCATGTGAGACATTTTCCAGGCCCACTGGGGTATTTTAATCGTGGAACATTGAACAATGCGAAGGAGCAGCTCACTGGAGTAATATCATTACACTACCTTTACCAGAAGGCTCTGGGTGAGCCAACGCCCACTGGGGCAGGTGTAAGGGATTTAAATTAGGCTGGTGCTTCACGCAGAGTTGTCAGAACAAGCCTCTGAGGAAATGCTAGAGCAGCATGAAACGCGTCAGGCTTACAGATTTTTCTGGACTTTGTTTTCATTCACTGTGCTGTTTCCTGCTGAATAAACACGGAACATTTACCAACCTGCAAATGTGGCTCTTCCAAAAGGGGTGCTTTTTGTGTGTTTAATTGAAAAACGTCCGATCCCGGTCGAGGAGGAGCCCTGCTACTGAAAGGTGGTCTCTGCTGCAGTCACTCGGCTAGCAGTGCAAAGGGCAGGAAGGTCGTGTGGCAGGTTTGAAATAACAGCGCCGAGCATGTGAGACATTTTCCAGGCCCACTGGGGTATTTTAATCGTGGAACATTGAACAATGCGAAGGAGCAGCTCACTGGAGTAATATCATTATACTACCTTTACCAGAAGGCTCTGGGTGAGCCAACGCCCACTGGGGCAGGTGTAAGGGATTTAAATTAGGCTGGTGCTTCACGCAGAGTTGTCAGAATAAGCCTCTGAGGAAATGCTAGAGCAGCATGAAACGCGTCAGGCTTACAGATTTTTCTGGACTTTGTTTTCATTCACTGTGCTGTTTCCTGCTGAATAAACACGGAACATTTGCCAACCTGCAAATGTGGCTCTTCCAAAAGGGGTGCTTTTTGTGTGTTTAATTGAAAAACGTCCGATCCCGGTCGAGGAGGAGCCCTGCTACTGAAAGGTGGTCTCTGCTGCAGTCACTCGGCTAGCAGTGCAAAGGGCAGGAAGGTCGTGTGGCAGGTTTGAAATAACAGCGCCGAGCATGTGAGACATTTTCCAGGCCCACTGGGGTATTTTAATCGTGGAACATTGAACAATGCGAAGGAGCAGCTCACTGGAGTAATATCATTACACTACCTTTACCAGAAGGCTCTGGGTGAGCCAACGCCCACTGGGGCAGGTGTAAGGGATTTAAATTAGGCTGGTGCTTCACGCAGAGTTGTCAGAACAAGCCTCTGAGGAAATGCTAGAGCAGCATGAAACGCGTCAGGCTTACAGATTTTTCTGGACTTTGTTTTCATTCACTGTGCTGTTTCCTGCTGAATAAACACGGAACATTTACCAACCTGCAAATGTGGCTCTTCCAAAAGGGGTGCTTTTTGTGTGTTTAATTGAAAAACGGCCGATCCCGGTCGTGGAGGAGCCCTGCTACTGAAAGGTGGTCTCTGCTGCAGTCACTCGGCTAGCAGTGCAAAGGGCAGGAAGGTCGTGTGGCAGGTTTGAAATAACAGCGCCGAGCATGTGAGACATTTTCCAGGCCCACTGGGGTATTTTAATCGTGGAACATTGAACAATGCGAAGGAGCAGCTCACTGGAGTAATATCATTACACTACCTTTACCAGAAGGCTCTGGGTGAGCCAACGCCCACTGGGGCAGGTGTAAGGGATTTAAATTAGGCTGGTGCTTCACGCAGAGTTGTCAGAACAAGCCTCTGAGGAAATGCTAGAGCAGCATGAAACGCGTCAGGCTTACAGATTTTTCTGGACTTTGTTTTCATTCACTGTGCTGTTTCCTGCTGAATAAACACGGAACATTTACCAACCTGCAAATGTGGCTCTTCCAAAAGGGGTGCTTTTTGTGTGTTTAATTGAAAAACGGCCGATCCCGGTCGTGGAGGAGCCCTGCTACTGAAAGGTGGTCTCTGCTGCAGTCACTCGGCTAGCAGTGCAAAGGGCAGGAAGGTCGTGTGGCAGGTTTGAAATAACAGCGCCGAGCATGTGAGACATTTTCCAGGCCCACTGGGGTATTTTAATCGTGGAACATTGAACAATGCGAAGGAGCAGCTCACTGGAGTAATATCATTACACTACCTTTACCAGAAGGCTCTGGGTGAGCCAACGCCCACGGGGGCAGGTGTAAGGGATTTAAATTAGGCTGGTGCTTCACGCAGAGTTGTCAGAACAAGCCTCTGAGGAAATGCTAGAGCAGCATGAAACGCGTCAGGCTTACAGATTTTTCTGGACTTTGTTTTCATTCACTGTGCTGTTTCCTGCTGAATAAACACGGAACATTTACCAACCTGCAAATGTGGCTCTTCCAAAAGGGGTGCTTTTTGTGTGTTTAATTGAAAAACGGCCGATCCCGGTCGTGGAGGAGCCCTGCTACTGAAAGGTGGTCTCTGCTGCAGTCACTCGGCTAGCAGTGCAAAGGGCAGGAAGGTCGTGTGGCAGGTTTGAAATAACAGCGCCGAGCATGTGAGACATTTTCCAGGCCCACTGGGGTATTTTAATCGTGGAACATTGAACAATGCGAAGGAGCAGCTCACTGGAGTAATATCATTACACTACCTTTACCAGAAGGCTCTGGGTGAGCCAACGCCCACTGGGGCAGGTGTAAGGGATTTAAATTAGGCTGGTGCTTCACGCAGAGTTGTCAGAACAAGCCTCTGAGGAAATGCTAGAGCAGCATGAAACGCGTCAGGCTTACAGATTTTTCTGGACTTTGTTTTCATTCACTGTGCTGTTTCCTGCTGAATAAACACGGAACATTTACCAACCTGCAAATGTGGCTCTTCCAAAAGGGGTGCTTTTTGTGTGTTTAATATATATATATATATATATATATATATATATATATATATATATATATATATATATATATATATATATATATATATATATATATATATATATATATATATATATATATATATATACTGGCTGACATGTAGGAAAATATGCTTACTATCTCATTCATTCTGACATGTAAAAATATATGAACCAAGCAGGTTTTGTTTTCACTTTTGACGTCAGACTTCTTTTCACAGTATCACCCACTCGTGGTCCACCAACACCACTATTATGACCTAAAGAACAGTCTGTGTAGCTTCTTTCTTTTGGCCATAAACAAATGGGTACCTTCAAAACCTTGCTCATACTTCACACATTAACATCAGATAATTCTACCACCTGATGACCAACTCTGACAATTTTCATGGGAATAGAATGCTTTGATTCCCCAGTCTTAACCAACCTTCCTTTTTTTTTACACGCACCCATTCACCAATATCACATTGATGTGTATGGTGTTGGTGTTCTTGATGGGAGATACATTTCTCCTTTGGTAGCCATCTACGATCTGAGGCTAATTCTATTGGACAGTCGACCTTATTTTTCATTTTCATCATCCACAGCTGGTTGAGGTTGCACACAGCCTTCCTACGACTCATCTTTTCAAACAGAGAAAAATCTCCCAACATTCTTGGTGTGTCTCTATAATTCCACAACAGATCTTCGAGAGCCTGAGTACAACTTTTCCCATTGACCAATGCCAATGGTAGACCTTCTTTTAATACTCTTATCCACCTTTCCACTATGCCATTGCTCTGTGGGTAATATACAGAAGTTTGTTAATGACTAATTCTATGCTTATCCAAGTACTCCCTAATCTCTGAAGACCTCAACTGCACATCGTTGTCCGTGACAAAGCTCATAGAAAAACATTATTTTTCAAAAACATTGTTTAAAAACTGAATTACTGCCTGAGAATCTACTTGATGTACTAATTTAATCTCAGTCCATTGTGATAGTAGATCGATGAGAACAAATGCATTAATACTGTTTTGGATATACACATGGGACCGGCAATATCAAGAGAAATCCTTTCCCAAACATTTCCAGATCTAGAAACAGGAGCCTTCTCATAGTTAACACTTTTTAGGGATTTGTCACTGACCGCACACTCAATACAGGATCTAACTTTTGCCTCAATACACCTATCTATGGCTGGCCACCAAAATTCACAACAAATCCTACGTTTCATACTGGACATGCCGGGATGAACTTCGTGAGCCATATCCAATATAACCTGCCTCAACTCCCAAGGTACAGCCAATTGCACACCTCGAAATAACATATTGTCAACTACAGAAAGTTCATTCACAATATTGAAATACGGTAACAGTTCTACATTCAATAGTTTCTTCTCTGGCCATTGTGAACTATTGTATTTGATGACTTCTTGAATTTCCTCATCATTATTGCATGCACTGTGCCATTTATCCTGTTTAATATACCACTAGACACCTTGAAAATGGCTATCACCCTATACATGTCCTCATCAATAAATTATCACCCTCCTCCTTGTTTAGAAGGCGAGATAGACATTCTGCCAAGATGTTTCTGGCACCAGGAATAAATTCAACATCGAAATAAAAGTCTTGTAGTTTGTATTGCCATCTGGCAATTCTTGATGTAGCCTTATCACAACTCTTAGTGGTGAACAACTCTACTAATGGACGATTTTCTGACCTTACTTTGAATTGTGAGCCTAAACATATTTTCGAAAATCCGATGCTAAGCGTTTGACAGGTCTAATGTTGAAAATACAGTGGCCCCCTTCAAAGCCAAAAACAATTTTCCAATGTTCGGCAGAGTATGACGATCCACCCACACACATTCATTTAGATCCCTTAAACCAACACATAGTCTCATTTTTCCATTGGATTTGTGCACAACAACCTCAAGTGACAACCATTTGGATGACTCTATCTCTTCAATTATATCCTGTCTACATCATCTATCCATTTCTTCCCTTTTTTCCATTGGATTTGTGCACAACAACCACAAGTGACAACCATTTGGATGACTCTATCTCTTCATTAATATCCTGTCTACATCGTCTCTCTATTTCTTCCCTTAAAGCTTGTCTCATTGATAAGTGAATATTTATGACCTTATGTACCTTGGGAATAGCATTGTGTTTTAGTATAATTTTATGCACTGCATTTTTTAACAATCCCAGATTAGATGAAAATACCTCAGGAAATAATTGTTCCCATTCAACCGATTTGTCTTCAACAACTTGGGATATTAAGACATGGTAACCTAAAACTTGTTCTGGATGATTTGGGTCTAATGTGATGAGCAAGTCCCTTTGCTGTGTCCAACCCAGCAAACAGGATCCTTCTTAAGCAACATATAAATTCACAATAACAGACTTGCCCTTAAAACGTATGTCAGCACTGAGGTAGCCTAAAACATCTATGGGTTTATTCAGATACCCCACTAATTTTATGTCCGATGGTAACAATTGTACATTGGGAAATGTATTTAACCACTGATCACCTATTAAAGTGTGGCAGGCACCAGAGGCAGCCATAATTTTGACATCTGCACCATTAATAGTGATAATGCAAAATGGAGAGTCTCTATTCTTGTCGTTGACTTCATAAATACCTAAAAGAAACTCTTCAGATGAATCATAAAACTCTTGATGAATTTCTTTGACTTGAACTGATCTGTTTCTGTCTCTGAACCTGTTCTTTTTCCTGCACATTCTGGCATAGTGTCCTTTACTCTTGCAATAGCTGCAAATCTGCCCTACTGCTGGACACGATCTGTCATTAGCTAGGTGACCAGATAAGCCGCATTTGAAACAGACGTACTCTTTTTTTTCTATAGCCTGGGACTCAGGTTTAGGTCTGGTTTTGCTATTTTTACTAGTAGCTTTATGCTCATAAGCATTTTTCTTTTCTACCTGTACTTCAGAAGTGTGTTTAACAGCCAATTCCTTCATACCCAACTTCATCTACTCAAATCTATGACTGATGTCAATGGCTTTTTCTAATGTGAGATCTTCTGCTGCTAGCAACTTATTTTGCAATTTCAAATCCCTAATCTTATGAACCAATTGATCTCGTAACATCTGATCATGAAATTCATTATATTTACACTTGGCTGCAAGAATCCTTAAATAATAACAAAGGAATCTATGGACTCATTTGTCAATTGTGCTTTACTCAAAAATGTGTATCTAGCAACAACTTCATTAACCTTTTTGATGTAGAAAGTATCCAATCATAACATAGCTGCATCATAAACATCAAGATCCTCCTCATCGTCTTCATCTCCAACCAAAGGTGGTAAATGGCTTAACACACGCATACCTTCCGCCCCCAATCAATGATTTAAAATGCCTAATTTCCTCTTGTCAGTATATACAGCACCACCAATGGCTTCTAAATACACCTCAAAGCCATCTTTCCATTGCTTCCATTCCAAAACTGGATCATCTGGATTAGGCAGAAAAGACAAAGGTGCCATAATACCATCCATAACGTTGCTTATCGTTAATATAAGTAAATAAAACACTTCTTAATTTTTTCCAATGTGTTATTTATATGATTGAGAAGAATACAAGTAAAAGAGTAGAAAAGCAGCAGAATCCGCTAGGTGTGCAAATCACCGTGACAATAACATTATACATTGCATCTGTGTTGGTTGGCAAAACGATACACTGCTCTATAGTAGAAATTTACATCACTGCATCATATAATCCATTAATTTTGATGGCAGTAATTGTTAAACAATCTATTTAGTGTGCGGATCACCGAATGTTTATGCATGTCAGCACAATTTCATCATGTTAATGTTGTGGCTGATCGCACCGTGTACAGCGTGTACCGGTAATTGCGGCAAAAACAACTCTCCACACAAGCATAAGATGACCTCCAATTAACGCTTAGTGGGATTTTGAAGGTCGGTGGGCCTCACACTGCGATGCCTGACTTTTTGGGAAACAGGGCAGGCAAATGTAGATTTTCCTAGTTATTATGACGGAAAGTCTTAATTTTATTAAAGACACGGAGGCGAGTATTATGCTTTCTTATCTTGCATTTATTTCTATAGCAGCCAAGATAAGTGCAAGAACTACAGTTCCCAGAGGGCCAGGCAACAACTGGGCCATGGGAATGAGAAAAAACGAGAGTACAGTAACCAATCAGCAGTCACAACATAGATAAGAGAACAGACTGACTGCGCAGCTTCCTCTTTTCGCTGAGAGCCAGTCAGATAACAATTGAAAATAAAGGGAAAATAGCCATAACCAGAAAGAACGCCAAAGTCCAGGAGCAGAAATCCTTAATCACTGGAATCCAGAGCCAAAGTCCAACGAAAGTATCCGTAGAAGGAGCTGGAAGGACCGGAGGGGAAATCCAAGCAGGAGATGAACGGAGCCGCTGGAGAGTAGATCTTCTATGATGAGGCAGGCGGTAAGGCCGGATTCGCTGTTGGGAGGGAGAACACATGTTAATAATGTAGCGGCCGGATAATACTCGCCTCCGTGTCTTTAATAAAATTAAGACTTTCCGTCATAATAACTAGGAAAATCTACATTTTATGGCAAGACCGGAGGCTCCTATTATGCTTGTTTAAAGCAAATCAATAACATCAGAAGCAACAGAATGAATAGGCTTACAGTAAAACATGCGGAAAATACTGTCATTGGACCAATCTGCTGATCTCAGTATGTCCTCTAAACGGGAGCCAGTCCAAAAGGCCTTAGAAGCCATGGCTCCTCTAGCCGAATGTGCTCCGAAAACAGAGACATCAATACCGGCAAGGGACATAACCCAGCGAACCCACCTGGCGAGGGTAGGGGAGGAAACATGGAGGTGGGGTTTACGAAAGGAAATGAGGAGTTGAGAACAAGAGGGCGTTCTGAGATCAGCGGTCTTTTGTTCATACATTTTCAAACATTGTCCTACACAAAGTTGGGGTTGATCGGGAAAATAGGGATAAAAAACAGAGTCTAAAATAGTCTTCGTGCATCTGTGAATCTGGAACAGCACACCTGTAGGGGAAAATTGGCTAGAAGAAACATCCAAAGCTCTAACATCAGAAACCCTTTTGATAGACACCAAACAAAGTAACATGGTAAGTTTGGCCGATAACATTTTGAGAGACAAAGCAGAATTAGAGGGCCAATTCAAAAACAGTTTAAGTACAACAGAAACATCCCACAAAGAGGTATACTTAGCCAACGGTGGTTTAGAGCATCGAACACCTTTGAGGAGGCGACAAATTAGAGGATGAGCGCCTACAGGTTTTCCGTCAATTTGGGCGTGGTTGAGAGAAATGGCAGAGCGGTAGAGGTTGACAGTGCGATAGGCCTTCCCAGCGCTGGCCTGAGAAGCGAAGAAATTGATAACAAAACCTAGAGGGGCTGAAAAGGGATCGAGAGACCTTTCCAGACACCAGCTTGCCCAAAGAGACCAGGCGGATTTGTAGGCTTTGGAAGTGCCTGGAGCCCAGGCCTGGCTGATAAAGTGAGCAGCCTCTTGTGAAATGAGGACGTTAGAAGGGGAAGGCCGGAAACTTTCCAAGCCGACAGAGTGAGGGAGTTGTCCAAGATCAGACTGTGACGCTCGCCTCGAGGGTTGAGCAGAAGATCGTCGAAGGACGGCAGAAGTACAGGAAAATCCATCGCCATTTCCAGAAGAACAGGAAACCAGATTTGAGCTTGCCAGAAGGGGACTATCAGAACTAGAGAAGTTTCCTGACGGCGGACTTGCGCCAGCACACGGTTGATCATAATGAAAGGAGGAAAGGCATAATTGAGTTGACGAGACCAATCCTGGAGGAAAGCATCCGTGGCTAGAGCTAGGGGGTCTGGACGCCAGCTGAAAAACTGGGGCAAGTGGGAATTGAGGCGAGAAGCAAAGAGATCGATGGAAAAGGGACCCCACAAAAGAGAATGAGAATGGAAGACGGAGGGACAAAGCCTCCAGTCGCTGGAGTCGCGCAGGAACCTTGAGTGCCAATCCGCCACAGAATTGAGGTCGCCTGGAAGGTATTCCGCTGTCAGGGAGAGACGATGGGCTAGGCAATATTCCCATAGACTTTTCACTAAATCTGCTAGAGGCTTGGACTTGGTGCCGCCGAGCTGATTTATGTAGCGAACCGCAGAAACATTGTCCATGCGTAAGAGTATGGAACAACGGATCCTGTCTTTGGAAAGACTTTTGATCGCAAAGGAACCAGCAAGCATCTCTAAACAATTTATGTGCAGTCTGGACTCCTCTCTTGACCAAGCTCCTCCAGTTGAGATTGGACCACAGCGGGCGCCCCAACCCGATAGACTGGCATCGGATTCTAAAACAAGATCTGGGGATGTGGCGAAGATAGTGCGCCCGTTCCACGCATCTAAATAGTCTATCCACCATTGCAGTTCTGTGCGGGACTCTTGGTCTAGAGCGATGACGTCTGAATAAGCCAAACCTTGACGAAGGTGCCTGATCTTTAGACACTGGAGGGCCCGATAGTGCAGGGGGCCTGGAAATATCGCCTGGATAGAAGAGGAAAGAAGACCGACAATCCTGGCCAGAGATCTGAGGGAGATGACAGAAAGATGGAGCACAGAGGCAATCTCCGCCTTGATTTTGGACATTTTGGAAAGGGGGAGGCGTAAAGACACCGCCACCGAGTCTACAAGGAAGCCCAGAAATTCCATGTTCTGAGAGGGAATCAGCGAAGACTTTTCGAGATTTATAAGGAAACCCAAGTCCAGAAGAAGAGACTGAGTGGTCTGGAGATCTGCAAGGAGACCCTGTTTGTCCAAATTCAGGATAAGAATATCCTCTAAGTATATTATGAGTCTGATCCCAAGAGAGCGCAGAAAAGCGACCACCGGCTTCAGAAGTTTTGTGAAGCACCATGGTGCAGAAGAGAGACCAAAGGGAAGAGAGGTGAAACAGTAGGTCACTCCTGACCACTGGAACTGAAGGAACTTCCAGTGAGACTGGTGGATAGGAACTGTAAGATAGGCATCTTGGAGGTCCAAGCGAACCATCCAATCGTTTGGCCGAAGGGTATCCCTCAGATGAAGGATCGTCTCCATTTTGAAATGACGATACACCACAAAGTGGTTGAACCATTTCAGGTTTATGACAGTGCGTAATTTCTTGTTTTTCTTTTGGACTAGAAAAATGGAGCTTAAAAAACCTGTAGAGTCGTAGTGAAAAATCTTGATGGCATTTTTCTGTAACAAGGACTTTATCTCGGTGGAGATGAGGTTTGCCATGTGTGAAGAGAACACTAGAGGAGGGGGGAAAGAGGTCTGGACAGGAGGAGAGTAAAATTCTATAAGATAGCCTTGAATTGTGTTGAGGACCCACGGGTCTACACTTATGGAATGCCATTTTGGAAGAAACAGTTTTAATCGACCCCCTACAGGAGGGAAAGAAGAAAGGCTTACCTTGTTGATTGGAGTTGGTGTTGCGATAACCTTTGCGCCCTCTGCCGCGGAAACCACGTCCTCGTTGTGGATAGAACTGCGGCTTGTATTCTTGGGAGTTGTCGTAAGAACCTTTGGAGCCTTGATTGTAGGGACGGCCGGAAGAGCGACCCCTGCCTCGTCCGGCCCGTCCAAAAACCCGAGGGTCGAAAGTCTTTTTTATGGATTGCTGAGCCTTGTCAAGAGAGGCAAAGGTAGAGACAAAGCGGCTGATGTCGCGAACCAAATTCTCCCCAAAGAGGAGGCCATTTGCCTTAGAGCCGGGGTCCATAGGAGCAAGGTTAGCTAGCTTGGGTTCCAACTTGATCAAAAGACCCTTACGTCTTTCGTGGGTAATTGCTGCGTTAGCATTGCCCAAAAGGCAGAAGGCACGCTGTACCCACATGGAGATGTCTTCGGCTGAAAGATCAGCACCATCAAGACGGGCAGACTCTGCCATGTCGAAGATACGGGCCAAGGGACCAACAATGTCCAGCAGTTTGTCCTGGCATGTGGACCATGCCTTGTCAACCCCGCGTCAAGGGTCTTTACCAAATTTAGAAAAGAAGGTAAGGAGAGGTTGGTCGATGGAAGGGACAAGGGTGATTTTATCAGGGAGGGCAGGTTTGGGACATTCAGATTTTAACCTGGAACGCACAGCTGCCTCTAGAGGGAGACGAAGGCGGGCAGAAATGTATTCACCAACGTGATGTGAGGGAAACCACTCAGTTGAGTTGGGATGACGGATGGAGGACGGGTCAAACATAGGGAGACCCTCCGAGTCATACACTGGATCAAAGTTAAAGGAATCGCTTTTGGGTATTTTGGGGGGAGGGGGGTCTGTGACGTCAAAGATATTGCACAAGTCGTCAGCATCAGGCATATCGTCATCCGTGTCCAAGATGGTGGAAATTACTCATTTCTTAGAGACTCTGTGTGCTTGGATTTTTGCTTTCTCTTGCCCTCTGAACCGACAAACCCCTCCTTAGCAGGAGGCCTGGGAGGCACTTCGTCCTCGTCCATAGGCGAGTAAGACTCGCTAACCAATGCTGACGCCTTTTTAGGCTTTTGCACAGAAGCAGAGTGTTCCACCTTACGCTTTCTGCTATCCCCCGCAGATTGGGCCAAAACCTTGGACAACATGCTGACCATAGAATTCCCCATGTTCTTTGACATTCTTTTCATGGAGACTTCAACTGCCTGTTCGACAGAATTATTAATAAATCTATGAAGGTCCTGTTTGAGAGACCCACTGTCCATGTTAGAGGGATTTTCCTCTGAAGAACTCTCATTTTCCATGTTGCAGAAATGTGGTAGGAAAGGGTTATTTCTGTAAGGAAGAGAGGGAGGCGTGTAAAGGGGGCGTGCACCAGGGTGGGTCGACCTCAGGACACGGAGCGAGGAGACCGGGAGAATGGCAGCAGAAGAAATGAACTCCGGCGTGCACAAAAGCAACCGCTTGGAAAGCGGTGGGCGGAGGCGGCAGAATGAAGCACCGGAGAGAAGCTCCAGAAGCGGTAAGAGCCTGCGCAAGGAGCGCAAGGACCGCGGAGCAGGGAGAAACCAACAGAAAGGGCGGGAGGGGTGGGGGAAGAGGAGCCGGTAAACAGAAACCGGACAGCAAAATGAACACGCGTGTAGCGTGAACACAGAGGCGCAATAGCACGAAACGAGGCAGTAGAATAGTGAAACAACAATAATAAACAGTAAAAAAACTAATAACAATAACCAAATATCAACAATTAAAGTGCGAGCATAGATAAGGGAACACTTATCTGACTGCGAGCAGCAAGAAAAGAGGAAGCTGCGCAGTCAGTGTGTTCTCTTATCTATGTTGTGACTGCTGATTGGTTACTGTACTCTAGTTTTTTCTCATTCCCATGGCCCAGTTGTTGCCTGGCCCTCTGGGAACTGTAGTTCTTGCACTTATCTTGGCTGCTGTAGAAATAAATGCAAGATAAGAAAGCATAATAGGAGCCTCCGGTCTTGCCATAAAATTAAGATGGCCGATTTGACGTATGTTACATCGGCACCTGCGTGCGAAAAGAACACCTCACAGATACCCGACCAAAGCAGACTGGACAGGCAAGAAAAAATGTCCGAATTGGTGTACCTTACGTCAGCACAGCCTCGGCCAACCCGGAGCATGTGCACGGCATCAATAGCATAACCACTTACGAAAATCCTAAATCTGAATTGCTACAAGAATGGGCACTCTTCATGGCCAAAACATGCAGGGGAAGGATGGAACTCTTAGTCAAGTATGCTAGAACTGACTTGGAAACAACATGCAAAGAGGTATCTAAATTGATAGAAAAAATTGGCAAACACTAGACAGAATCAAGTGTTCTTGATTTTCTGAAAAATCTATATGAACGGCTGATCACTTATGAGGAAAGTATCAAAGCTAAAACACAGCTAAATATTTTAAGAGATAAAAATGACTATGGGCAGGGAAGAGTTCTGACTTTCTCTTCCAAGCAAGTTGTCTCATTTCAGAGAGGTCTACAGATAACAGAACAACATGGGCAACAAAAATTGTTATCTATTGGGTCCAGCCCAGAGATAGGATCGGAAGTTGAATATCTAGCAACCTGTATCCTTTTAGGGATTTGCCCTAGGAATTACGATCTTGCAAGCCTAATCAAGATCAGACAACATTCAGTCAAACAAAGGCAAGAGGAGGAGGAGGAATGGCCGCAAAGAAATCAGTAGAATAACACGCAGGGGTAGCAGTTATAAAAAACTAATCATCGTGACCACAGCACGAATGTCTCACAATTAATCTGCAAGTAACAAAGGTACAGATACACACAAATCTATAATCAATCTGCCATCACGAGAACTCTCACAGACAGAAGTATCCATTTTAATGTTAGGTTTATCATTTTGTCCAGGGACAGATATGGGCTAGTCCAATACAAGAATTAATTCTTTTTTATATGCACATTAAAACTCAAGAAATTGCATGCCATGACAAAAGGTACTCACCACACTAAGTCATATGGTGAAGTTGACTCGGTATTCACCAATTTTAAATTACAGGACATTGATTTCATTCTTGCGGCACATGTTCTGGAAAGTACCGGAAAATTGCCACCAATGATAATGATAGCCACTTTAAAAGAACTAGGCTTTGTGGTAGACACTGCACCATCTAGTGGTCTTAAACCTAGATCAAGACTGAATCCAAACATGGTATACAAACATGGTACACAATAACATAGAGGCATTCCATACAGTTATGATTAGGGAATTTCGACACACTGCTGAAACTTCTGAATGTGAAAATCTCACAAAGCAACTGAGAATAACCCTACAAGGTCTCATGAAAGATTCCATCAAAGTTATTAAACCATCTGATAAGGGCGGCAATATAGTGGGGATCATTGCCTCAGATTAGAGAGCAGAAGCCATAATACAACTAGATGATTCAAGTTGCTATGAAAGAATTCCATCCGCACATACCATAAACATTTTTGGGACTAGCATACCAACAATTTGTTGGATATTAATGAATACAGATTCTTAAAGATCGAACACCCTGCAACACCATGTCGGCATCTGCTCCCCAAAATTCACAAGGATGCCCCTAGACCACCAATGAAACCAATAGTATCATCTAATAGGGGTCTAATAGAAAATATTGCAATTTTTCTTGACCATTTCTTATCTTCCTATTTACTTGGCTGAAGATCCTATTGTCGAGAAAGCACTGATTTCTTATGTAGAATTCATTACATTAAATGGGAGGACAACTATTCCATGATCACCCTAGGTTTATGCTCATTATTATACATGTAGTGAGCACAGATTGGGAGTAGACACATGCATGTATTTATTTCGAGACAGATCTATTTCTTTGTTTGATCATACCACCATATTAAACAAAACATGCAATATTGCCAACGCTCTGGCGCCTTGATGCCCTTGGGCTAAGTTGCGCGGTATAAGATTCCCTTCATTCATTCATTCATTCATTCAACGCTCGGGCCACCATGGAAATCTGCTTCGCCCACAGTTTTGAGAATATGTTCCTTGGCTGGTGAGAGGAGCAGGTGGTCTGGAAGAAAACAACGAGTAATATACCAACCGTATCCCAATATGGAAAAGGTATGTATATTGGCAGAACTAAGCTACCTGTCAAGAAGAGATAGATATTAGAACATCTCTGTGCCGTAAAAAATAATCATCCTGCTTATCCTGTGGCATACTTTGCAAAGGAAGATTCATCATTTTGCATGCTGAAAGCCATCATCCCAATCTAAGTAAGTGGATCATCCCCTATGGGGAGCTCCTAATAGGACATCATAATTGCAGTACAGACAAGCATTGGCATTGCCAATAGGTCTCGCTTGTGGGTCTTTCGTTCTCTGCCAGACAACGCACACCGGATCCCCAGCACTAATCAAGTTATTTCCGTATTCAAGAATCTGAACTATTCATTTCAATATTATGTGCTTTCTCGGTTTTTCCCCCTCGCAATCACCAAGATAATTAGACATTTTGCACTTTATAATGAAATGATTGCAGCCTCAATCTGTGAGAAATGGGGAATTGACTGTTCTTCATTGTACGGTGGAGTGGATGGAAATGTGTGTGTGCGGGAGGGGGGGGTAGAGAGAGGAGGTGAAAGAGAGACACAGGAAGGGAAAGGTGGAGAGAAAGAAGCAGAGGGGGAGATAGGGGGGTAAGAGGAAAGAAAGAAAGAAAGAAAGAAGGAAAGAAAGAAAGAAAGAAAGAGGAAGGAAAGAAAGAAGGATGGAAAGAAATAAAAAAGAAAGGAAGAAAGAAAACGAGAGAAAGGAAGAAAGAAAGAATGAAAGAAAAAGAAAAAGAGAAAGGAAGAAAGAAAGAAGAGAAAGAAAGAAATAAAGGGGGAAAGAAAGAAAGAAAGAAGACAGAAAGAAAAAAGGAAGGCAGGAAGGAAGAAAGAAAACGAGAGAAAGGAAGAAAGAGAGAATGAAAGAAAAAGAAAAAGAGAAAGGAAGAAAGAAAGTAAGAAGAGAGAAAGGAAGAAAGAAATGAAGGAAGAAACGAACAAAGGAAGGAAGAATGAAAGAAAGAAGGGAAGAATGAAAGAAAGAACGAAAGAAAGAAAGCAAGGAAGGAAGAAAGAACGAAAGAAAGAAAGGAAGGAAGAAAGAAAGGGGAGGGAGGGGAAAAAAGCGAGCGAGAGGAAGGAGAGATAGGTGGAGTAAGAGAAACATAAAGGGGCGTGGGGAGGGGTGCTTTGGCTTTCTCCATTGCTCTGGGAAGTGCATGTAAATCTGTATGATAGAGAAAGAGGCAGAAAGGATTAAACATAAAGGTGGGAGATAGAGGACAGGAGAGAACAAGAACGAAAGACAGGCCAAAGCAGGGTGAAGGATTCGAGCATGAAAAACAAGGCAGCGCTGGGACGGGGGCTGGGCACGAAGGAAGGAGAAATGTGAGTCACGGCGGCCATGAAGTGTGAAGCAGATCCCTTTGAAGCTCTCGGAGGCAGGAGCAAATGGTAAGGGGAGCTAAAAACAAGAGCGGCCAGGAAGCGGCCAGGAAACTAAGTACGGCCGGCCACATAATTAGGGGAGGAGAAGTGTGGCAGGCAGATGTGCGGCCTGGTGAGGGGGCGGGAATGCGAGCCTGGTGGGGGCAGGCGGATTACGGAGATGCTCGTGCTTGTGTGGTCACGTGACCCGCTTTGTGGCCACGTGACCTCACATGCACTGTGAAGAAACGCCAGTGGTTTCACTAGCCGATCGAGCACTTGAATTCGATCCTATCCATTCCTGCGGAATGGGACAGGCTCGACCTAAAAAGTCAAATAATAAAGAACAACAGAACATGATGGAACACTTTAAAGAATGTGGGTACCCCCTCAAAATTCTCAATCAAGCTAAACAATAAGTTCAAACAATGAAATGCAAGTATGTCCTATTTAGGGCAAAACGTAAGAGAGTGGACACTAATGAGCCTACTCCTGAATGTATAACTACCTATAACATGGGCTCCTACAAAATCAGAAATTGCCTCCAAAAGCATTGGGACTTAATCACTAATGATGCTGTTAATGACAAAAGTGTAGAAGCTTGGCCCAGAGTCACTTATAAAAACCGAGATCTATTAGAGGCGAGCTTGTTCACAGCTACTCTAATTCTGAGCAAACACATTCATGGAAAGAAGAGCAACAGGGCTTTGCACTCTGTAAGCACACATGAATGTTTAGCTGGCTGTCTTGGGCCGGCCAAACAGTCATGTGCCCTTTGCATTACAGCCTGGGTGGAGAACATGCCCAGGCTCCTATTCCCTGTCTGAATGCCGAACCAGGGTGCTCAGACCAATCACAACACTGCATAGGTAAAGGACCTCAACCTGGGTGCTTCCTGTTCCTTGAACACGTGGGACAACGGCGGAGAGGCACAGCGAGGGGGTAAGTTATTATTTTTTTTTGCAGCCCCGTTATTCCCCTGTCCCTACCCCCGCACCACGCTACCCGCCTGCCACCCTGAATCATGCCAGCCACTCCTGCAGGGGGCACTTCTATATGGTTCCCCTTTTAAGAGGAATCAGGGTGGGGAGGGCACCGTTTACTCTAATATGAGTCTTTGGGCTACATAGCTGGCCAACACATAGGCGATCATACGTGGGCCAAGCCCAGTTTTCAAAGAGGGCTGCTTGAAGTAATTGCCAGTCGACCCAATCAAAAGCCTTCTCCATATCTAGTGAGAGAAGGATAGTGGTGGTATCTATCGGTGCATTCCACCACATCCACAGCATTTACAGCTAATCGCACGTTGTCCCTGACCTGCCTGTTCTGGGTGAAGCCAAACTGGCAGCTAGACAGCAGCAATAGCAGGACTTAAGCACAGAGACGTTTTAAGGCATGGGCAAAGTGGGCTCCGGCCCAAGGCCCTTGTCTTTCAGGGGGCTCCCTGATAGTGCCAGCTCTGTTCTGCAGGGAGTCTTGTCTTGCTGACCTCAGGAGCACCTCGGAGAAAAAGCACCAGCACAGGCACAGCAGGGGCAGCACAGCAGGGGCAACGGGCAGGACTCTCTACATCCACCATACCCATCAGTGCCCAATCAGTTGCAGCAGACGCGGGAATTGGGGAGCCAGCAAGTCAACAGTGGACAGCCTGCTCCAGCCTGCTCCAGCCCGCCTTAGCCCGCACCGGAGCCAGTCAAGCCTCTTCCATGAGCTGCGAGTAGCGGTTGGACCTACGGTTGCCATTCAGTGCGGCAGGAGCCGAGTGGCGGCCGGGAGAGGTGCAGGAGCAACTCGTGCTTCCTGTGCAAGGGATAGCTGTAGCTTCGCCCCACCGCCGGAGTCGTAGGACACTGTTCAGTGCGGTGAGTGGTTATTTGTGGACAACCTGTGATCAGGTCTTTCGTGGGGTGGGACTGCTCTCAGCAATTTTAGTGACTTTAGCGCCTAATTAAAGCACTGTGAGCACCGGTAGTGAAAGCGAGTCACAAGGCGCAAGCAACTTTAGCAGCATAACTCACAGCAGCCTAAAAAGCCCGCAAAAACTTCTAAAAACGCTGCTGATAACACATAAAGATAAAGAAAAACACCTTAAACTGTATAATATAGCCCAAAAGTGATTAAACAGCCTGAAAAATTCTCCCCCAAAAAAAAAAAAAAAAAAAAACTTGAAGCATGAGATCAGGACGTGTACGCGGGGCTCCCAAAGCGGCTGCGAACCAAACTGTGAGGCGGAAAAGGAAGTTGAAGACCCAGGACGGCATAGAGGGACAACCACAGGTCAAGTCAAGACCTGTCACACAGGAGGATAACACCATAATTGAAATTCTACAAGACTTCGAGAGACCAAAACAGCAAAACGCCATCTATTCCAGCCTAAAATTGATACCAAATTCTGCTTTCCTAAAAAATGCAGGTGACACCCTGCTCTCATGTCCCAGGGTACCTGAGGGTCTACCAACACCTCTCCTGCCTTCCAGACAAGAGGATCGTTGTAAGGAGGAAGGGATTGAAGGGTTTACCGCCCAAGGAGGAAAAAGGGAAAGGCAAGGGTTAGACTGCCCAACAACAACAACAACAACTCCATATGGCCCAGCAGTCGCCGTAAAATGGAATTTCAAAACCCCAGAGAGAGAGCGCACTGAACCGCATTCAGAGGATCTACCAACATGTGCGCAAGAGAGGGGTAATAGGATTGAGATCTATGGAGTAAGGAAAGAACAAGTAAATAACATTGAAGTATCAAGTAATAACAAGCGCAACCCTGCGATAGTCAACAACAACACAATGGCCTCAACACCCAGGCCCACCAACCAATATAAAAATAATGGCGGAAATTGAGCATCACTAGAGCCATTAGTCATCTGTGAACTAGACAACCCAACTGTAATCTTACGGTCGGGACTCAAACCCGATCCTGAGGAGGTAACCCTGGAAGCAAACACGGACGACCTAAAGGCCGAAAGAGGACCTTCTGCGAGCTCAAGGGACAAACAAGGCTCAGAAGATGGAGCACGATACGTCTCAATACAACAACAACGCGACCCGGCGACGCCCCAAACCAACATGCCCCAAACCAACATGCCGAATGACCGAAAGAACCTGATCAACAAGCTTACCCAGACAAGGACGAGTGGGAGGCACTGCTTGCAAACCAAGGAGAGTTACCAACAATAGACACAAGTGGCAAAATCAGCAACGAGGCTGGAAGCCCTAAAGTGGATACGCAAGGCACCGATCACGGCAATGCTTGGGCAAGTTTACTTAAAACTATGAAACTCTTAGTGGAGGCCCTGCAATATCAGACCGATAAAATGGACTTGCAGCTAACCCTCCTGAATACGCTGGCCGTCTATGTTGTGGCAATTGACGGCAAGCTGGGGAATTTGAATAAAATGCTGGAGAGCACTCTTGATCATACGTCAGTAGAGCATCGAACCTGTGGGTGCAGCCCAATTGTGGACAAATTAGCAACTCTCCCCGCCATGCTGACGGACTTATGCTCACAAATCAAAAAGGCATCAAACAACGCCCACACCCGGCCAACTGAAGAGCAGGCCAGGCCTAGTCAATGGGAAGATACAACAAGCGACCAGCCGGGGGAGGGCGGCAAGGATCACGCACCGATTACATCCAACATATTGGGAACAACTATCAAAAATAATAACTACCCACAACCTACAGTACTCTCTCCTAGCCACAGCCATTCGCTACCACAGGCAGAGGCACAAAACTTTGATCTGAAATTAAATGCAAAACAAAGACGCGCACAACAACGAAAAGGTCGGAAACACAAGCAAAGTCCCACTAGGAATGGCTTCCAAAGACTCTTTGGGGCATCTTCACTGCAAGGAAGGACAAAGCTACACTCCACTGGGTCATCATCAACTCTCGAAGGGACATCGCAACAGAACATTACCACATCTGAAATAACCGCCACTAAGAACTCTGCAAACATGACTAGCGGCGTTCAAGACTTCTTCAGCAGAAAGAGATAAAACAGCATACTCGAGGATGCCCGCGGGGAGGCGGAGCTAACTCTTCCCAGTCCCCTCGAGTTGGAAACCCCACCACTAACCAAACTAACATCAGAACGGAAGAAGACAAAGGGACGAGAACCCACATTAAAATGATAAACCAGGACTCTGGACACACTGACAACGCCACAGTTACATTTTCAAACAATAACTTCGCCGCGGCGGGGTACACAAACCATGGGAGTCTGAACATCCAACATAGCGAACAAACAGCCAAAGGGGAAAATGAGAAAACTCAGAACAGTCAGCTTCTGCCCATTGACGCAGCAGCCACACAACAAGTGGCTAATAAGCACCAGACACCTCAAAAATTAAATCTCCTGATACCCCAAGAATCAATCCAACCCAGCCAGAGTCCAAACTGGCAAAGAAATTCATGCCACATAGAAGGAATCCAAATGACATCGAACAGCGCATTGAACGAGGCCAGTAGGCCAATTCCCCAAAACCAA
Source organism: Lissotriton helveticus (assembly GCF_964261635.1). Lineage (NCBI taxonomy): Eukaryota > Metazoa > Chordata > Amphibia > Caudata > Salamandridae > Lissotriton > Lissotriton helveticus. The sequence continues at coordinate 1,043,292,306 of NC_136068.1, read as the reverse complement.
TTCAGTGTCTCTAAGTGGGCAGGGGGAAGGGAAACTAATGTAATATGGTTCATACCTGAATACCCACATTCCGCAACTAGCAGATGTAAAAACAACAGACTTGGAGTCAGTAGAATTTATTAATTGCGGTGACGTAAAGGTAGGCTAAAAAACAAGAGCTACATGGACCACTGCAACAACAGCACATAAAATACTCTCAAAAAGGGACATCCTAAAATCCTGGGGGATAACCATCGCCCCGTATTATAAACCAGGTTACCCGGATCTGCTAATCCCAGCCCCACCGAGAGGTTTAGTGACAGCATCCACTAGACCAACTACATCAGTGCTGAGAGGAGCCTCAGGGTACTGCAACATGGACATGAGGCATCAAACAGAGCAACTAAGGGGCCACATCGATCCCCTTATTCTGCAAGCTCGGGAAGGAGACACTTGATGGTTCGCAAGAACAATCAACAATACAAAAGATTGACGCAATCCTCGCTCACTCTATATGGGAAAAGAAAAATTGGACACTGTACGGATCTGTTCATGGAATATAAACGGCCTCGCCAATAAAGTAACGGATATCGACTTTGTCACCTACGTCAGGGCCTTCGATATTGTGGCACTGCAAGAAACATGGGCAGAAGATCCGCCCCATCTTCAAGGATTCTTGCGGTTCCACACAAATGCCATCAGGGGGGCAAAATATGGCCACATGCAAGGAGGGTTGGTCATATATGTGGCGAACACAATTGCTTGTTATGTTCGCATTTTTGGCCCTCCACTGCAATCATCATTAGCAGTTACTGTAACTTTCTTGCAAACATCGACAAGCCAAAGGGACATGAGCATCATGATAATAAACGTGTACATTCAACCGAAATTAAAAACCAAACTTATTAAGGAAATGTACAAGTTTGCTGAAACATGCCTAAGAGAGGGCCCCACAACCGATCTTATTTTAACCAGGGATTTAAATTATTATCTAATGGGATCTTCGTCGGAAGAAGTAGTGTTGTTGCATAACGCAAACTGGAATATCCCCCTGCAAGGGAAACCTGAAATGTGTAAGCAAACCAAGATGGGAAAAACGATCTTGGAGGATTTAGAACATCTCAACCTGAGGGCTCTAAATGGCAGACTGCCAGAAGATAATCCTCCTGTAGTCACACACAATTCTACAAAAACCAGCTCATTTCTGGACTACACCTTTGTTTCTTTAGGCCTCTTCCACCAAATCACATCTTTTCAGATGGGCGATAAAGGCGACAGCGATCACCGGCCCCAAGAAATAGCTCTGAGAATAGTGACCTCAACATTCGAATGCTGCCGGGAGCCTCAAGGAACTATAACTACCATCGACCTAAGACGAATTAAATTCAAATTAGCAGCAAGCGGCGAGATGCAGGAAAATGCAAAACAACTTTTTTTTTTAAAGGGTCGGAAACGGAGAAGTCGAGAAATGGAAAAACTTCTTATCTGGGATGGAATCATACGCTACCAAGGTTAAACCACCAAACCAGCAAAGATTCAGTGGCACAATGCCCATGTCACACATGGCAAAAAAAGAAATTAAATATGCAAAAAAAAGGATTAACCACACAGTTGTGGAAAAAAAAAAAGGATTAACCAACTTTTGAGATACCTTCGGGACAGACCCAGTGATAACACTCGACTGAAAGCATTACAGAATCAAAGGGCAGCCCTTAAAAAACTGAAAAGAGACGCGAACAGAGCTAAGGAGGAAGATCTCTGGGCCAAATTACACGCCAACGTCAAACACAACAACAGCTCCAGATTTTGGAGGACCATAAATCAATTCATCAATAACAATCATGATGGTATCTGCTCCTACATATCTGAGGAAATCTGGGCAAACTACCTCAGGTCCCATTTCCATCAAGGCAGTGACCAGAGAGACCATGATCAAGCAGAGCGAAACGAAGTAGATTACCAAAAGACACACAAGTCCTGGGCGGAAAACAATCTCGCCGACTCTGAGAACTCAGGAACAGTTACATCTTCCGAGGACCCCCACACCAACCATATAGATGCCATCAAACGGCAGATAAGAAAAGGGAGAAGAGAAGGCGCCCCTGGGCCAAATGGGCTGCCACCAGCATTGTACAAACAGGAGGCAACTTTCTGGGCAGAAGCTCTGGATCCACTTTTCAGAGAAATTAGATCACTGAATACCCTGCCTAGCTCATGGAGAGGCTCAATCATCTCCCCCATCTATAAATCCGGCGAGAAGTCGGATCCACAAAACTACAGATTAGTGGCCTTATTAGACAACAAAGCCAAATGTTTTGCTGGTTTGCTATTGGAGGATCTCCAGGCTTGGGCAGAAGAAAATTCCATAATTCCCCTACAGCAGACTGGCTTTATAAAATCGGTTGGGAGAATGACAAACATACTAAGCATGGCCATGCTTATGGACAAGGCTGAGGCAACACGGTCGTCTCTATTTTTATGTTTCATTGATTATAAAGCTGCCTTCGACCACGTCAACCGCACCAGACTGTGGTCCAAACTACACAGCTGGGGGCTGCCACAGCCTTTACTCAAACTAATAATGAACTTACACACGAATACGTGGCTACAGGGGAAGCTGGGAAACGGAACGCATCTATCAAGGCGCATACCGACGGAAAAAGGGCTAAAGCAGGGTTGCGTCTTAGCACCCACACTTTTTAATCTGTACATTGCCGATTTAGTCCCGCTACTAACCAGCTGCAACTCCCATGCCCCGAAATTAGGAGATATTTTATTACCTTGTCTCCTCTACGCAGATGACATAGTCCTGATCAGCAAAACAAAAGTAGGGCTACAACATCTTTTAAACACAACCCGGGATTTTTCCCAAGCAAATGACCTGACCATTAACCTTGGCAAAACAAGAACAATGATAGTCAGGAGGAAAAGACGTCAAACTGCTGCCTGGTTCTGGGGCGAGACCAGAATAGAGGATACAATGGAATATAAATATCTAGGCGTGAAGTTGGATACAGGAGGCCGGTTTGTGACACAGAAGACCAGCATAAGACACAAAGGTCTAGCTCTGGCAATTACCCTAAAAACATTAAACTCTAAATTAACAGGCCCATCGATCCTACCACTTGTTGAGGTTGCTCGGGCAAAACTCCTGCCAACAATCACCTATGGCAGTGAGGTACAGAAAGGGAAGGATGCAAAAATACTGGATGCCACAGTAACAACGGCATATAGGGTCATCTTCGGGCTGCCGAAATACACCTCACCGGCCCAAATTAGACTGGAATTCGGCATTCTGAAACAATCACTTGCTAGACAAGGGGCCTTCATCATCACTTGGGACAAAGTGCGAAGAGCAGAACGTGGCACACTAAACGAACAGTTGTGGGAGGAGCTACAATTGCACCCCGCATTACCAGCCGCGGAATATCTATATAGTAGCCTTCATAATTTGAGGCTAAACCAGCTCTGGGAGATACCGACAACCAGCCATACTTTTAAAAAATTAGTATGGAAAACCATGAAACTCCTCTCATGGCTGGAGGACAAGGATGCACTATCAAGGAGATCCCACGGCTGGATGACCCTGAACACATACACGAAGCCCGGCATACAAACCTATTTCAACTTGGGTTATGATAAAAACTTAAAAATTGCTTTTATGAGATATAGGCTCGGACTGCTCCCTTGTGCCAAGCATCTCCCTCCCTGGCTTCGGATCCAAGCTGGCTCTGCGTGCCGCCTATGTGGATTGGCTCAGGAAGACATGCTGCACCTACTATGCTCCTGTAAAGAACTTACAAAGGAACGAGTTAAATTTCTCAAACATCCTTTAAATCAACGAGGGATCCGCACCAGGAGGCAAGCTTTGCTAGCATGTTTCGAACCGAGCAACCCACAATTGAACTGTAGAACAGTAAAATATCTGAGACTGTGCGGCAGCAAGATGCCAGAATTACTGACAACAGGAACCGAACCAGAAATAGCACTTGCATAAACGCAAGGGGTCTGTGAACACTCTGAGTATATGATTCAAGAATTCAGACAATATGGCTTTTTAGAGACAAGAGTTTTAATTATGTACATGATAGTTTTTAAATGAGTATATTTTTTGTATTGCAATGGTTTTAATTAACTATGCAAATAAAGTAAACTACAAACTTGTCTTGCTGACCTTGAATAATTTGTAAACAGATGGTTTTAAATACAATTTCACTTTAATATATTTTTAATGCTGAAATTGGACCATAAATTCAAAGCAGTTCTGAACAAGGGCCCCCAAAATTCAATCCTTAAGACGTTTCTGCTGACGCAGCCAAGTAATTAAAATCGAATAAAAATGTTACCATCAAAATTGAGCAGTGTGATGGGCTTGTAAGAGGTTTTAGTAATAATATGACGATTGATTCTGTCATGGTTAAGGATTGCTGTTTTAGTGAGGAGAAAATAATTTAAGACCCCGCATAGTTGCTCTATTAACAGTTTGCAATAAACCTTATAGAATGAATTAGAGAACCCAATAGGACCCGTGGCCTTGTTGACTTGTAATTGTTGTATGACGGCTCTCACCTCATCCAGAGGGATAGGATCCTCTAACTCACCAAGAGTGGGGTCTATATGAGGGAGGTTAAAATCCTGCAAGTAGGGGTCCTGGGTGTCAGCTGATGAAGGTTGTGCCCGGTATAGGGTGGTGTAGTAGGACGTAACAAGATCAAGAATTTCGTAGGTGTCTGTGTAGGGTATGCCTGCATCGTCTTTGATAGAGGAGATATGGTTTCTCGTCGGTTTCTCTCTCAACTTATATGCCAACAATATGTTGGCTTTTTCTCCCTTCTCGTAATATTTCTGATTAATGGAAAGCAGCTTCTGAGCCGTGTCAGTCATATATAGCTGCTCCAGGGCTCCACGGATGCATCAGATCACCCTGTAGACTCTATTTGAGGCTGCTGCTATGTGTTGGGCCTCAAGCCGGGATAATTGGGCTTCCAGGTCCACCTCGTTGGCCTTTTCCAATTTAGTAAAGATGGTGGGCTTTACCACTTCGCTCCTCAACACAGCTTTGGTTGCATTCCACAAAGTAGCACCCAACACTTCTCCAGTATAATTCTCATTGAAATAGCACTCTAGAGATTCCTGTAATTAATCTCTCAGTGCCAGATGACAAAAGGCTATCTCATTAATACACCAGGGGGGCGCCAACATATAACAGTAGGAATATCGGGCGCGATCAGGCAGAGTTTGGGTGCCAATGGTGGCTGATACAATTAGTGGTTGTAGCGGTAGGGAAATTAGGAAAGAGTCGATTTGTGTCTGAGTCTCATGAATGTTGGAATATAAAGTATATTCTTTCTCTCCACCATGTGTCACCCTCCAGATGTCTAGTAGGTTAAGTCTAAAATACCTTATGTTAGTGATGGAGGGACGAGGTATAAGTTATAATGTGCGACAGAACAATTAACCGTGGAATTCCGGACTATGTTGAAGTCTCCCCAATAATTAAGTCACCTTTAGCAAAGTTTGCTACCAGTGGTAATATTGAGCTAAAGAAATCACCCTTATGATCAGTGGGGCCATATATGGAGAAAAGCATAACTATGTATGAGCCCACTTTGTCCCTCGAGCCCCTCCCCTGTCCTTTCCAGCCAAGTATATTTGCTCACTGGTTAAGAGCAAACCACACCTTAACAAAAGAGCCATCCTCTTGGTCTTCATGTGGCTAGTCGCATGCAATTGACGAGGGTACCAATATGATTGGAGCCTTTTAGTGTCAGAAAGGAGGAGGTGTGTCCCCTGTATCATAGCAATATCTACATCCTTAGTGTAGAGCCATTTTAGGAGTGCTTTCCTTTTCATCGGGGAGTTCATCCCTTGAATAGTCAGTGAGGTTATGTTGAGTTGATGGATAACTTAAAGGACAGGATTTTTGCCCTATCATTGCCAGCATCAGTATTTGTGGGGTAAGCCCTGCTGATAGTAGTGTAGCCAACAACCACCGTGATGAAATGTAAATTTAATTAAAATTAGGAGGGAGAATAGCAAAGGTTAATTTGGATTAATAATGAGCATTGGAAACAATTATTGAAAAATATTATTCAAATGTGTCTACGGGTGTGCCATATGGACAACTGCAAATTCCATTTGAGACTGTGTTGTCAAAGGTATAGCCCATCAGTTTCTGGAAGCCATATCTAGAGAGTTTTTTTTTTTAGTTTTAATAACTTTATTTGCCATTTGCACCTTAATACATAGCAAAATGCCATCTTAATCACTCGTTGCAGCAATACAGATAATGACCATTGTTGAAAAATAGACTGATGCATAACTCACAAAACAGTCCAAGATAACATACACATCTTTGCTGCAGTTCCTTATGCTAATTGAACATGTGAAATTTAGAAATTGGACATTTGCGAACACATATCAACATCGATTATACATTGCAGTCACTGTGCTAACCAGTTGTTAAGGCCATATCTAGAGAGTTGAGTCAAGCTCTAGAGATGCCTGCTCTGGTGAATTGTGTCTTTTCTGAAGGCCACATCTGGAGCGTTATTCTCTGTTCTGGAGGTTTAGTCTGGTGTATTGTATACCGTTTTGGACGCCACCTTTGACTCTGGGAGCTGCCTCTGGCATATTGTGTGAACTTCGGAAATCACATATGATATATTGTGTAAAAAAGCAAGTATGTTTATTTATGTGTGGGTTTGTGTGGCTGGGTAAATAGGTGGTTGGATGGATGACTGAGTGGGCAAATAGATGGGTTTGTGGGAGGATGGAGGATTAGGCTGGGCGGTTACTGAGTGAGCGGATGTGTGAATGGATGGGTCAGAAGTGGGTGAAAGTCTTGTTGTCAACAAGAAACTTAAGTAAATGAATCGTTAAAGTGCTGTGTTCCAATGTTGCTTGATGATTGAGATTGTGTCTGTGATTGTGTAGATGGGTGTATGGATAGACTGATCAATATGGATGGTTAACGGATGGATTCAAGAGTGACAATTAACCAGTGTTTGGGTGTATGGCTGGTTGGTTGAACGAGTGCGTGAAGAAGTGAGCAATTGAGATATGAGAGGCTGATATGAGCATACAAGGAGGGAGAAAACAACCATCACAAGTGGCTGCGAGAGGGGTCGATTTTCGTATTGGGGACGCCAGTGGCAGGAATGGCCATCAGAAACCCCTGAAGGTCACTTAGATAGAAAAAGGAGATGACAATAAGAACATTATATCTGCTGCTTTTGCGAGAAAAAGTGACTCCATTTTCAGCATTACTCCTGACGGTGAAACTTCAATTTGCTTAGAAGAGGATGAGTGCACCATGCTTGCAATGTGTGCCAAGGAAAGAATCTGCAAGGAAAATGAATATGTAGTGGCATTTGTCAAGTCTTTCTCTATGGTTTATTTTCTTGTAATACAAAATTATCCTTAGAGTCCACTGGGTCGATATGTTTCTTGCAGTTGTGGCCTCAATGAGTCTGTGGCATGCGTCAGAACTAATTCAAAACCCTGATCTATGAAGCAGAATCGGATTACTGACGTAAAATCAATTCCTAATATGCTTTATATTTTAGTGCAAAACATAATCACTAAAAATAACTCACATTCATTTCTGTCGTAGTTGAAACTGAAACTCCTCAGGGCCCCATGGGGTATGTGTACCTGGTCTCATCTTATGAGGAGAATTTTCTCCGTGGAACTAAACCTCTGTCTGATCCCGGAGATTATTAGAAAAGCATATTTATGTCCAGGGAGTCACTCACTGTTTTTATTTAACCTTACCATGCAATCAAATCGTCAATAACTACAACATTTGCCTTCCTTCTTTTAGGTTTCCATAGGTCATTTTAGATCCACTGTGTGTTTCGTTCCAGTTTACCCTCAGCAACCATTTGGATTTAAAAAGAAACCTTGAGCAGGGGGAAGTTCAATAACCCACATTGGAATTTTGAACTTAGAACAAAAGATCTCCATGAAGAGCTCCGAAAGGATACCTGTCGGGTTTGCAACCCCCACCTGACAAGGAGCAGGGCCCAATAATGACCACCTGGGGGGAGGGATCTGCATCCTAACAAGGGATGCCCAGCGGCAGCTCTTCTGCTGGAACCTGTCCGACCTGAGGGTCAGGACGTGGCTGGGTCGCTGCTGAAGGACAGTAGCAGGGAAGAAAGTGGGCTGCACTTGTTTAAAGTGCGCATGTCTTTTTGGCCGTCTTGCCACGGCCAGCCACACAGGTGCACTTTAAATCTCTAAACCCAGCTGTCTTAAGAAAGCTGAGGTTGAGAGTAAGTGCAGCCAGTCTTTAGAGCGCTGTGGAGCGCTGAGTGAGGCTCCTCCCTGCAATCAGGGCGATGCTCACATGCTGCATGTGAGCAGCGCCAGAATTGGGCAAGGGACTGCTGTGGAAGGAAGAAGACGTCCGCACCGGAGGACGTCTTGTTCGTCTACAGGTTAGTTTTTTAAATATATTATTTTCGCGTGCAAATCCACCCCCCTACCTCCCCATCCACGCCAGCCGCTACTGGAGATGCTCCTAAATTAGAGACTATCCCTAAAGTAGCCAACAACTGATCTGTAAATCACAAGCAACCTTATAGATAAAGGGGCTGGTTTAGAGTTTGGAGGATGCATTACTCCGTCACAAACGTGAGGGATATCCTGTCCGCAATGTTAAATGTGCAATATATTCAATGGCACTTGTAAAGTGGTGGAAGGGATATTTGTCATGATTGCGATGGACTAACGCGTCTGCCACACTCTAAATCAGGCCCGTAGTTCTGGAACGTCATGCTTTGGGTATATGCTTGCTGGGTGGAAAGGCTTAAATTCTTCTAGCAGGTGACCCTGTCCTAGAGGTGGAGCTCTCTAGAGATGTCATTCTACATGGCATGTTGGTGCAAAATATGAAATATATTTGTAATATGGATGATTCTAGCCAAGGTTCAGCTGGGGGAGGTGTAGTTGAAGGGGTCTGAGAGCCATTTGGGGCATATATTAAAAGGATAGATTGACTCCCCGCAGTTCCACCCCCACCAACATTATTAAATACGCCTGGAATCCTTGGTGACCCTAGGCCAAGTTCCTGCTGCCTGTTTCAGGCCTGTAGAAAAGTATAATGTGCACTCATAGATGCTCTGTAGTCCTTTATGCTGAGTAATACCATTTATTGTGCCACACGTACACGCTGAAAACCTTTAAGTGCGAAGTAATAATGATGGGGTGAAAAGAAATTGGCAAAAAGAATGAGAAGCTAAAGAGAGAAAAAGAGAGAAGATGGAGCAAGGAGGCTAGCATGGAAAAAGGCGGAGAGAAAGAGGTTGTAATTGCACATATACCAAGAGAGGGTGTTACAGGTGTCGCATAGAGAGCGCTAGCAGACAAAAAGATTGAGAGGGAGATAAAGCTAAAGAGACATTGATTGCAAATTGTGTAAGCTGATGAGAGGTAAAGGGTCGAGACCAAATAGGATCTGTGGAGAAAAGAAGCAAGGGGGAAGGAGGTGAGAGAGAGAGAGAGATAAAGGGGGAAAAGGAAGATGCTTTGAGGAAAAGAGGGGAATGAGAGAGGGGAGCACAATATATAAAGTAAGAGTGAGATGGTGAGAGCGTAGCATATTTAAAGGAAGTTGAAAAAAACCAAAAAGATTGAGAGAAAATGAATCGTGAGCAACTGAAGGTGAAATGAATGGAAAAGGGAACTGGAAAGTTAAGGTCAGACTGGAAGATAGAAATGAGAGATTAAGAAGTGGCGGCAAAAGGGAAGCAAAGGAAATGCATTTGAGAGAAGTGAGGTAGACATGACCTGATCGAGAGGACGGGGCGGCCTTTGAAACAAGGAGACACAAGAGCCTCAGAGAAAGACTGCACACGAAAAGATGTAAGGAGCACATAGGTTAAGCAGGTGAAAAGGAAAATGGGAGATAAACGTGAGGCAAAGAACCTCTATAGGGTTGAGTCGAAGGGAACGGAAAGACGCTCTGAAAGAGAGGGACCGGAAGCGGAAGGGAGAGTGCAGTTCAGGATGTAGTCATAGGAATCTGAGGAGAGTCTGCCAGGGAGGGGACCTTGGGAACAAGGGCCAAAGGTATGTTGATGAAGGGCTAAAGGTGTGAACACTGTCACTTGGGGACAAATACAGAGGTCTTGAGACTTGAGGGAATGAACGGCCATCAGAAAGGAGGTCAAAACGCATGTATATGTATTAAAATATTCAATCCAGGGGCATGATGGGATATTTTGTAGCAATTGTGCGTCACATTTCTGATAGCTATATTTACAATATTCGTCCCCCCATACCTCATCCATACACACAAATCAAGTGCATTTAGCCCATCAAGCTTTGCATCAAAACAGGACACATAATGTACTGCTCTCATTTTTGCAATCGACACCACACCCACCTACATGATTCATGCAGATGTAACCTGAGACATGCAACATTTGTCACACAAGGCACTTAAAGTGTCACTCCTAAGGCCACGCACTTGATGAAGTTACTTACAAATCAACTATCCCTTAACTCTAATAAAATCAAGTTGACTTCGGCAAATCTTGAATCATGCTCCTAAACCCTATTTGCAATGTGTGCTTTCAAGCATTGCCCACCTCCAATTCCCTGGCACTCCTTTACCCTTTTCTTTACACTCTGCCGTCTTCCAGGACCCCAAATGTGTCAGTCGTAGTAAGTTAAAAAGCATTTGCAATTCATTTGGTCTCGCCTTTGGGACTTTATATGTATTTAGCTATGCAGCACATTAGCATGGGTGCTGAAACATCTACTGTTCGTTAACATGGAGAGAAAGTAAGCACCAAGCTGAGTGTCATGCCAGGTATGGCAACACATGGAGAGAAATATTGCCTTTCAATGGGAAATGGTATAGTCCAAAGCTCTGTTTTTAATATAAAATCAGGGCCTTCGTGGTCATATCACTGAAAATACAAGATTTGAAAAGAACATTATTGTCTACGGGTGCTCGTGAAAGACAATTTCTATGGACTGGAATCTAGAGAATGCTAAAGTGATCCTGGTATTTCACTGACCTCTGCTAGTAGTTTTCTATCAAGAAAGTTAAATAGAGGCAGTTGAACAAGCAGAAAGCAATTCTGGTATTTTGCTGACCTCTACTGGTCGTTTTCTATCAAGACAGTTATATAGAGGCAGTTGAACAGAAAAAAAGTGCCTAAGCGGAAGCAGACAAGTCCTAGGGCTTATCCGCAGAACCGACAAAGTACATACACATATAGGTACATACTAAATTATATACAAGAGGTCTCGAATGCTCGACCTGAAAAGGTGACCTACTTGCTGTAGATAAAAATCAAGTTGGCAGCATTTGCTGCCTAAAGCAGATTCCGTCTGTTCGCTGCTGAAAATGGTTTTCACCCCTGTTTTGATATTTGATTGCAAAGTGTCTCACATCTTTTCTTTCTTCCAGAGTTCTCCTTTTGCATCTCATTATCTTGTGTGGCGACCGCCCCCACCTTTTGAAGATCCTGCGTACATTCCCACTGTGCCGCATTAATGTTGTAGTGTTCTCTATCAGTGTCCCCCACTGTGACAGGAGGCAGGTATCAACCATGCTCAATTCCCTCTGACATCCTTTTACTCTTTTCCCACCACCTCAGGCATGTCTTAGGTAGGTGCTAGAGTGTGGGTAGGGAAATCCAAACCTGAGGAGCAGATGTTTCTGCGAAAATATTACTTAACTGCTGATTTTTAAATGTATGATTTTTTTGTATTTTCTTGAATATTTTGGACATTTTATAGAGATGTTTTATTCTCTGCCTGAATCTCCAGGCAGGGGACACGTGTGCAGAACCACCATCAACTAAAAAGGAACGACAGGGGCCAAGAAGCAGCTCTCAGCAGCCAATATCAACGTGACTAGCAACACTTCTGCCACTAGTTTGTTGAAATGGTGGCTTAGCTCACCTTGCAAGCTGGGATGAGCATTGTGCACAACCATAGCGAGTCTTTGCAGGCAAACTGTCAGAAAAGGGTGTCTTATCCCCTGTGGCTGAACATGAGAAGAGCATTCTTACTTTCAAGGGCATATTCAGACACGGGTGGGCGTGCCAGGGCAACTACCTTGCATCATCATGACCAGGCCTCAGGAATTATGCAGCAGTGGAGCTCCAAATTATGCAGCAGGGTTGCTTAAATTATGCAGCAAGAAAAGCAAAACCATGCAGCATAATGCTGCACATTTCTTTTTTATAGTATTACCTCATTATGTTGTCATTATTACACATGGTAATACTGTCTAGGCAAAGATTTCACCTCATCAGTACCAGTTTATCAACTAAATAGACAACTTACAGATGACCAGCTTACCATTCTTAACGGGCCTTCCACTGCAAGCGAACACGTCACAATGTTTTTAGTAACTTTTGATTAGTTTGAGCTACAACTTTTTCTGTGAAAATCTGCAAATTATGTAGCAAATGATGGATTATGTGGCAAATCCATAACTACGCAAAAAAGCATTGGCCGCAGATCCACATAATTCCAGTGGCCTTGATCGTGACAGGGAGAGACAGGTGATAGATGTTCAAGGGGGAAAAAGTTTGACATCAGGATGCACAGAGTTTTGATGAGAGAGGTGAGTGAGGAGGACAGGGGTCTTACATATTTAAAATGACTTGCTTTTACAACAGCTCAGGAATGAATACAGTGAGTGCTCTGTTTAATTATATTTGGGACTAAAATGAGAAAATTAAGGTTTTACCATCATTAGTACAGACATATTAGGTTTTTCCACAGGTTTTATCTTTGTACCTGAAGAGTTTTGAAAATATTTCTTCAGATGTTCACATAGTTTTGTGAAATGTTGGACTGCCTCTACATTATGGCTAATGTAAAAAACTAGGGGCCAAGTTTACCAAGTTCTCGCGCAGCATAGTGCAGCAGCCGTAGCTGCTGCGCTGCATGAGGAGAGAGCAGGGGAGTCCAAATGTACTAGAAAATTGCACTTTCCTCCTCTCTCACTTGCGCCAGTGCTGTAATCAGCTTCTGTGAGCCACGGAGGCACTTTGCACCATGATGCAAGGGTATCTCCGTGAGTCTAGCATAGGTTTTGTACTGGAAGGGTCCCTCCCAGTACAAAATACCAGGCATAGAATAGCTTTAACTCTTTTCTGACTTTGAGTGTGTGCTGTACAGTGCAGCACATGTACGAAGTTGGTAAAGGAAGGAGAAATGAAAGCATTTCTCCTTCCTTTATTTTTTTATTTATTTTTTGCATTTATATGGCGCTCAGCTACCCAACAAGGGTTTCCCGGCGCCTATGACATTGGACTGAACGAAGGAGGGTGCTAAGTTGGAGTTTTAGCACAGTTGTTTCTGATAAAGCCAAGTTTTGACAAATTTCCTGAATTTAGTGTAGCTTTCTTCTTTCCGGATGTACTGAGGGAGGGAATTCCACAGAACCGGCCCTTGAACCGAAAAAGATCTTCCGCCAGTCCTTTGAAGTTTGTATCTGGGGACAGAAAAATTCGCTGCAGTTTGGGAACGCAGGTTTCTGGTTGGTAGGTAAGGGGAAGCTAAGGCTTGTAGATAGGAGGGTGCTGTTTTGGATTTTATTTTAAACATAAAACTGAGGGTTTTAAAACTAATCCGATGTTCCACTCTAAGCCAGTGCAGGTCATTTAGATGACGTGATACTCCTTCAAACTTAGGTATCCTGCACAGAAGTCTTACGGCGGAGTTTTGTATCATTTGGAGTCGCTTAATCACTGCTAAGTTCGAACTTAGGTATAAGATGTTTCCGTAGTCAATACGCGATGTTATTAGTGCGTTGACTACGGTTTTTTGTGTGACAGGGGGAAACATCCACATGATCTTTTTCAACCATTTTATAATGGTGAAGCATAGGCCCGCGACTTTATTTGCCTGCTGTTTCATTGTCAAAGTATTGTCAAGAATGACCCCCAGGTTTCTTGCCTGAGTCGCTGGAGGGGGAAGAGTACCCAGCTCAGAAGGCCAATGGAAGGGGTTCCAGAGCTCCTTGTCTTTCCCCAGTACAAGAACCTCTGTTTTGTCCCCATTTAATTTCAGTTGGTTTTCGGACATCCAGTTGAAGATTTCCTGGAGTCCAGTTTTGAGTAGAGAGGGTATTGATGGATTCGACTCAGATAAGGAAAAGATGATTTGGGAGTCGTCAGCGTAAGTCATTAATGTCAGACCTGTGCGATCAGCTAGATCGGCCAGTGGTCTTAGGTACAAATTAAAAAACAGTGGACTCAGGATAGAGCCTTGTGGCACCCCTTGTGGAGCGGCAACAATGTCGGAGCAAGCAATACTAGATTTTATCTGGAAGGTTCTTCCTGCAAGAAAGGACTTTATCCATTGTAGGGCATTGCTGCGGATACCATTTCTCTCAAGGGTAGCCAGGAGGGTGCTATGTGAAATGGTATCAAACGCCGCACTCAAATCTAAAAGGATGAGTGCGACTGTTTGACCCTCATCCAGGAATTTTCGGATTTTTTCCGTTACACCCAGTAGGGCAGTTTCTGTGGAGAATCCTGCTCTGAAGCCTGATTGTGAGGGGTGAAGGAGATTGTTCTCCTCTGTGAAGGTACTGAGGGCAGAGTGGATGTGTCTTTCCAAAAGTTTGGAAAAAGCAGGGAGCAACAAAATGGGTCTGTAATTGGACAGGACTAAAGGGTCGGCTGATGGCTTCTTCAGCAACGGGGTCACCATTGCGTGCTTCCAACATGACGGAACTGTAGCGGATTGAAGGGAAGCATTTAATACGTCTGCTATAGTGGTTAGGGGGACATCATCAAGTTGTTTTAAAATACCCACAGGGAGAGGGTCACAGGGGGAGCCTAATGTAATGGATTTCAATGAGATTTTTAAGGAATCCATAGTTACAGGGGGCCATTTCTCGAGGAGGTTTGCATTGTCTGGTAGCATAGGGATAGTGAGCTGTGAGCAATTGTCATGAGGTCTAGCAGCGATGTTAGAGATGATATTTACTATTTTATCATTGAAAAATGTTGCCAGGTCATGACATTGTTGTTTCGTTAGGGGGCGGGCAGTGGCAGTTGTTTGTGCACCTGCCAAATCCTTCACTGTGTTAAAAAGAGACTTTGCTTTATTAGCAGCATTATTAATGGAGCTAGCGACATAAAGGGCCCGGGCTTTAATACATGAGGAGTGATAAGCGTTTCTGGCCTTATTATATATTGTCTTTTGTTCATGATTATAGTCTTTGCGCCATGCCCTTTCCAACGCTTTACATTTAGACTTTTCAGCTTTAAGGAGTTCGTTGAACCAAGGGGCGGGGGGATGATGGAAATTACTTTTTATCACCTTTAAAGGGAGGCATTGATTTGCTGCACTTTCTAACCACAAGTTGGTGTCTACCGCACGTTTTTCCATATTCTGGTCCCAGACGGGTGTGCTGTTTATTAGTACTTGGTTCAATTTATTTACGTCAAGTTGTTTCCAATTTCTCATGGAATTTACCGACCTTCTATCAATTCTTGGGGGTACAGTTCTATTAAGATTGAATCCAAGAAGATAGTGGTCCGACCAGCACAGAGGACTGGTTTTGGTCCATTTTAAATCTGGGATATTTGTTAAAATGGGGTTTAATAGGTGTCCGGCCTTATGTGTGGGACCGGAGTTAAGGAGTGAAAGATTCAAAGCTGTCAGGTCATCTATTAGATTGCAACAGGACACGTTTGTTGAGTCCTCGAGGTGTAGATTTAAGTCCCCTACTAGAGTAAAATTTTTGTATTCTAACAAGAAAGGTGTGATATAGTTGGCAAGATTAGAAGTCCAATTTCTGGGATTCCCTGGGGGTCTGTATATTAGGAGACCAGAACGCGTAAAGTTGGGATTTAGAGTAATTTGAAAGGAGGCGGCTTCACAGTCTGGAATATTAGCCGGGACCAAATTGCAAATAAACTCTTTTCTAAATATCACAGCGATACCTCCATCCACTTGGTCTTGTCGATCTTTCCTTGCGATGGCATAGTTGGCCGGGAGAGCAGTTGCAACATCCGGCCCTGAGGTATCATGTAGCCAGGTTTCCGTAAGGAAGAGAGCGCTTGGTGCCTCTTCCAATAGAAGATTGAATATATCATGTTTGTGCTGTGGCAGGGATCTGCAATTTACGCTGAGGAAAGAGTAATTGCGGCTGGTGCGTTTAGGGCGGTGATAAGGCGTTTGAGTATTGATTAATGCATCAGGGTAGGGTTGGATATTAGACAGTTGTAATTTACAATTATTACAACGTGAATTATCCAATAGCGAAAGTACCATGCAATCGCGATGAAGTGGGGGACGTAGCGCTTTTAGTTGCAGGGAGCTCATACCTGAATTGGTCGTGCAAGGTTTCTTGCCCCATGCCCCGTCCTGTCCCAGACGGGCCCAGACGGGCATGTCTTAGGCTAGTCTTTGGCGCGGTTCTTGGCGCGGTTGCGGCGCGTATTTGCTGCGCGTCATAAGATATGACCGGTTTATGTATAGGACGGGCTATTGCTCAGCTCCGCCTGTACAAACCCGTTTACCCAATCAGTGGCTTCCTCAGCCTGGAAGGCGGAAGAAGGTCCCGCCCTGCACCCTCCCCACAATCAAGCCCAGCGCTTGCGGGGGACCGGGGTTACAGGGGACACAGATCAACTTGTGCACAGGTATTTAACAATGTGGAAATAGCACAATTAGCTTCACAGTGCAGTCTTTAAAATCAGAACGGCGCAGTGATTTTTAAAAATACGGTGAGCTCGAACATGTGTTCGTATTTAGTGCTGCTACATGGGATTGCAAATTACAAATATTCTGGATAGCGGCGTCACTCTTGATTCAGTCACGCTGCTCTTGTATCAGCGGTCAATATTTCAGATTAGTAGCATTTCATTCAGTATTTGCGTTCAGCATAGCCTTCGTTCGTCAGGTTTGTCCTTGTGTCTACTTTAAAAGGTTGCAGTTTAATTATGCTAAAACCTGTCTTCTTTGTTTAGTAAATTGGGTTTAGAGTCAGAAACCTTGGGTGGTGCATTGGAACGCCCATGCACCACCAAGGTATGCCAAAAACCAACAAGTGATGGACTGAATGTGGATCAATGTCACACACTCCCCCAGTCAAAAGATCTGGGCCCAAATCCATCGTTTGGTATGCCTCCTTGGTGCTAAGTAAAGCTACTTTGAAAAGATTTTGCTCCGATTTGCGTGACGTTTGTGATGCAAACACGGCGTAAAATCTTAGTAAATCTCCCCCTGAATCTGAACTGGAGAAGCCAGTCTCATCATTTCTTACAAAAAGTGTGTGGGCTAGGCATATTGCAGGCACAAATATACCATATCAAGCATGAACAGTTCACATTCATAATGGATTATTACAACACAGCATTAGAGGCCCAATGAGCAAAGTGATCAAACACAAGAGAACACGGTCCCATTGTCTTCATCAGGATGAAGCTTTAAATGGCATTTAGCTGTTGTTAGTGGCTATTCATGATCTTGGGGTCAGCCAGATTGGGACGTTGCTGCTGTATCTTCAGCCTTGAACTTTGGATGTTTCATGCATGCAGAGTCATATCTCCAGTGCTGACAGGTATAGCTCCGCTGTGAAGCCCCTGGGGTACCTCTGGCTTGTGAAAACGGCCCACCCAGTTTCTGTTCTGGAGCCCCATAGATTAAGAAAGGTTGCTTCAGTAACAGTGTCGACGTCTGATCCTTATTGTTCTTAGGGGGTCAATTTCAAGTGACCATCTTTAAGCCAGGAAGATACGGGATTCCCATCTAACCTGATCTCCTGGGAAGGTATAAACAGCAATCCAATCCAACCTGACCATGCAGTCACCGGGGATATCTGTCATTCCATATAAATTCAGAGATAAGAGAAATGTGGTACATCCTTTTAACCCAGTTTGTTGATGCCAAGCATATCCAGCAATGCAGTAGAACCAGAATTTCTATAACAATCAACTATCCCAGGACCATCTGAGTTTTCCATCTCATCTGATTATCTTGAAAGAAGAGATATTTGTTCTCTTCTAACTTGACTGTGGTTGTGCCATGTGTATTTTGTACAATCATCTATCACCTAACAGACCTGGGTTAATAAAATGCAAGTATAACTCTACCAACTCCACTGAAAACCACAGAAAAGCTGAACACAAGGGAGTGATTTTGTGATCTTTCAAGTTAGTGCATGCTAGCAGGCTGAGCGCGGTAGGCTCAAGGAGGGAGACCCAAGAGACAGGCTCAGGGAAGCCCAGAGCGCCAAGAGCAGGCTTCTAGGGTCACTTGCAGCAGCCCAAAGTACCAAGCTGCTGGTAAACCTTGGCTCTTCCCATGAACCTATACTCAGAGGGTAGCAGCTGACTTATCCATATGTTCCCCCATCAATGAAGAATGCTTGTACCCTCCTCCTGCTTTTTTAGGTCACTGATGCACATACGCATTGGGACATCATATCGTTCTGATGCCGGTATGCATAATTGTCTAGAATCGCAGCATCCTGCCCCCACAGCAGCAAAAAAAATTCAGATTTGTCAGCATCATCGAGGACCCTCATGTAACCAAGTTAAGACATCCAAGGCGGGGGTCCCACCAACTCCAAAGCCAATGCCTGAAGAAGTCCCTCTCTGCCTTTAGATACAACCCAGGAGAGTGGAGCCACAAGAATCTAAGAGACAACCTGCAGGGCACAAATTCAACCAAGTAATATAGTAGTTCCTTAACGTACTTGCTGACTGTCAGATCTATTCTGAGTACAAGCGGCATGTTGCAGATCTGAAGTCCAGATGGATTGTTATGTTATGTTATGTTAGACCCATTTGTAGCATGGCTGCCCCAACAAAGGGGCGTCCCAGCGATTCAGTTGTTCATCCTCCTGAGGTTGATGGAATGAGAGCAAACCTGTTATGTAAAAGTAGCCTTACAACAACATTCGTACAGCACCAGTATATGTCATAAGCCGAGTGATTGGAAGTGTGGCCGTTGTTACTACTTATCACATGAGTACACACGAGTACACACGGCCTGGGGAAGAAGCAGATCGCAGCAAACTCGGACATGCTACTGAGCAAACATCAGTGGGTCGGGAATATAATGTGTCATCTGTGGAGAGCTGGAAAGGGTTGGGCTCAGACGAAACCTGAAGAAACCTGTAAAGCAAAGTTAAACAGAAGGGAGTTTACAATGTAAACAGAGCCAGACCAGCACGGCAAGGACGCTCAATAAAACCAGGGCAGCCTTTTTTTCAGCCTATGAACGGAAAGACAATGGACTGAGCATGGCGGCTGTGCACACATTCTTCTTGAAGGGTGGCTGTGTGATGTGGTTTCATATTGCCTTCAAAAGTGCTGATGACATCAGAAACCACAGCGCTAAATACTGAGTGGTTTGGAAAGGTCACAAGAATCTCTAGATTGGTATGTAGAACTGTATTACGTTACCCTTTATTTTTGGGCTAGCTAGCCTGAAAAATATGTTTTTCAAACCAGGGAACTGTTTATTGAAAACATCTAATGAAATACAAAACTGTACTGTTTAATTGTCTACAGAAACAAAGGTGAGAAAAGTGATCATGCAGTTAAATAATCTAGAATGTTAGAACATGCACCATTTTCTTTGTTTAAAAAAACATTTTATCTATAGAAGGGAGAGATAGTGGAAGCTGTTCTGTGCAGGGTGCAGCAAATCATGGACACGGATTAGAATGCCTAGGTTCAGAAAACATATATTTCACGGGGAAGCATGACCCGTTAACTATTTTCATATTTCAAAGTACCTGTGAATTATACATTTTTATACCACTTTATTTTGTACAATAATGGATCCCAAACAATATTCGAGATATGCATTCCCACACCTTACTGACTGCTGTGATAATAGGGAATCTATTGCATTTCGCAGGTATTCGGACTGCAGAAGCCTCATTTAGTCACAAAAAATTTGCAAGTCAGGCGGCGGGCTTGCGGGGTCGGAGGAACTATCAGGTTCTCACATGGCTCTTAAAGGCTGGCATGGCTGGGGTTGAGTCAGTCACATGTAAGGCTTCCTTAAATGCCACGTCAGAGCCTCTGCCGCCATATAAGGAAATCTCTCTTGGTTGCTGCTGTAGGTCTTGTGGTCTGTAGGGTGCACAGCGATAGAGAGAGAGGCATTACTGCGCATGAGTCATACTTAGACCTACTGCTAGCGAATGCGGAAAGGTGGGCGGTGGTGCCCACTTGTTAATGCGGTACTTGATGAAGTATAATAGCAGTCATCCTGTCAAACCACGAAGACACAATGCCAGGAGTTGGACTGGTGAGTTGAACGTGGGATCCAGTGGTTTCTGGGGGTCAAGGGTACTGACATGACCTGGCAGGACTTCAGCTGTAAAACAGAAAGAGAGTTACAAAGGCCACAATACGACAGGCACATGAAAGTTCCGTTGGCACTATTCATCAACTAATGTCTAAGACGCATTCTTTTAAACGAATAAGGTAAAAATACAACAATTCAGACTATACTATTTTGGCTGTTGTTCTTCTTTGACCTTGAAATTGAGGTCGGAAGGCACTTGTTCCAAACAGATGTGGCATCAAGTGTCTTGTTGATGTCAATATCTGAGTGACTTGACAATGTCACAGGTATTTGGAAAAATAAGAACAGATGACATCTGCGTCAAAGGCAGACATTGATGATTCTACAAAAAATACAGAACATGGAACCTCAGCCTACTTAACCCCTCGGATGCGCATGGAATTCCCCCGCGGTGCAGGCAAATTCCACGCGTGCGGGAATTGGTTGGCCCCCGGCCGTACGACGCACACACCCACCGTGACATCGGACGGCCGGGGGCCATCCGACGCATGGAAAGGATTAAAATGGAGTCGGGTCTTATGATCATCTATACGTCACTTGAATAATGAAAAGATAATCTGCAAGCCGGAACATCACCACAGCTAAGCTGCCTACTACAAATCAGTAATCAAACAATTAGAAGTGTCGACATCTCAAGCTATGCTTCCCGATCTGTAGCAACATCTTCCCTTCTGCACTACATAAAACAACTCAAAACATCTCTTTAAAGAGCTGATCCACCATTGCTAAGGAACCTATCCACTACCACAGGCACAGGACACATCAGCATGAGGCTTCCCTTTCCCACCTCTCACTTACGTATAGAATTTCAAATTGTTCTCACCTCCTTGCTATTATGTACCACCCTTGTCCCCGCCACCTTTCCTGTTCACATATGCCTCAAATGGAATGATGTCATATGCACGATGTGAAAGGTTCACATTCACCATGCTGCACGAGTACAGTGGCCAGCACACTCTTCATCGTGGTCACTGTACCCACAGCCATTGAGTGTACCAACACAGTGCGGTATGAGTGTTGTAGTCAAGGCACTTTTCCATCACCCACTGTGAGTTGACGTTCCAAAAATAATGCAGGCATCCAGGGAAGAATCACACTCACTGTCCAAGAAGGCCTGCACACATATGGGTACACGAGCCATGAATGCTTGAAGTGCAGCTGCAGATCAATAACCTTGCTAATGTGGCTGCTACCAATTTATTTAGAAGGTTAAAATAATTAGTAACTGCACCTTAGTATGCGGATACTAACCTTATGGGGTAAATTCTCTGCACTGTGTTAGATTCATTATACCCCAACACATTCTTAATCAAAAAGTAATCCATTTGTATGCATATAGCTACCCTGACTCTACGTGAAACAGTGTGCAACCACTTTACACTAGTTTATGCTATACCAAACCCTAAAATAAATCAATAAATCACACTTGCACTCATCTGTACATCCCCTGTAGACAATACAGAATTCCCCCTTAAGCCAAGGTTTAAGAACCCACTGCAAGAACATGGATCATATAACAGGGCACACAAATGGACACAGGGCGTGCTTCAGTTCAGACTGTTGTAGAGGAGTTTCTGATGTCTGTACTGCACTGGTGGCACCTTGGCCCACTAGCCATATAAGGTTTGCCACATAGTGGTTGTTGTATTATTAACAAAACAACTGTGCTGTGAAATGCCAGACCAGGAGTGGAAGTTGGGCGACACCAGTGATGTAGACCATGATGCAGGAGTCAAACTGTCATATGATGGTAACGTCATTGGCATCAGGGTCCGCATCATGATTGACTTCTGATCAGGAAGACATAACAGTGTACAAGTTTACACTGAAAAGACACATTGCTCATAATTCATGTTCCTGAACTTCTTTATTGTGCAAACTGTAACCCAGCACCCATGGCACTTGACTAGCTTTATGTGTGAGAAACAAACCTGTCTTGAAGACACAACTTAAAGCATTGCCACTGCAGCATGGCACACGCCTACCCATAACTTGAGGGAGCAGAGGGCTCAACAAGCAGAGGAAATAGTGCTGCAATACTTCATGCAATTTGTTGGGAGGCTTGTGAGGAGGGTGGAGGTGGAGAAGGTGGATGGTACAGTGGACAGGGTGTTACAGCCTCCTCTGGTAAGATAGTCATGTGGAAGAATGTCCTCTGTTGTCTCTCAAAGAGCTTTGCCAAGCAGTCCAATACAGAGTCAGTGGGCCCATGAGCCTCACTCATGTGGCGAAGAAGGGTAAGAATCCATATAGGCTTTATAGATGTATAAAATGCAAACACCTGAATTCAAAGCAGCTAAATTGCTAATTCATTGTACTCAGCTATTAAATAGTGGACATCGTAAATTTGACAGACTGCGTCAACACTTGTGTGATACATTTTTCTTTCTTTTGTTATCTTGTATTGTGTTCACACTTGATACTTTGAGTAAATACTGGAGAGCTGACAGCCAACATGTGTTTTGCCCCTTACTGGCACGCAGGCCTGGGGATTTTTCAAAGCTATGAGGATTTCCCCATCATACAAGAGATGCTTACATTAGCTTAGAGGCTGGGTGGTTCCCGACTGTTGATTTTGGAAGGCGAAGAAGGATCTCAATTGAGCCAGACTGGCTCTTTGTTTGCATAGTACAATACAAAAATGGCCATGTCCTTGCCTGTTTGGGATGTGAAGGTGGGTATACAGCTACTTTGGTGCAATATATGTTGCATAGGGTGAAAAGTGGGTGTTCTGGTGAACTGCAGAAGCTCAGTGTAACTGTAACCACAAATGTCTATATATTCTGTGTGGTGGGGGGGCTTTGTTTACGCAGTACATTTTGTAAGGAATACTTTTCACAAATATCACCCAAGCAATACATTTGCAGAAATGTATCAAGTGTAAAAACCTACTGATTCCGCATGGCCTGGGTTCAAGCATGTTTTACCACGCAGTATCCATACAGATCAAGTGCAGTACTTTGCCCACAATCAGTGGAAAATGTATAATGCGGGCAGTCTTAATAATTGTATGAAAGAGGGTTATTCATTCTGAAGGATGCAAGCTCTTCACAAGTGAAAAGGCGGACCTTTTCCCTTTACTTGACTCCCAGGGTAGCGAGGCAGAGTAGTCTAAGGCTTACTTAAGGGAGGTGCTGTAGGGGACAGCTGCAGCCCTAGGGAACACAACAGACAACAATTAATGAACTGCTCTCTACAACCAGTCCTTTTTTGTACAAGGGAAAGTACACAGGCCCACTCCATCACCAACTTCATGATACTAGGAGACCTGAACATTCATTTCGATGACCCTTTAGATACTGAGGCAGCCGACTTGATCACCGATCTAGCGGCTCTCGACCTCCACCTCCTAAACTCCGGAGCTACACACAACAAAGGTCACTTGCTTGACCCGGTGTTTACAAGCACCCCCACCATGCAATTCAACGAGTCCCTCCCCCTCCCCTGGACGGACCACTTTTTAGTCTCTTTCCAACTATTAGGACCTTTCAGGAAATCTCAAAAACCTCCCACTTACACCAGGGACAGGGCCTGGTCCAAGCTTCCCACCGAAGACTGGGCCAGGACCCTAGAGTCAACTACCCCTGCCCATGCAGAAGACCCGGCTATCGCCGATATTAAATTCAGAGAATGGATTACTACCTCCCTGGATTCCGTACTCCCATTTAGAACCCGGGAGGACAAAAACGGGAAACCAGGTTCCGCCCCGTGGTATACCCCGGAACTTCGATTACTACGTAAAAAATGCAAGAAAGCCGAACGGCTATGGAGGAAAGACTGGCAGCACGCCAGCAAGGAAGCCTACCAGAACTCAGTTAGATTTTACAAAGCCTCCATTAAGCGCTCTAAAGCCTCCCACTTCGACACTCGGATAAGAGAATCTACCAACTTAGCTAGGGAATCCTTCCTAATCGTAAAAGAGCTACTGAAAGTACCAACCACTCCTTCCTCCAACGCCCCCCCTGTTGACCGAAGCAACGAATTAGCCACCTATTTTAATGACAAAATTGCCCGAATCTTAACATCCCTCCCCCCCCCCTGTCCCTCTAGTCACACGGACAATGAATCACCCTCCAGCCAAGCAGGAAGCAGCATGCGCCCCCAACTAGCTACATTTAGGGCAGTAACCTGCAACGAGGTAGATGCAACCTTGGCCAAAATGAAAAGCGGATCACCTCTGGATCCAGCACCAATTAGATTCCTCAAAACCGTAGCCCCTGTCATAGTTCCCACGATCACAGAGCTTATTAACAGCTCGCTTGCCCAAGGATCTGTCCCCGATAGCTGGAAGAGCGCAGTCGTGAAAGCACTCCTTAAAAAACCCCAGCTAGACCCAGCAGACATGGCAAACTACCGGCCAATCTCACTCCTCCCTGGCATCAGCAAGGTAGCCGAGAAATTGGTCAACGGACAATTGTCTCAGTTTCTCGAGGCAAATAACATCTTACGGCAATCCCAAACTGGGTTTCGCCCGGGTCATGGCACTGATACCGCCCTTCTGACCGTTATCGAGGAGGCAAGGCGCATTTTGGATTCAGGAGGGTCAGTGGCAGTGATCCTCCTGGATCTTAGTGCAGCCTTCGACACAGTCAACCATCGTGTCCTCCTCCAACGGCTGGCGGCAGCAGGGCTCACCGGGATGGCGCTCAGGTGGATAGAGTCCTTCCTTGCCGGGCGCACGTTCCAGGTATGGGACAGCAATCACCACTCGTCCACCCTCCCCCTCAGGAGCGGGGTCCCCCAGGGATCATCTCTAAGCCCTACGCTTTTTAATGCTTATATGGCCCCCCTGGAAGACGTGGTGACACCCTTCGGCATCAAAATTGTGAGTTACGCAGATGACACACAGCTGGTCGTCTCCCTATCCCAACTAGACGACCACCCAGACAATTTGGCAAATTGCCTTACGAAAATCTATGGCTGGATGTGTGAATCTTCACTCAAATTAAACGGGTCGAAGACCGAAGTGATGCTCATGGGAAAGCAATGGGTGACCATCCCCCCATCAGCCTGGCCAGACGTGTTCGGGGAAATTCCCACCCCGAAAAAAGAAATTAAGACCCTAGGAGTCTGGCTAGAACCCGAGCTATCAATGAAAACACAAGCGGCCAAAACTGCAGGAACCTGTTTTGGGCTTATGCGCACCACCCGCAAGATTCTTCCCCTACTCCCGCCCACCTCCAGAAAACTCCTAGTCCAAGGGCTAATACTGTCACAGCTGGACTACAGTAACATGGTTTACCTGGGTGCCCCTGAGGCCACCTTGGCTAAAATACAACGAACACAGAACGCTGCAGCCCGACTACTCATGAACCTTCCCTCCAGAGTGTCAGCTAAACCTGCCATCAAAGCCCTGCACTGGCTCCCGGTGCGTCAAAGGGTGGAATTCAAAGCCATGTGCACGGCTTACAAACTGATTAATGGAGCTGGCCCTCCGATTCTCAACGACCTGGTAACTCCCTTTATAGCTCCCAGATCCCTGCGGTCCGAGAATGAACATCTAGCCAACATCCCCAAATTTAAAAAGACACGCACTGGAGGCCGACGCTTCTCTGTGAAAGCTTCCTCCGGATGGAAATCACTCCCCCGTACCCTCAGACTGGAACCCAGCTATCTTATTTTTAGAAAAAAATTGAAAACACTTCTATTTCCGAAATAACGTCCCCCCCCTTTTCTTCTTTTCTTCTTTTTTCTCCTCCATCTCATCTGGATATCAAAATCATTACAGCGCGGGGATGCCTTCGGGTCACCAGGCGCTCTACAAGTCGTTAAAATAAATAAATAAAATAAATATATATATATATATATATATATATATATATATATATATATATCTTAAAATATCTCCCAAACCTTCTATGATAAAGGAGCCGGCACTCGTCATCATGGGGTTTCTCTCGTTTATTATGTCAGTCACATCAGACACTAGAAACAAAACAGGCACAGGAGGGACGCGTTTCGCCAGTCACGCTGCCTTTCTCAACCTAAAGTGCGTCATGTTGGTGCTCATTTTAAAGCTTCCATGACAATAAAAATCGAAGATGCACTATTGGTTGCAGTGATTGGGTAAACACAAGCACGTGGGATAATCACAATTATCAGTATTTTTGCACAACTGTATTGTTATCATCAAAAAGTCACACCAGTGTACATCCATTAAACAGAAACGCTTTTGGATTAATTCACTCGCTGTGCTGTTAGGAGTTAGGCACATAATTCGACTCATCAGACAAAGTCCCATCATGCCTAAGCATATCTTGTTTAAAACCCGGACCGGATTATTAAGCAAGTCCTTGAACTGCAAATAAAGGCATCACAATAATGTCTTTTTAAAACAACCAAATGTCACGCATTTCTGCCCATTTGAATAAAAGACAAGTACAAGCATAGTCGCCAGCCTAAACTTTACCCCTGCTCCTTTACAGTTCCTTTGTCTGCTCAGAAACGAGTTCAATATTGAATACGAATATCCAATGAAAAAAGGAGGAAGGAGCTCGTAGGGGCGCTTTCATTCTGCCAATATTCCGGTTTCCGTGTCCGTTGTGATCTAAGTTGACAAACAGTCGTCAGGTCCGACGATGCCACCGCTGCTTAGGCTAGTGCCATCTGCGGTGTCCAGCTCCATTGTAGGGGTGGAATTTCCAGGGTGAGGATATGCCAATAATGGAGGATTTCCAGTCCCCGCCAAGGGAACTTCAAATCTCAGCGTATGGACCTTCCCCTCAGACAAGCTCCTTTCCCTCGTCTCCGTCGCCAAATCCCTACATGGGGGCACGCCTGTCTCAACATCCACGCCAGTATAACCGCAATTTATTTTGGGATGCATACATATATATATATATATTTATATATATATATATATATATATATATATATTACCTACTGGCGGTCGCCAGTAGGTATATATAGTTAGGATTTTTTCTCTATGGGTTTTTTGAAAATTCTATGTCTAATAACTTTGGCGTTTGTGGACGGAATTGGCTGAAATTTTCAGGAAAATGGCACATTTTGTTTCTGAGCAGCCCTTGAAAATTTGGGGGGGGTTCGTCAAGGGGGGGCTGAGAAAAAAGGGGGGTCCCAAAACGTGTTTTTAACATTGAGTTTTCCATAGGGCGGTTGGCCTCACTTTTAGCCCGAACGGCTGAATGGATTTGCACGAAACTTGGCAAAATTGTAGGGACTGGTAGCCCGATGTGCCTTTTGTAGGTCTCAATATATGTGCTACAGTGGATTTTGAGAAATTAACGTTTAAAAAAAGATATATATCTGTAACAGCGGACCGGGCAGCGCTCCAGGACGCGTACTTTTCGCGCAACGGAGCTTTGTGAAGCGAAGCTGATTGGTTCTCCGGCGTCTGTCAACATTCCAAAAAGTCCGTAGCGGCCGCCATCTTGTCTCTCGGTAGGATCGAGAGACAAGAGGAGGTCAAAACAAAGGGGGAAATAACTATAAGGGGGCATAGTAGATCCTCGCTGACCCCCTAGGTTTGATGTGGAGGTTTTAAAAGGGCCCCGTGGGGCAAAAAAAAAATAATAATAATAATAATCGAACGGCTGAATGGATTTGCACGAAACTTGGCAAAATATTAGGGACTGGTAGCCCGATGTGCCTTTGCTAGGTCTCAATATATGTGCTCCAGTGGATTTTGAGAAATTAACGTTCAAAAAAAGATATATATCTGTAACAGCGCTCTGCTTCGCGTAACGGAGGTTTGCGAAGCTGATTGGTCATTCTGTCACTGGGCTATAGTTGGGCTACATCTGGCTGATATTTGGGCTACATTTGTTTTTTTGTGTGTCTGGCGGCCATCTTTGGGCTACATTGGGCTACATTGGGCTTCATTGGGCTACATTGGCCTACATTTGGGCTCCAACATATATATAGGCCAATGTAGCCCAATATATATTTTTCAAAGTTAATTTTCGTAAAAACCACTGGAGCATATATCTTGAGACATAGCAAAGGCACATCGGGCTACCAGTCCCTACAATTTTGCCAAGTTTCGTGGAAATCCATTCAGCCGTTCGAGCTAAAAGTGAGTCCAACCGCCCTATGGAAATGAAGGAAATGAATGGGTAATTTGTAATTAGCTAATCGCAAACTAGGAATGGTAAAGAATCGCTATTTATTCCTTAAAGTTCGCTATTTAGGAAATGCAAAAAACTTTGATGATACATATGGCGGTTCATCTCTAACAAGATAAGAAGCATAGGGATACATTTATGATGACTGGCGCATCACCAGGGATGTGTTAGTCATTCTGTGCCGCTGTTCCGTCACCTATGGTGTGCTGCATTTACAATGCGGCGCATCATGGGGCAAAAACAGCACAGATGCGTGATGTATCTGTGCCGTAAAGGTGGCGCATTGCTGGAGTTGTATCGCAAGTGTGATGAAGCTCCAGCAAGGGTCGGGGGTGCCCCTGTCGCAGGGTTTCTGTTCTCACACAGAACTGTGGACAGAGGATTGGAACCTCGGCGAATTAGGGTGTCCCAAAACTCACGTTAGTAATCAAAAACTCCTTAGCAAGCTAGGTACAGTGTCACATTGGATATAACAAACTCTCAATGTTTAGACAATCCAGAATATGAACTTATAGTACCTCAGGATACGTGGAACTCATGAACAGTCGGTCGTTATATATTTCTTAGAAACCAGAACATGGAGTTAAGAAGAACACATGTGTATTTGAAATGTTTATTTACTAATGCCGTCTTCTCAGGCGTAGTATCTTAGATAATACAAGTACACATATTATCAGTAGCAAAATTACCAGCATAGTTACTAGTACATAAAAAGCGAATGGTGATAGTATGTTAACATGCTGTAAATGAATAAGAGTTAGCAACACTTATAAGCAGCCGCGGGCCGTGGAGGGAGTTACGGTGAGGCAGGGAGGCGGGGAGGGGGAGAAGCAGGGTGGAGAATACAAGTACACATATTATCAGTAGCAAAATTACCAGCATAGTTACTAGTACATAAAAAGCGAATGGTGACAGTATGTTAACATGCTGTAAATGAATAAGAGTTAGCAACACTTATAAGCAGCCGCGGGCCGTGGAGGGAGTTACGGTGGGGCAGGGAGGCGGGGAGGGGGAGGGGCAAGGTAGAGAGGGCTCCACCCTGCTTCTCCCCCTCCCCGCCTCCCTGCCTCACCGTAACTCCCTCCACGGCCCGCGGCTGCTTATATCTCACCCTCCCTAATACACATATTATATTATTTGCTAAGAAGGTCTCTTTGTGTTGGTTTAGGGCGTGCCCATACTTTAGTGTCTTAGATTTGAAGGAATCACATCAGCATACACCAGCTCTCTCTTCATGTGAACCGCATCAACTGTTGTGTATGTGTGTTCGGCAAAGCAATATAAAACCCGCCTCATGCCCAGAATTGGCAGAAGTTGCACTTATGTTATGAGTATGAAGTCGTGGAGATCAGACCTCATAACAATTCTGTATCGTGTTGTTCTTGAAACTTTAGCACTCGCTGTACAGATATAGTTTAACAAGCAAAGCAGATAGTAGAGCAATAACATATTATTCTCATGTAAACCACGATGAACTACTAGGTGGAAAGCTAAAGCAACAACTAAGTGTCGTGTGCAGAAGTTGCAAAAAAGGAAAAATGGCGTTTAAACCGGTAATGAGCCCATGCTAACTTAACACGGTGTAAAGATATCCAGGACCTAGATGACACCTCCCCATGATCCGGAAACGAACTGAATAAGATAATAGAAGTGCCATCTCATGAGAGCAGATTGCAAGTTTATATGTGGACGGTCCGCAAGGTAAAGCATTAAAAACTAGGAAAATTTAATGCTAAAGAAAAATAAAACAGCCAAGTACTTTATCGAGTCTTAAGCCAATAGGCAAGGTAAATAATAAAAACTTGACAAATAAGTCAATGAATTGTCAATGAAATGCTAGTACTCAGCATATCAAACATGAAAAAGGTCTATGACATAACTGTGTATGCAAAATAAGCTGCAACAGCCTCCAATAGGAAGTCACCGTCTTCATCCGAAAACAGTTCAGCCATCCAATTTAAAAGCGGAAAAGAACATACGTGCTCTCCCAGCACCGGATCCTCTATCACCATCAGAGGACAGCTCGGTGGGTTTTCAAGAAAGCTCTGTTCCAAGAAAGACTGTGCTGCCGCCAGTAAATTCCAGGGACCAAGTAGTCCATGCATCAATGCCACAGCCATAATCCTTTCGCCAGGACAAACCAACTCGTGAGTAATGATAGGAGTCATCAGCTGATTAAAGTCGACGTCAGGAGAAACCGGTCCGCAGAGACACAAATCAATGGCCCAATCGAAATCACAGGTCAGGCAGTGAAATACAGGCTGGACACAGGTGAAGTAGGAGAATCGAAAAGATAATCCATATGCCGTGCTTAATATCGCCAACGGCATTGTGCCATAATATTCTAGCATGCGATTGCGGAACAGTGTCAGCAGCTGCAGGGTGGGAGGTTGCATAGGAGGGACATCCATATTTAAAAATGTAAAAAAGCACAAGAGCGTCCGCTGGTAATGCAAGTAAAAATGCCAATCCACGAACCAGAGTGGAGAAAATAGAATGAAAGGAAGCAGGGATGACTCCAAAGATTTTCTCAAATGAAGTCACGAGACCACTGGTAACAACTTTAAAAAAGTGCGCCAGGGCCTTTGTGGAGGATGCGTTAAAGATAGTCGGAACCATCTTGCTGAAATTGAAAGGCAAATCTGAATTGAAAAGGGTCTGCACCTCTGTACGGGTGTTCGCTATGTGAAGCACGAAAGTTTCACGGGCCGAACTCAAGGCCACCTCTCTCTGAGACAAAAGAGCTCTTATTCTTGCCATGCCGTTGAAATCTGTCCCAAGGTTGGTATTTGTGGCCAGATTGAAAACTCCCTATGTTCATGTGTGGGAGGAAATAGAACATTTCTGCAGCAAATAACCCGTTCACTTACTGTTACGATAAAAGGAATACTTTTAATTAACTCAGAACAATCTTCATTATTGAGCATCAAATAACTACCATTTTCCAACAACTTGAACGTGGGGATGATAGCAGGAACTGGCGTGCCTTGCAACACGCAAGCCATATTTGGTCGGTGTTTGTTGCATGAACCGTGTAACTGTATGTGCCTACACATTAGTGAATGATCTGGCGTCTCAGTGCATTCCTCTCCATTCAGATAAACTTCTTGATCATCTTTGAAACATCTGTATGTGTATGGAAGCGACCAGACCTCATGAAGAAAAGCACTACCTAAAGGTTCATAACGACCTATTGGTATATATTTCATACAATTTGAAAACTTATATAAAGCAAAAGGCAGCGTTATTAAACCGTGGATAAGGCACGTTGCCAAAAAACCCGCAATCCTCTGCTGATGATGTCACTGAGCATGTCATGAATGATGTAATATGTGACATCATCAGCAGTGGATTACGGGTAATAGTATCTCTAGTTTACTCCCCTATAGCTGTCTTTCTTTTAACATAAGTGTCTGTTTCCTTCCCTTATACTTACTGTTTTTGGTTCGCTTCCGGTTCGCGTACCGGCGAGCGAACTGGGAAGCGAACTAAGAGAAATAGAGGTTGGCACAGTTCCAAATATTGTACCAATTTTTTAATAACGGGGAGGTAGTTCTGAAAAGAACTTTTTTTTTAATTGTTTTTGTTGTTTTATATTTTTTTTATTATTTTTCGGAACTTTTTTTTACTTTTTTTGAATTTTTCTGAACAGTTTTATATTTTTGGGGGTTTTTCTTGGAGGGGGCAATGAAAACGATTCATTGTAAAGGGCTCAACAGGAGCAACAAAACAAAAAAAGAAGTATTTATTATTTTGGGCGTTTCGTACAAACTTGCATATGATAGTCAATAGCTCTGTTGATCAGAGTGATGCTTCTTTCTCCGTAGGAAATGAATCCATCGCAAAATACGCAGATGTGTTTTACTTCACCAAATTTCATTTGTATATTTGGCACCATCTCCCTGCCCTCTGGTCCCGTTACTTCCGGTACAACAGATCTTCTGGCCATAATAGGGAGATTATCTAGGTCGTTCCGAAACTGTGCAGCACTGTAGTTGTTAGGATGCCACCTAGTCATATGGCGATGCATTGTGTAGTTTCCGAAACTGTATTTTTTCTCGGTTCTTCTGGACAGTCTATCTTGACATATAAGGCAAGTTACGTATCTTGCATTTACTTTTTTCTGACCTTTGGGAATTTTAAAAAATTGCCAAATGAAGTTTTCTTTCCGGTGAGACGTCCTGGGCTGCTCAGGCAAAAACTGCCTCTCTTCGTGCTCGTCGTCCTGTTCCTCTTCTTCCTCTTCTTGTTGAATTATAACTTGAGCAGGTGGTCCACTCTTCCTTGGATGTGGTGGAGGTGGTGGGGAAGCACCAGCTGAAGCTACTAAAGAAGCCATTGCTCAGTGATCACAAAGGGTCTTTCTCTCACAATGATGAAAGTCAGAGTGAGGAAAGAAGGAGGGATTTTCATCATTTGGGAAAAACAAGAGTTCTCAACCAATCAAAAGTGTTCATTTTAGATTATATGACCTAGTCTTACATCATTAGGAAACCAAAAGTGAAATGAACCAATCAAAAGTGTTATTACCAAGTCACATGACTTGATGTGTTTACGTTAAGCGCTTTGCAGGGCCTCCCGGTTTGCTTCCAGAAACCTGCGCTTTGCGACTCGCTTCGCGTACCAGTTCGCTAACGTAGCACGTCATATGACGTATCACGCGAGAACGTGAAACGTCATGCGGACGGGAGGCGTCACGATGTTGTTTTCTAACGCGGCACTTGCGGTAAAGAAACGTTTACCGGCTCGCGGTCTATTTCGCGGCATCAAGGTCAGCTAACGGGAAGCTTCCCGATTCGCGAAGCGGGAACGAAGAAAAAAAAATATTTAAAAAAAAATTATTCATAAACATATAAAATATATTTTTGGATTTAAAGAAGAATACATTTTACAGCTACAGATATTAGCTGTTAAAAAACCAATGAAATTCACAGAAAAAACCATAGGTTATAGACCATATATAGTTAGGAATTAGCATTTACAAAACCTTGAAAATTCACTGAAAAAACCATAGGTTATAGACCATATATAGTTAGGAATTAGCATTTAGAAAACCTTATTTTACTCACACAAAACCATTGAAATTCCATATATAGTTAGTTGCACTAACTATATATCGCGCACCCGCAATCCACTGCTGATGATGTCACATATTACATCATTCATGACATGGTCAGTGACATCACTGATGACATCACTGATGACATCTCAAATGACATCACTGATGACATCATCTAGTGTCTGTGTGTTTTTGTAAAGTTTAAATACGTTTTACATATTGAAGAATGAGTGGATGTATGGAAGACTGAGTGTGTGTGTGGCTGGCTGGGAGGTGTGTGACTCTGTGCATATCAATGTGTACTTGTATCAGTGATTGTATAAGAGAGTAAGTATGTGTTAGTATATGTGTGAAAAGTATGGTGTTCTGTGTTTAACTATAGATGAGGAAATCGAAGTGTGATTGATTCTTCACAGGACTGACTAGGTGTATGAGTGCATATGATAGTGTTCTAATAATAACTGACTGTATGTATGAGTAATTGTATGGGTGAATGAGTGAATGTGTGTGTAGACGTACGAATCAGTGAGTGCGTATGTAGTAACTGGTATTGGTGTGTCATGCTGTCATCAGTGATGTCATTTGAGATGTCATCAGTGATGTCATTTCAGATGTCATTAGTGATGTCATCAGTGATGTCACTGAAGTATGGTGTTCTGTGTTTAACTGTATAGATGAAGAAATGGAAGTGTGATTGATTCTTTACAGGACTGACTTCGTGTGTGAGTAACTCCATGGATGAGTGACAGTGTGTGACTGTCTGCATAGGTGTATGAGTGCATATGATAGTGTTGTAATAATGAGTGACTGTATGTATGAGTGATTGTATGGGTGAATGAGTGAATGTGTGTGTAGACGTAGGAATCAGTGAGTGCGTATGTAGTAACTGGTATTGGTGTGTCATGATGTCATCAGTGATGTCATTTGAGATGTCATCAGTGATGTCATTTCAGATGTCATTTGAGATGTCATCAGTGATGTCATCAGTGATGTCACTGACCATGTCATGAATGATGTAATATGTGACATCATCAGCAGTGGATTGCGGGTGCGCGATATATAGTTAGTGCAACTAACTATATATGGAATTTCAATGGTTTTGTGTGAGTAAAATAAGGTTTTCTAAATGCTAATTCCTAACTATATATGGTCTATAACCTATGGTTTTTTCAGTGAATTTTCAAGGTTTTGTAAATGCTAATTCCTAACTATATATGGTCTATAACCTATGGTTTTTTCTGTGAATATATATATATATATATATATTTATATATATATATATATATATATATATATATATGTGTGAAGCTCGGTGGGGATGTGACCAAAGGGCACCTGACCAGTGCTCGATGTGTTTCGTATGCTTTCTTCCTCATGGGCCATTACAGTCAGTGTCGGTGCATTCTGGTCCTTTGATTTCCATAATTCTGCGTCATCGTTTGCCCAGATGGGCTGCATTCCATTCTGCACGTTGCCTTTGAGGAAACAAAAAGTCCATTTAAATCCTGAATGGATGCACCTTTCAATATCATGCTGATCGAAGCTCTAACATAAGCCCTCCTTCCCCACACTCGCTCTCAATCCGTGCTTGCTTGCCCACTTTCAAGAGCTTGCAGTCTCCGCAAGCTAGTGGCCCCCGGAGGGTGGTGCTGACACAGCGGCAGGTCGACCGCTAAACATGAAGCTCGGTGGGGACGTGACCAGAGAACGAGTCGCATGCGTAAGCAAGGAGCTTTCCCCAAGGTTTTTTATTGGTATGAGCTTGCATGGTTTAGAGTTCAATTAAAAGCACCATGACCAGTGCCCGACGCGTTTCGTATGCTTACTTCCTCATGTTATGTTATGTTATGTTAATAGGAATTTGTAAAGCGCACTGTCACCATAAGTTTCCTGGCGCTGATTATGTATGATGTTGTTGCTGTGGACCAGGTTAGCAGGCCTGTGCAAATAACCAGGTTTTCAAGGCCTTTCTAAAGCTCAATAGGTTTGCCGCAGGTCTTGATTGTGAGGGGGAGGGCGTTCCAGAGCCTGGGTGCAAGGAACGAGAACCCGCGGCCTCCCTGCCTTTTCAACTTAATAGTAGGGGTAGTGAGTAAGTGGAGATGGGCTGAGCGGAGATTACGGGTAGGAGCGTTCTTTATGATCAGACTGCTAAGAAATTTTGGGCTGTTACAGTACAGTGCTTTGAAAACTAAGCAGCCTGTCTTGAAGGCATCCCTTTGTGCTATGGGCAGCCAGTGGAGTTTTTGCAATGAGGGCCTAGCCGATTGCCATCTCGGCTGTTTGGGAATTAGCCTTGCCGCCTGGTTCTGGATAATTTGTAAACAGTTAAGCAAGGTCTGGGGTAGCCCAATGTAAAGGGAATTAGAAAAGTCTAGACGCGAGAGTACTAATGCAACTACCTGTACAAGCGCTGCATGAGATAGCAAATGAGAGATCTTCCTGATTTTACGCAATTGGAAGAGGCTGGCAGAAATCACGGCCCCACATGTCCTCTAAGTGAGAGGTCAGAGTCAATGACCACCACTAAGCTTTTCACTGAGAGGGAAGGGGGTGGGGGCCTAATTCGCTCGGCCAGAAGTGTGGTCCCCAATGAG
Source organism: Lissotriton helveticus (assembly GCF_964261635.1). Taxonomy (NCBI): domain Eukaryota; kingdom Metazoa; phylum Chordata; class Amphibia; order Caudata; family Salamandridae; genus Lissotriton; species Lissotriton helveticus. Next base: position 1,043,256,265 of record NC_136068.1, on the reverse strand, counting down.
CGATGCTGTTCCCAGACAGCACCAATTCTGTTTTTCCTGGGTTAAGTTTTAACTGATTGAGATTCATCCAGTGCTGGATATGGATCATCACAGATTGGAAATCAGCAATGGCATTGGGGGAATCCAAGGGAAAGACAATCTGAAGGTCATCAGCGTAATTAAAGAGAGTTATGTTCCTGGCTTTAAGTGAGTGGATCAGGGGCCGAATATAAAGATTGAACAGCAGTAGGGAGAGGGACGAGCCCTGCGGCACCCCACATGAGGTAGATAGTTTAGGGGCCGTGAAGGTACCGAGACGTACTGCTTGCGTTCTGCCTGTGAGAAATGACTTGATCCACTCGAATGCAGGGCCATGAATGCCTGCTTGTTTGACACGGTGCAACAAGATGTAGTGGTTGACCGTGTCGAACGCGGCCGACAGATCCAGAAGCATCAGAGCCTGAGGTACCCCCCTGTCCGAGTCAGTTATCTTAGCAGTACTGTATCCAGTACTGCTAGGATAACTGACTCGGTCGAGTGAGCTGGCCAGAAGCCCGCTTGGTTAGGCTCTAAGAACCTAGAGTTTTCGATAAATTTAGAGAGGCACTTTGCTGCATGAGCCTCCAAAATTTTTGCCAGATAGGGTAAATTTTCATGGGCCATTACAGTCAGTGTCAGTGCATTCTGGACCTTTGATTTCCATAATTCCATATATATATATATATATAAATCCACATGTAGCCCTGAATTGAGGATGCACTCACAGGCAGATGATTCCACTGAATCCTTTATTTAAAATCAGAAAAGACAATCCAATTATTCACTTCGCCTGACACGTTTGAGAGCCTCCTGCTCCCTATTCATAGGCTGTGCTGGAGTTACTCAGATACACTGTCTCCCTCGCTTTTCAAATGCATGCTGATCTGCCCTCCAGTGGGCTTCACAGGTGTGTTCAATTACTAATGCATGCTGGGGCTTGTAGTACATTCAATCATACCCTCCAGTGGGTTCTGTGTTTTACCGGTGATTTTTTTTTAATAAGGAGCAGGAGGCTCTGAAACGCGTCAGACAAAGTGAACAATTGGATTGTTTTTTCTGGTTTTAATTCAAGGATATATATATATATATCTACAAATATATATATATATATATATATACATATACATATATATATATATATATATCACACATTAAACATATTAAACACATTAAACAGAGAGGTCCCACAGAATGCGTGCCATCCCTAAATGTACCTTGTACCTCCTACAGGTCTAACAGCTTGTGCAGCACCATCCCTGAACCCTGAAACAACAATAGTCCAATACCAATCCCCCTTCACATGTGCTAAACAAATCATAAGGAGGGACAGTCATTATAATCAGGCCTACTGGCTTTGTCCCTATGTCACCTCAATGAAAAAAGTAGATATATAAAACTTTATCACAATGAAAATGAACATTAAAATGTTAATGGATAGTACTACCTTACAGTAACATTCAATAATATGTGCAACACTTCACTGTTATTACTAACACTGTCAATCAAGCAATCAACATTCTAAAATAATCAGCATGTAAGTCTTTTTTACTACCTTTACTCTGCTAAAAAGCTAACAAAAAAGGTCCCTGCATCTCAGGCCAACAAGACTTAGGGCCTTATTACAAGTTTGGCAGTTCTCCTGCAGGTTTGCCACCAATGCGCCTGCAGGAGGACTGCCAAGCCCATGGTGCACCCAACCACCAGATTCTGAGTTGAATCCAGGGCGGGCAGACAGTGCTACGGCAGTTTCACGGCATAGGAGCGCCTTAACAGCAGACAGCAGCCGTGCCAGTGCCTGCAGCACGTTCTGCACGGTGTGGCATGCACCATGTCTCATTGCATACAGCATCACAGTTCCCATACTGTTTTTATGCACTTCGACCGCTACTTGCAAATGAGGATAAAACCTTCGTGGTTTGGAATCCCATAACCTAGGAGACTTACGGTGAATTGAAATCTCCAAAGAAGCCTGTTGTGGGGGCCTACTGTTCTCCTAGCAGCCCCCCAGAGCCACCTGAGCATGTTGATGAAGGAAGTGTTGTGTGAGATTAGTATATGAGGGAGGACGTGTGCTGGACTGTCAATCCTCTCTTCCCCTCCTTGGATAGCATGTTGATGGTGCTGCTGACTCGGTGACTTTGCCTTTGAACTATTTGGATTCATAATGGCTTTCTACTTTTTATTCTACAAATGCACCTTCAGTGCGGATATTCCTTTTTACGGCCACAGTGCTCCTGCCCCTTCATGGTGCACCGAGGTCATGGTTGCCAAAGGTGCCACGGAAGCCCAAGTCTTTGCGACCCTGGTGGCTCCCTGCCCAGCCAACGCTGCTCTCTGCCGGCTTAGGGCCTGGAAGTCTTTCTCCATGGGAGAGTTCCTGCTGTAACCCTCTTTCCTGCTCACTCAGTACACGAGGAGCAAGAGCCCATGCAAAACAGTGTTCTGGGGCTCTTGGATTGATGGCTTCCTGGGCGCTTCACGGGTGGAGTGCAGCACCGCTCATGAGGTCTTCAGTCCTTGGGTACTTGGGATCTGGGGACACAAAAGAATGCAGGATCACACCAGTACTTGCTTCTTTTGGAATTGGTCTCTAGGCCACTGGGGGACCTGGGGACAATCCGAATGAGAATGGGCACCACACAACCTTCTGCCCGGGACCTTTGTCCTTCTCAGACAGTATTGTAATTTGAGAATGTCTTAGCAAGGGTTCACTTTTGTGTCCAGCAGCGCTTGGCGGCCCACTGGACCGGTCACAACAAAGGCACTTTTCTCTGGTCCCTCTGGACTAATTTAGTGATCATGGGCTCTTTTGTGTTCCGTCATGGTGGGCTTCTGCCACCCAGGGGTGTTCATTTCAGGGTCATTGCTTCTAAAGGTTTGCGGTGTTCCTTTTTCGGGTTTTCTCACTGCTCTTCCCCTGATGAGCGAGAGCCAGCGTGTTTGGGGATGGGCAGGGTCAGTCCATAGGGGATAGTTGTGGGGCCAGGCCACGGGGGTGAAGTGATGTGCCCTACTAACTGTGCATGTCTGGCTGGCCATCTTAGGCCGGCCAAACGGACATACGTAGTTAGGTTTCTCCAACCTGGCTGTATTGTACAGCTGGATTGGTGAAACAGCACCGACTCCCTGTCCTGAGTGGACTGGCTGCTCAGGCCAATCCCTGCGCTGCTCTCAGGCAGCATAAGGATGCTGCTGTCCCAGTGTCTGCTGCGACCTAGAAGCAGAGGAGCTCTGAAGCGCGAGGCAGCAAAAGCAGCAGAAGATAAGTTTTCTTTTTCTTTTTGTTATTCTTTCCCCACTGCCCTTCCATGCACTCCTTCCACCCGCCTGACCACTGTTAATATGCATTGGCCGCCACTGGCTAAAAGATTAAGAGAGAAAGGATAAAGTGCTTGGTACAGCTATAGATCGTACAGCGAAAATAGTTTGTGGTAAGAGTAGGACCCACATGGCTAGCTCTATGACCCTGGCTCTAGTTACAACCTAATGAAGACAGGAGAAAGTCTGGGCCAACCTTCTCTGTTGGTTTTAGTTTTTACTCAGGTACAGCTGTTAGACTGGCCTATGGGCGGGGTTCAGTCTCACTGTCCAAATATGAAGGGCCTGATAGTGCTTGCCAAGAAATCCGATAAAGAGACAGTTCAAGATGGTGTCTTCAGGATTTAGACAGACGATAACTGACTGACTCCACGATCGAATACCTCTGGTATTAAAGGTGCTTTCCAGCAAGTTTTGCCTTGCTTGTTTTAGGTGTGGGCAAACGTAGACCAGGTGGATTAGATCTTGTCTGGGTGCCCCACAAAGACGACAGGAGATTCCGTGATTCCTGTGCCAGTATGTTCTTTGCCGGTGATGGTAGCGAGCCCAAATGGAGAATCAGAAATTTGTTTCATGTTCGCAGAGTAGGTTGTTTCAAACTAGATTGCTGGTTTCAATAGTTTGTAGTTGTTGACCAGCATCCAGGCGTGACATCTTTTTGCCAGTGTTGATTTATCTTCTAGCAAGGACATTTTCTGCATGCCTTTGTTGAGTATTTTTTTGAAGGTCACATACAGTAGTGACTGATCCCATAGGACTTGCGCCTGCATTATATCTATTGTGCTGGCTAGGAAAGATTTCAAAGGCAATGTAGAAGGGCCTGCAATTATTGTCCACAGTATTTTATTAATGGAGTTTTCATTGGATTGTTTCAATCTATAACAACATCTAATGAGAGCACACTGCATGGCTACTGTTTGATTTGTGAGACTGAATTCCAGTCGGATTTGTGCAGGTGATGCGTTTTTTGGAACCTTGAAAGCTTGTTTGTACGTTTTGATGACTATTCCATCAGGCAGGGAGGAGGCCCGACCTCACAGGACCTCACTGCCTTAATTGAGAGCAGGAAGAAGTTCTGCTGACATGGCAGTTAGCAATAGTTGGAGTGTTGGTCTTTTTAGGGTGTTATAAAGGGTGTGAAAAGCTGTTATTAGTGTGTTCCCCTTTCTATTAGTTGTCTCTGTGGTGAGAAGGTGCCTTTGTTGTTCATCAATACCCCCATGTATTTGTATACATCCGAGGAGCATCCTGCTTAGTGACCAGTTTACAGACGCTTCAGGCAATATGTTATAGTCCTGACTTTGGTCTTATTTCTATTTATTTCCAGCTAATTTTCACAAGCGTATTAGGAGTTCGTGTCTATGACTCATCATCATCATCGTAATCTTTATTCGATTTTATGGATAACATCACAAAAGACAAGTCATTTAAAAACAACATACAGAATATCAGTATCATGATCATTCACATTTTAAAACTCCCACCAGGAAACGTACAAGAAAAAAACAGGTAAAAGGTGAGTTCAGCAACCGTAAGAAGAGTAAGGCTGGCCTAACTTGGTTAAAATTGAGCTGTAATAAAATTGGGTGCATAAAATTATGACACAGGTAATTATATTTAGGGCAGAACATAACCACATGTAATGTGTCGTTAATTGAGATATTATCACAGTTGCAGGGAGGCAAATCTGAATGTTTAAAACAACCCTGGTTAAAAGGGACCAGTCGGTCAAATAAATGTAACCTAAAATGGGTCAACAGTCGGCGATGATGGCGAAGTATATCCCAGGTAAGATAGGGTTCAATATTACTAACTGTTTGTGGTAAGTTGCTCACTGTTCCTTTAACCTTCAGAATGTTTTCCATGGAATTCCTATTGTGCCATGCTATGTTCTACTCTGGTCACGGCAGTTGCTTCTTGTTTCCTTGCCGTGCAGATGCTCCTGCCATGGACTCCTTATTGCTTATATGCTTGTTTGATTTATTCTAATCAACCCCTCTGGATTTAAAGTGACGCCTCTGCAAGATCCTGTTTTCCCCCCACTACATTTTGGTACCAGGAGTGGGGTGGACTCACTTTCGGCACCCTGCGTTACTCGACGTTACTGCTGGAGCCCACCGGTCCGTTCGCAGCACGTACTACTGCTTCTACAACCCTGCACGTTTAGAAACATTTTTCCACATGGAATATTTGGTGCCTTTTACGAGGTGGGTCATTTCGTTTTATTTCTACACATTTTCAAATAATCACAGGCTGCACAGTCTCTGCGCTCGCTTTCACCTTTGTCATTTTGGATTCCTCAAGCCTGGGAATTCCGACATCTACTCCTACATTCTTCCAATTCGCCGGACGTCACCGCAACATGAAGGAAGTCCTGCTTGGCATTGTGGGAAGCGTCTTGATGGCACACCCACAGCGGCCATCTTGGGTGAGGTTTGAAGAGGATTTTCCTCTGACTAACGGCTTCTTCATTTGGTGCGAATCTTCAGTCGGTGATTCGCCCACCATCGGCAAATTTTTTGCATGTTTCCACCCCACTACACTGTTTTCACCAACACCACGTGTCGCATGTAATGTTTTGTTAGAGCAACATCCTCGCGTTCTCATGTGAGCTTGTCCATGAGTGAAGATTCAACCCATTTTGCATCTGCGCGAGTTATGCTTGAAGTGTTAACAAACATATCCGGCCTCCCTAAAGCCCGCAAGCTATATGCCCTATATGCCAGCCAAGAGATCTGTAGTGGCTTGTCTAATTGCAAGCTGTCTTGCAAGATCAGTCTACTGAAACCCAACTCCACCTTTGTCCAGATCGTGTTCCAGAGTTTTAATGAGTTAAGGTGAAGCCAATCAGCAAAGTGATCTCCATACCTAGTTCTTTGTGTACGATTTCATAAGGTGTACTTTGACAAACGCTCAGGAGACTCCTTAAAACGTATTGTCTGCCACTTGAAGTGGAGTAACCTGGACGTATCCCCAGATTCCGCTACCAACGCTCACTATGGGGATACATTTAGCCCTATAAATCGCCAGAACCGATTGGACATGGGTGCGCCCCAATATCGCCCTATTGAAGGAGGAAACATTTTGAATAATGAGCGAGTGCCAATTGAGCTCAGAATCCAATTGAATCCCCAGATACTTGAACTTGTCCACCCTTAAAATGTATTGGCCATCTATTACATATTTAATTGTTTTTATTTTTGATGGGCCAACGTTCATGACATGGGATTTAGAAAAATTAGTGGATAAGTCAAGGGTATTCATAAAATGAACAAAAAGAGAAATAAGCTTGTTCAGCCTTTTAGCAGTGCGGGCCATTAATACTGGGTAGTCCGCATACAGTAAGGTGGGAATGGGACGACCACCTACTCTGGGGACGTCGGCACCTGTGACAGTCAAGACCTGCTCTAAGCTGTTGATATAAAATATAAATAGAAAAGGAGCTAAAATGCAACCCTGCTGCACACCTCGCTGGAGTTTAAAGTGCTCAGTGCATTCCCCATTGGGACCAAACCTTACACTGGCGGAGAGGCCATTGTGCAAATCACGCAAAAAATTAATTAAAACTATATCGACGTCCATCTGTTCCATCATTGATTAGAGCGGTTAACATTATCAAAAGCTGTGCAGAGATCCATGAAGGCCAGATGGATGGCCCCCTTCTTGGCCTTGGTGTAGTTTCAGGTTAAAAGATAGAGATTCAGGGTCTGGTCTATTGTTCCCCGGCCAAGGCGTAACTCATACTGGGGGTCAGACAAGAAGTCTTGCGCCTCGGCCCAGTCCATGAGTCGATTTAACAGGATCCTACCAATAATTTTCACCTCCGAATCTATGAGGGAAATGGGTCTAAAACAGGCCGGGTCTGATCTATTGCCCTTTTTAAAAACAGGGTGTTGGAAAGTAGGATCTGCTTCTTTTGGCTACCTCCACTTTTTGCTTCATGTAATACTGTTTTTGACTAGTCTGACTGGGATCCTGCTAATCAGGACCCCAGTCTATCTGCTTTCTCCCTAAAATGGTATGCCATGTACTTAGGTACACTCCAGATTGGATACTGGGGTACCCTTGTCAGTCCCTAGTATATGGTACCCATGTACCCAGGGCATATGTACCCCAGAGGTCTCCCATGAGCGGAAGCATGTGGTTTGCCACCCATGAGAGGTCATGCAAAATGGAACTAAAGGCCTGCCACTGCAGCCTGTGTAAGATGGTGCATACACCTCTTACTTTAGATATAGGTTTTCTATATCTAAGGGTCACTGCACTTAAAATCTATGTCACCTCTATAGCAGGCCTTATCAATCCTGAAGGCAGGGTTCTTGGTTAAAATTTAGAGGATGCCCCTGCATGAGCAGGACACCCCTGCAGCCTACGGAGTCCATTCTCCCACGTTGTCAGTGTATCAGCCATTATCGACATATAGAGTGGCACAATTTTGGGTGATATTAATATACATTTTGATGACTTGTTTTCCACCTCTACATTGGATCTTATTGAAGGTCTGGAAACGTTTCAATTTAAGCAAAGAGTGTATAGCCCCACCCATAATCAAGGTCATCTGCTTGACCCCATATTCTCTAATCTACCGGACCTTGTGGTGGATGATCCCATCCCGGTTCCCTGGTCAGATCATTTCCTATTACCAATTACTTGGACCCCACAGGACTCCCTGTTGCCTTTTGCCACAACTAAAAAATGTGGTCGCATCTGGTCTAAATTACCTTTGGAAATCTGGGCAACTGAGTTAAAAAACACGACTCTTACACCTCATCCTAACACTATCATTGCTAATGACAATTTTAATAGTTGGCTGGAATCTTCAATGGACATAGTCCTCCCCAGGAAAGAATCCCACCATCGAGTAGGAATCAATAAAAAAGCCTGGTATTCCCATAAACTCAGGCAACTTAAACAAACATAATGGGGAGAGGAGTTGGCCTAACGGCTAAGGCGCTCAACCTCGGACCTGGGGATCTGGGTTTGAGTCTCGGTAACGACGCCAAAAACCTCCTGTGATTCTGGGCAAATCACTTAATCTCCCCGTGCCTAAAATGAAAGTGTGTCCTCATGTAACGTAACTGGTGCTATGTAAAGCGCTCTGATACCTGATTCGGTTCGGGTCTAGTTCGCGCTATATAAAACTCTGCAAAAAAAAAACAAAAAAAAACCATGTAAACAATGTGAAAGGAAATGGAGAAAAGATTTGGCGGTTATCAGCAAAGCCAAATACAGAGAGGTAATACAACTCTATAAAAAGGAAATGAAGACCGCTCAAGGGAGTTTTTATCATGATAAAATTGTTTCAGCGGCCAACTCCCCCCGGGAAATATTTTAAATCGCTAAATCCCTCATCACACCTCCCAGTCCCCCCATTGCTTCCGATAGCGGTGTGATGAAATAGCTGAATTCTTTTCTGCCAAATTCCAAAACATCTTTAGGACTTTTTTTTACAAACTAATTCCACAACTGATCTTGTAACTCCGAAACAGCAAGCCAGGTTGGAAGAGTTTCCTCTTCTGACTTTACCTACCCTGCTGGAGCTTCTGATGCAATTAAAATTGGGCTCCCCCGTAGACCCCGCCCCTCCGGCTATTTTAAATCAGGTCTCTGAAAAAGTATCTCCGGTTATTCAGGGTGTGATAAACACTTCTCTCCTAAGATGACTGGTGCCTACCCTCTGGAAACAGGCTAGGGCCAAAGCACTTTTGAAAAAGACAAATCTTGACCCTGAGGATTGGGCTAATTATCGGCCCATCTCTCTGTTGCCAGGAATCAGCAAAGTAGTTGAAAAACATGTTAACCCCGTACTGTCAGCATTTTTGGAAAATAACAATTGCCTTCATTCCACGCAGTCAGGCTTCAGATGCCAACAGGGCATGGAGATTGCTCTCATTGCCGTGATAGAGGAGTCTAGGCAAATTTTGGATGATGGAGGCTGCGCTGTTCTTATTTTGTTGGATCTCAGCGCAGCCTTCGACACTGTTAATCACCAACTAATGGTCCAAAGACTCAGGGAGGTGGGTGTGGCTGGAATCCCCCTGAACTGGCTTCAGTCTTTCCTTGAAAATAGACTTTTTCCAGTCTACAAAGATGATGCTGGTTCATAGCAGATTCCTTTGAGGTGTGGAGTCCCCCAGGGATCTTCCTTAAGTCCTACTATGTTTAACATCTACATGAGTTCTCAAGCAGAAATGGTGCGTCCATGGGGGATACAGATCATCACTAACGCTGACGACCCCCAACTGTCAGCCAGCAGGACAAATCTGACCCTGGCCTAACCTTATGTCTCGGAAGATTTCTGAGTGGATGGACAAGTCATTTTTAAAATTGAATGGAGCAAAGACAGAACTCATGCTCCTAGGTCATTCTCCCCCCGCTAATATAGACTTTCTGTGGCCCAGCTGCCTAGGCCCCCACCTGGTCCGAAAAAACAGATAAAGAGTTTGGGAGTCTGGCTTGACTGCAATTTGGACTTTAAAGAACAAGCTTGCAAAGTCGCAGCCAATTGCTATGGACTCCTTAGGATAATAAGGAAGATTCTCCCTCTCCTTCCTTTTGTCGCTAGACGATTATTAGCTCAGGCACTGATACTCTCTCGGCTGGATTATGTGAATGCAGACTATCTGGGAGCGCCACAGGGCACCACTAAGAGACTGTAAATTGTTCAGAACTGTGCAACCCGCCTATTAATGAACATTCCCAAGCGTAGTTCAGCCAAACCAGCCCTTACTATTTTGCACTGGCTTCCCATCCAGGAGAGAATTAGATTCACGGCAATGTGCATTGTCCATAAATCTATTTCGGAGAGAGCTTCCCCTGTGATACACTCTATGGTGCAACTTAACCGCCCCAATAGGTCTTTGAGATCCAACAATAAACGTGTTCTCACAGTTCCCATGATCAAGCATTCACGAACTGGAGGTCGGTGGTTTTCATACAATGCAGCCAAGTTTTGGAACCTGCTACCCGATCATATACGTCTGGAATCCAATCATCTTAATTTCAGAAAACAGCTTAAAACTTTTTTTTTTCCGTGATCTGCTCTTAGTTTATTAGGTGCCACATTAAGCGCTGGGATGCCCTTGGGTAGCCATGCGCTATATAAATGTGTATTCATTAATTCATCCATTCATTATGCGACCGCGTGATGACCAACTCTAAAACGGCTGAAAGTAACCCTATCGTGTTCGGAGTCAAACATTGTGGAATCATATCTCCCACTCCGGTAACTGGTGTGGGAGGTATGATTTCATCCCTCAGAAATTAGCTTTGTGAGGTCCCTGGTGTTCCCGGTACCAGCCTTCTAGTCCCGGGCAGTCCAAAAGGGCACATACACCTCTTACTTTAGATATAGGTTTCCTATGTCTAAGGGTCACTGCACTTAAAACCTAAAAGTCACCCCTATTGCTGGCCTTATCAATCCTGAAGGCAGGGTGCTTGGTTCAAAGTAAGAGGGTGCCCCTACATGAGCAGGACACCCCTACAGCCTACAGAGTCCATTCTCCCGGATTGTCAGTGTAACCCTATCGTGTTTGGTGTTAAACATTGTGGAATCATACCACCACACCGGGAACCGGTGTGGGAGGTATGATTCCACCCCTCAGAAACGAGCTTTGTGAGGTCCCTGGTGTTCCCAGTACCAGCCTTCTAGTCCTGGCAGCCCAAAAGGGTTGCTGCCGACCAGAGACACATTTCTGCCCCCCTGCTGCTAAGCCAAGCTCGGGCAGGGGAAGGCAGAACAATAGGCATCCTGTCACGGGAGAGGTGTGACTGCCTCCCAGACAGGATTTAGTGTATTAGGCCTGGGTGGGTGCACTTGCCAGTGACTGAAATTCTGCATGAGCGGCACATTTGGTGTCCCTGTGCATAGTCCATTTCAAACCAGTCCCAGGGGGCGTTGGCTCCTGCTCTGGCGCGAAACTGGACAAAGGACATGGGAGTAACCTCGCACCGGCCCAGACCCTCCCCTGGGAGGGTGCCCTGAATCTATCCAATACTCTCCTGTGGGTACAAAAGGGCTTACCTGGCGGTAGGACCCTAGATTTGAAGTGGACAAGATTCTGAAACAGAAACCACTGAACTTCGACTGTCTGAACATTCTTGACTTCGCTAGACTTCGTTTGGGCCCGATTCGTTTCCCTCTCAGTCTGAAGTATTGTTTGTGCCCATGCACCATACAGGCTCTGTGCAGGACCTGTGGAGCATCAAGGACAACTGAAGTTATCTCTCTTGGAGTGAAGGAGTCACTCCCCTGCAACCGCAGGCACCACATCACATTTTACTTGTCTGCTGCTCCTGAGCTCCTATGGACTCTGAAGGCTCCAGCAACACAGGAGGTGGGTTTACAAATCCCTCAAGGTCAGAGCTGCCCTCTCACCAACAATTACTCGTGGGGGCTGCAATACCCGTACCTCGGTGCATCGCGTACTTTTGCAAGTGCATATGCTTGTTGGCATTTCCAAAACAAGTGCACTGGGCTCTGAGTAGCCCCAACCTTTGGCACTATTTCCTCCATAGAACTCTGGCCTCCTCACACCAAGTGCTCCTTGGGTTGCTGCTTTGTGAAACTGCTCGAGGTCCCCTTGTGACTCCTGTACCTCCGGCCTGTGGATTCTTTTGAGGGTCAACACTGCTTTTCTTGGGATCCCCTGATTTCTCTAGGCTTGCCGTGACTCCACTGTGTTTGGTGAGTCCCCTGGACCTGGCTGGTCCGAACCGTAACATTTATTAATCTTCTTCGTGGGTTACCGCTGCCAAGGCTTGTTGGTGCTCCAGACGGACATCGACCCCTCAGCACTCGACATCCTTTGTGGGACAGCTCAGATCAAGCTCCTAGTTGTCCTCGACATCTCCTAGTCCCTGTGGCGTCAGAGTCAAGCACCCCCTCTTCACACCTGAAGCACCCAACATCGGTGGGAATTCGTCTACCGAGCCCCTGGTCAGTCCTGAGTGACCCAAACTCTGTCCCCTCCACTTTCAGGTACTCTTCATAAAGAACCCCCCTTTGGATTCCAACTGACACTTTCCTTCTTCCCTGCAGTGTTTCTTCTTGGAAGCCCTCCATTGAGTTTGACTGCGGTTTCCGATACCACTTCGACCCTATGCACCCCTACTCCCTGGGATAGGTAACTGTGGTACTACGGTATCCACGGGTGGGGAGGCTCTCCAACCTCCTAAGTTCCACTGGGTTTCTTCAAAGTCCACCTTGAAGGGTCCTTAAACTTTAAAACTGCAACCGCGACTCTCCCATAGAAATGTACGGAACACGCGGTCGTGTTCCCACACTGCACCCATCCTCCATGGGGTCCCTATTTACTCGCCTTGGGTGGTTCCTTGGGGTCTCAGCGATTATACATCCTCTAGACACTGTCTTGACTTGAGTCGTCGTTCTTATACCACTATTTTAGTATATGGTTTGGTCTCCCCTTGGAACTCACTGTGTATTAGTGCTATTTACGATTGTTTCTGTGCTACAGTATTGTGTGCTTTGTGTTTATCTGCTTGTAGCAGATACTGTTAAGTATTTAGAGTGTGTTATAATAATAAATACATATTTTTATAACTACTGTGTGGTTCTCCTTTCATTTAACCAATACAGGAAGGTTGCATTCTGGTGAAACAAGCTGCTTAACATTCCTTCAAGACTAAGCCTGAATCCTGCTCTCCACAGCTACCACTTGGATAGCTTTCTAAGGTTATCTTTGACCTCTTAAATCACCATAAGAGTTGTTTGGACTGGTACAAGGTGCCCACTTTAATTAGTGGGCATTATATACCAGGCCAACTTCTCACACATGGACTATTATAGACAGGGATCATGTAGAGGGAAGATGACTAGATACAGCAGAGTTTAAGGGCAGTGTCAGTATCGGGCCCACAATGCTATACAATTCTTGTATATGTCACCAGGTACCCCATCAGGCACTGGTGCCTTATTTAAAGGCAACTGGGAAATAGCAACTCTGACCTCCGAGAGGCTAAAGGTTAAGTTATGTTGTGTCCGGGGGTCTCCTTCAAGACTATAAATGGCCCTAAAATGGTCCAGGCCTGAGATGGAATAGGACATGCCTGCCTGGTAAGATGGTCTTAATAAAAAAGGGGCGAGTTGATGACATCCCAGAAGGATGCGCTATTGCCCTGCTGAGTTGGGCTTTGCTGTCTTTACAGGCTTTCTTAAAGGCAGCCCTGGCCTTACTAACTTATTCCTGACAGCGGGGCTTAGCATGCAAGAGATTCCAGAGGTCCTTATGGGATCTGGAGCATTGTCTGTCGAACCATCAAACCACACATGTGGCCAACGGAGAGACGATTCTGAAGAGTGTCGACTTAATAAACCTACTAATATTAGTAAATGATGCCAGGATCGTCTGTAGTGGCTGTGCAACTGGCAGACAGGTTTAAAAATCAGTATGAAACACGGCAATCAATTTTGAACAAAGACCGGTGGAACAATGCTGGCCCACTTTATCCTTCGTCCCTGATCAGCCAGTGTGGTGGGTGCCTGGTAAGCAGGTGTAGGGCTCACAATTTTATTATCCCAATAAAATGAGGCCATTAACAGGTTATGGTCATTCAGATGCTTTTGAAAAACCTCAAAATCTAAGAGTATGACCGGCAGACAACCAGAGACAAATATATAATCAATCACACTACAATGCCCTCCCCCCTTAAAGGTAGGCTTGTGTGCCTCCACGGGATCATGTTTGCTCTTCATTAAGTTTACCAAATTAAACTCAGGAGTAAGGCTATTTGCCACTTCCCCATGACGTGTGTGTTTAAAACGTGCCTGGGTTGCAAATGTCTCCTCAAAATCAGATACCTTGTAGTTAAAACAGGAGCGACACGGTTGCAGGTTAAAATCTCCCACCAACATAGTTAAGGTAAAAGGGGATCTGACAGAAAAAAAAATCATCCATAAAACCTTTAAGACTAGCCATTGCTTCCATGTCATCATGTGTCTATGAGTCATTGAAGACCGCCCTTAGTTATACTGCAAAGAAAGATATCATCCGCATGCAACAGGAGGCTAAGGCTAGGTGGTCCCAGGCTTGGAGGATAACAGTTGGATAAATCAAGAACTTTGGTTAAGTTTGCTAGGAAAAGATTAAAAAGAAATGGTGCAAGTACGCACTCCCGATTGAGGCTGTGATGAGTCATTATTTTTCTCAAGACTCAAGTTCCATTTCTAATTTTAATCAGGTGTTTGTGGAAAGCTATTGAATTCCTCTCAGAAGAGGTTTATGAATATCCCATTTTATAAGCTTTGGCCATAGTTTTCCATGGTCGACACAGCTGAAAGCCATATTAAAGTTGACAAAACATAGATGGACAGGCTGCTTTGATTAGGCCTTCTTTTCCCCTTTTGGTTTTGGGGACTTCCTTCTGTGCGGCAGATAAATTTGGGCCAATCCCTTATAGGAAACCTAGATTACTAGAATAATTTGGCTTTCCAGCTGTTGTTATGCTGTGTTGTTGTAGGTCGTCTTTTTTCCAGCATGTATTCATAATTTGCTCGATGATTCCTCGTTTGTATTTGTAGCGTTGGCTATTGGCATGTGGATCTTAGTGATAGAAACTGTAGTTGTGTCTGGACAGGTCTTGTAGCCATTAGCCACAATTTTGTTCTCAGGCTCCTTTATGGATCAGATAGCATTTGATATTGGCTGGGCTCTTTGTTTCTATTATAATTCAGAATTACAAAAAAAGTTCTACATCTGTGCTTTGCTGACTGGAGATATATTTTGAAATATTTGTACAGTTAATGTACAGGCATTTACATTTTGTTGTTTAATAGAAAAAACATCTTACACCCTTTGCTTTCATACTCCCTGCATGTCAGCAAGACTCTCAGAGAGATCACATAGTTCATTTTACCAAACCTTCTCAATTTGCAGTGAGAGAAAGAAAAGTAAACACCAGTCTCAATGTTAAAAGAAAAAAAGCAGCAATTTGTCTGAAGACGTTGCCTGACATTTGACCTCAGGATTTGTATGCACAGCAAATGTGACAAGATAAAAACAAACTTTAAAGACATCGTTATTGCTCATTCACCTTTTGAACTCCAGCATAATTATTTTTGAGATGCTACAGAACCCCCCACACACCTACTTCCGGCACCTATGGGTCCCTGACACTTCAGCAAGGTCCATCCGCTTCATCGCGGCGCAAATTCCGTTGCCGGGGCCGTCCGACGCATGTAAGAGGCTATAGGGCAGCTGCCTTTCTATCTGTCACTGTTTCTCATCTGCTTCGTTTCTGCTTTGCTACTTCTCATGCTATGGAGTATCATGCCAAGACGCACAGCATGAAAGGTGAGTTAATAAATTAGGACTATGATTAACCTTCAAATGCATTACTAAAATCTTACCCTGCTTACAGGCTACCGCCCCGTGCAGTCCTCCACTAAGAAATAAAATGATAACAAACCAATTTTATTATAATTGTATTTTTCTTCTTACCTGCGGCTGCCAGCTGCACGTCATAGGGCGGGCCATGCACTCTGCAACGGCAGTGGGGAGGAAGGGTGATGAGCACTACTAAGTGTGCCTGACTGTTTGGCCGGTCGTCTTAGGCTGGCCAAACCGTCATGCGCACTTAGCATTTCTCCACCCCGCTGTGTTGTACAGCCAGGTGGAGAAAAGCCACAGGCTCCCAGTCCCTGTCTGAGCACCGAACCAAGACACTCAGACCAATCCCAGCACTGCTCTCATGCTGGGAAAAGTATCGGAATAATATTCCCAGCATAAGAGCAGCGTCAGGAATTGCCATCTGGGAGCCTGCGCAGTGCATTCAGCCCAGGACCTGACCAGCATCAGGATTGAGACAGGAGCAAGTTCTATATATTTTTTTAATTTTGTCTGTACCCGAACCCCCAACCCGCCTCACTGCTTGGGACCCTGTGTAGACGTCACTGGTTGGCCTTAGCATAGCGCCGAAAAAGATCTGCACTCTTTTCCACAGATTAATACATTATACACTAATATAACGGGTCTGGAGAGTCCCCTCCCCATTGTGACCTTTCTGTATATATGAACTTTTTACAACTCTATTACCAAAAGAACATTGATTTACCAAAGTCACATAGAGAACCTGAGTGTCAGGTACTCTGAAGACTGGTGCGTATGACTTATGTATTCATGGTTATTGTACAGAAGCAGCTAATTTATATCAGAGGAGGAAGTGGTATGTATGAGGTGGTGAATGAGACACATTGATTCAAAATGATTGTTTCACATAAATAGCATGTCAAACAAATCGAGAAACAAAATATGGAAGGCAAGAATATCGTTTTCTATGTACATAATATTGTTTTGATAAATATTGCTGTATATAATATTGTTTACTTAAATATATGTGCATTTAATATCTTTTAAACAAATGTAATATGTATTAGTTATGGTATTAATTTTAGGTATTAATATTAGAAATATAATTGTTCCACATTTGTAAGTATTGTTTGTAATTTGTAATGTGTAATTAAAATGCTTTCCCATCTAGTTGCATTTTTAATTGAGATTAATTGTTTAAATTGATTGAGTATTTGTTATTGTAATTCCTTGTTTGTGGTTTGTTGGGGTTGTAGGGAAATAGGGTGGAAAGTTATTCAAATTATACTTATTTTGGAAATATTTTTTTATGTAAATTAAAAATTCACTTGATAATGATTTTTTTAAATTAATTATCATATTTAAATAAGGTTACATATATGTTTTATGTACATGATAGTTCATTTTTACCTAGAAGTTATTGGTATTATATTTAATTTCATGTATTTAAAAAAAATATTTAATTATTGTCTTTATATTCTTAAATAACATGTATATATCATTACTTCTTAAAAATATATCTTTTTAATTACTTCATTATTTTCTAGTTTTATATTTTTACCAAATCACTCAAATTGCTATATACATGAAAATGTCAACATACTTATCTTTTTTAACAATATTCTCTTCCACTATATTTTGGTAGGTTGCGTACAAATTATGTAAACTCAATATTTCTGTAGACAATGTTTTTGACAATATATTGTTGTAAATCGATATTGTTGTTGTTATTCTGCCATACAACCATAAGTACTTACATAGTTTGCTAGTAAGCTTGTGCTATTGCTCATGGTTTTATATGCAGTTTCCTTCAGAGGGTGTGCAACACGATTACTGAAGTTAAGTTCCGTCTTGTTTTGAAATGCAACATTGATGACTCCTTCGTATTGTTGTGTGTCGATTTAGATACTGTATATAGATTTCCTGATTTATGCCCTTATATAGGTACAATTCACATTTCCCTTATTTAGGTATGGAAATCCAACCCTTATTTAGGCATTATCCATGCTAACCAAATACAGGCATGGCCATCTACATCCGTTTATCTACGTCACAACGAGTCCTTGGAAAACCAGACTCTTAAGCATTTAGGACTTCCCCATTCTTGGATATTGAATTCTCCAAGAACTCATTTATAATGCATGAACATCTATTCCTTAGGTGTTCATTCATGACGTTCTTCTGCCTGACTTTTACATCAATACTGGCCTTCCTAAACACCTTCAAGGTATAAATATACCTTCACTTACCATGGCAAACCACTGTTTGGCTGCCTACTTGCACGATGCGGCTTGCCGCGGCAAGTTCGGAAGGAAGTCAAGACCCCAACTGACGCACTGACCAGATGCTGTCATCCTCCTCGCCGAGAATCCAGCTCCAGTGTTTCTGACTCCCCTTGAGGGGTGTTAGAGATCAAGACCCGGAAATAGATTCCAACCTCACTCATTCTAAAGGTATGGAGCTGACTAGAACCTAGAGAAACTTTTGGCAACTCTTGGCTAAACTAGACTATAGCTAAACAGCACCTACTTCTTCCCTCATGCTACACTTAGGTTAGGTACACTGGGATAGGATTATTTTAGATGAGTTTTTTATCCTGTGTTATTTATGTATGTATTTTTATGAATATATGTCATAGTTACAAGCCATGCTATTGCAGTATTATTTTATCCTACTGCTAACACTGTACGTATTTTACTTCGCGTTCTGTCTTACGATTGTAGCAGTTCATATCTCTTGCATGAGAAATAAGACTGTTCAATAAACCCTTTTATTGAAACGCCTGTCTCCCTAATTTCTGTGCAAACTCTGTAAGAATGAAGCATGCACGATTGACTGAGTGAAACTGTTATCTATTGTTTCCACGATTCTTAGCCTGTTCCGATTCTAACGGGAAACACAGTTGTCATGTTTATGCGGTTGTCAGAAACGAATCCCTTCTTGTTCATTCGAGAAGTTTCTAGTGACCACTGAGTTAGCTGGCACACACAAGTAATTAAGTTTAATGTACTCGATAGAGACATACTGACCTCAGTCCTATGTTAAAACTATAGTGTATATTATTCCAATGCGCAGAGCCTATCAGGGATATAGGAACTACACTACAGTATAACCTTACAATTGAATGTGCTAATCTGTTTCATGGCTTTACGCCTTTGGCAGATCCTGACTGCTTCATGGTGGAGACACTAAGAATTATTACCAATGGGTATCCGCCGAGTGAAACTGCTTGCAAGCAGTCTGTCATATACCTGCAAGGGGAAGCCCAATATCTGTGGTTAGGAGTGGATTGTGTGCAGCTGAACCGCAGAGCTCGCTGTTCTAAGGGTTCAGGCGCACATTTCACCAACGGAATCGTGTGGATCCACTTGTGTGGTGCAGACACCAATATTTATTTGCAAACATGAACTTCACATGCATCCAAGAGTGCTCAAGAGGAGCTCGTAAAATTATAACGTAAATTCAGAAATGCTAGCTCAGGTTTTCCAAGCTGCACCTCTCCTCCCCCCTGGGTTCTTTTGTGTGACTAAACCCTCCATGAAAATTACTTTTCATCATTCCCGAAATGAAGGGTTGAGAAAATCTCCGAAGAGCAAGCATCCTTTCTGCACCCAATGATGTCCATCTCATAAATCTACACCCAAAAAATATCTTGATGCTGTACAACGTCCCACTGAAGGGAGGGGATGAAGAATAGCAGGGGGTGTGGGATGATAAGAACAGAACTCTCCAAAAACAGCACAGCATAACAAAAATCCCTACCTCTCCATTGGTTCCTCTGGTAGACGGAGAGACACACCAGTCCTGATTGTCCCTCATGCTTATAAATTACTGTGGTCTTGATTGAGACCAAATAAAAAAACAACTAGAACAACGTGTCTTGCAAAGAGCAACAGATTATTCCAAGGTGGTATATTGATACAGAGTGGCTCTGAAGGGGTCATGTACCAGAGAATCCACGTCTCTGGTTTTTATGCTCTATACATGAGAACTTCATCCAGTGCAAAATTTTAAAATGTTGATTCTGGTGCTGGAAATGACATTATTCGCATAACTATTTCAGTGCTACCAGGACCAGCGTGCAGAGGAAAACCTGGATGAGTTCATCAGCTTTGGGAGCGAGGGATGGTTTATACGTACACCAGAATGAACTCAAAACCTTTAGTGACTGGTCATTTGTAATCAATGAAGATACTTATCTTCACAAGAGCTTTGTGTCTAAGTGTGACACAAGTTACACAATTCCTCGACTCCCCCACCACCATGTCTTGCTGAATATAACTTTGCAGTAGGTCATGGCTAAAAAGCGCGCAGAAGTGGGTACAGGTGCTTTTGTATAGCACATTTCCTTAATGGGAGGTCAGACAGACTTTTTAATCCCATAGGCAGATCAGTGAAATGTAAACACTCACATTTATGTTTGTATAGTCTCCATAGAACTCTTGATCCGAAGTCTGTCATTTCTTTTTCCTGCAGGGACAAGGAGAATGAAGACAAGAGATGGGAATATAAAGTGAGAAGGGAAAGGATTACAAGGAGAGAGATATAATATGGGATCAAACAGAGAGATGCCACTGCACTCCAATTCTTCTCTGATTAGTAGCATAGGGAGTCAGCCATCAAATTCACGGCACCCTAAATCCTCGCTCTGATCCACTGATCACAGCCTTGCTCAATACTCTCACAGCTCTGCATCACCCTGGGTAGTCCCTCAGTTTCATAGGACCTTGACTTACCCCCTCAAGGACAGAATCCTGGGGATTCCCTTAGGTTCAGAGCCCCCTAAAAGCCCTAAAGCCTCCTGTCTAATTCGTATCTAAATTCTACAGCACGCTGAGTCCATTGCTGCCAAGGGTCTCAGTTCCGTCAGTGACTCATTTTTCAAATCCAGGTTTTTCTTTACATTCTGGAGCTTTTGGTCTTGGTTTTATAATGGAGTAAATAAGACTCAAGTCCTTGATTGCAAAGAAAAAATATGATTAGAGCAATATGTCACACATGCCCCTGGGAAATCTGCCAAGGCTCTGGTTCTTCAGACACATCTGCAGCAAACTGAATCCTCCATCATATCCACATGACACTTAGTTATCCCTCAGATTCACAGCACACCTGGTTATCCCTCAGATCCACAGCACACCTGGTTATCCCTCAGATCCACAGCACACCTGGTTATCCCTCAGATCCACAGCGCAAATAATTATCCCGCAGATCTACTGCAAACTCAATACTCTCACCACCCTGCTTCTCATCAGGGACATTGATATCAGCCATGGTTTTTTATGCGAAAAAATGCATTCTGGATGTTTTGGTCTTAGTTTATCACTGGATTTACTAAGAATATGACACCTGACAGCAATTGCATGTAGGTTAAAAGCCCATGGCAGGTAACATTGTCTCATGACTCAGTGTGATGTGGTCCCCATATGCCAGGGAGGGTGAGGTTATCCCTATTCCCCCAGTCAGTCATTGCTCATCCCCCATCACCCCCTCCTCACTTACTTCGACATGCCACAACTACGAGGATGATGCACAGCAGCACTATTCCAGGGGCGCATACACAGAGGAGGATGTAGGTTGTGTGCAGAACTTGTGGATCCACAGGCGTTATGAGCCTTTCGATAAGGTGGTTGGGACGTCGAATGGGTCTTGTAGCTTCATATAGGAGACACAGAAGGGATAGTCAAGGTTCCAGAAGTGATGGAAACAATAACACAATCAATAGTAACTCATCAGGGTAAGGATTACTAAATGATTCAAACTAACATCTTGTTTCCAGTCCCAGACTTTCATTTACTGCAGTGGATTCTGGGATGTGGTCTGGTTCAAGGAAGTCTCTTGGTGTAGAACAACTGAAAACTGTGATTCAGGAAAGACAGAGGGCCTTATTACGAGTTTGGTGGTCTTCCAATGGGACCACCACTACAGCGGTCCCAGGAAGGCCGTCAAGCCTGTGGTGAGCCTACCTGCCGGATTCTGACTTTAATTCAGGGGGCGGGTTGTGTGGCGGTGGTCTCAAGGGAGCTGAAGTGTTAGGCTCATAGGAGAGCCCAAACAGCAAACCACCACTGTGAGAGTGCCTGCAGCATATTCCTGCATGGTGTGGCATGCACCAAGCCATGCATGCCACACTATGTAGGAACGAGGGTGCAATTCCAGGGGGGCACAATATCTGCCCTCTGCAAGCACCCTAAGGGCTAGAATCGGCTGGCACTCTGTTAGGGCCCCCTTACCTGCATGTCTGCCACCTTTTTCATGGCGGGTCCTCACCATAAAGAGGGTGGTGGATATGCAGGTTTTAATATGCTTGGCGGTGCTGGCATTGTCACTGCCAGCATATCCAGGCCATTTGGAGACTGCCGCCGCAGCGGGATCCTTGATCCTAGCGGAGGCGGTGGTCTCGTGGCAGTCCCACCACTGCACTCATAATACGGCTGTCGGACCACCAGGGTGGTGACGGTGGGACCGCGAGTATGGCATTCCCAGGACTGCTGTATTCGTAATAAGGCCCAGAGTCTAAGCCTTCACTCTGGCAAATGTATTAAATAATTTCAACGCAATTTGAGAAGATCTATTTTCTGCTCCACTCCTGGTTTTCATCCATCAATCCTTTCTTTCTTTTTAATACTGCACGAATTTGACTCAAGGGCATTAGAGTTTTACAGGAAAACCAAGTCATGTTACACATTTATTTCAGGTGCATTGAGAGCAATTAATTTGCACAGCCAGCATCTCAGGATGTTGGGCCAAGGACAGGATTAGAACCTGGTTTCTCTTCCAGCAGTCTGGTCACTGTAGATAACCTCAGTTCCTGACAGCTGATTCAAATCACATTGTCAGGAGTCTCCTGCTTCAGGAAGGCTTAAATGACATGTGCCCAATGCAGGTCCAAGAGGGCTGGATTCATGCTGTGCCACGTTTTCCCAGTATCCACTGACCATGTAAACTCCATTTATTTGTATTTTACATAAATCCTTCAAATGAGGATATTCAGAAAATCTGGCAAGGATCCTGCACTTCTAGACCTGGGGTTGAGATCACTTAGCTTAAATGCTTTTAGCATCACTCCCTGCCAACCAGTCACGAGAAGACTGTGTGTGCTATGAAAGCTACTTAAGCCTTCTTGAGGACTTCTGAACTAAATCGTTTAAGTAAATGCTTAGCGAATCTGGTTTCTGCTAGATATAGCAGTCAGTTAAGATTTTACTCTAAATTCAGAGATTGCTTGATATCCTGTATTCAAACACCTTCCTCCTTACATCCATATTACCTTCTAGCCATGCAGTATTTTGATTTTTGTTTATTTCGATTCCCGTTTTCCTCACCTGCCAATGCAGCTCCTCTACCTTGTTCCTGATAAGTGACAGTATTATCTACGGATAAGCTTCCCTATTGAGAGTCTTAGCCCAGTCTTCTTTGTCACAGTCCTCACAAAGGGAGCTCTGTCTTGTCTAATAGAGTTTACCTACCCTAACAGAAAATTTACAACAAATACAAGAAAGGCTACTTCAACCCTGTGAATAATTTAAGCCACAACCCTGAAACAGAGCCTAAAAGGTGGAAGCAGCCAACAACACCTCCTTATATATCAACCGCCCAGAAGCCCTATTGACACCCAAAATTGGAAGAGGAAGGATGGGAATTAAGGACTGTGACGAGAATACTTTGAATAATGAAGATCATCGGAAAGTAACCAGTTCATTAACTACTCGCCTGTCTTCCTCATCCCAGTTCTTAGAAGGTAAGTAAATACTTATGCTACTGTTAGGAACCACTGATACTGCACAATTAATTTCAGCAGACCAAATTTCACGCAGCACCAAGTGCTAAATTTCATGAAAGAAAAAAACGAATTTTTAATTAACAGAATTTAACACATAAAAAGCAAAATTGCTGGAAATCCTCCTCACACCTGCAACTGGTAATGCAACATGAAGTTATGAGCTGCTCACACCCCCCTCCTTCAGCGCCTTGAGACCCTCATGGGTGAGAATCGCGCACTAAAACATCGGATTGATTGATTGACAGGGTGTCCAAGTAGCTGCATGACAAATGTCTCTCAAGGAAACCCTTTTAACAGGTGCTTTCCTGTTGCAAATATTATAGTGGCTGTATCTTCGTAAACCAACAAACCATAGAATCAATTTGCCCTGATTTGTTCCTTGGTTATTGGTTACAAACACAGTTTTGGTAACAAACACTTTAGGAGAAGCAAGTTAAGCAGCCATCAACCTCTTCTAAGAGTTGGACTGTATGATTGATCTACTCTGATTGCCATCTGAAGTTCATGGCATTGTAAACCTAGTTTTTTACGTCTCGCCTGAGACTCTTCGAGACATTTAGTAAGTGACTTTTAAAAGTGCCACCAGAGGCTTTTGCTGGCCTACAGCTTGCGTTCACGAGCATCTGCACAACTGACATCTGTGTTTTTATTGTAGTAATCAGGCTCCTCTGCTTGCACTACCCCCCTCCCTTTTCCCCCTCCCTCCTGGTCAGCTTCATTTGTGTCTTCTAGCTGGGAATCATGCTCCTCTGCTCGCACTCCCCCTCCCTTCTCCCCCTCCTCTTCGTCAGTTTCATTTGTGTCTTCTATCACTGTGAATGCTCTTGCTTATACCAGGCACACACACTATCAGTCATCAGTGCACGCTTCCACCAGGCACACACACCACCAGCCGTCAGTGTGTGGTTCTGAAAATCTGGATTCGTGTAATCATTCTGAACTCGAGAATTAAAACTTCGTCGAAACATGACGAATCTGGTATCAAAAGACCGAGAATGACAAGTACATCATGTACATATATTTTCAGCATATTCGAGTGACGATTTCACCTCGAAATCGTCATTTGCGTTCTGAACCCTTGGCTCCCATTTATGTGTTGCCCTTTACATAGGCCTTAATCCAGTTGAATTCAATTCCACAAGGACACATACTCCTTAATCGACTTTTCCATGACCTGTGCAAGTTGGAACCATTGCCCCAGGCCGAACTCGTTAGGTCAGTTCCCCTCCCAGTGGCCGAGCAAGATAGCATCAAGGCTCAACAAGCCATAAAACCATTACAGCGCGCACACCTGCCGTATCTTGCTCACATCTGTCTCTACTCTTTTGCTTCACTTACTTTATGATGGGGAGGTGCCTGTTTTTATTGGGGGTCCACCGATATCTGATGAAATGTTGGGCCTTGCCAGGTGATTTGTTATGGGCAGCACGACGTGAAATATGTACATGCCATCATGACTCTGCTTTTCTTTTGTAAACCAATAACTGTAAATGACATACTACAAATTCGAAGAATGTTTGCCTGAAGCTGAATATTCTGTATAAAGAGAGAAGCCTGACTTTGTAAATTCGAGCAGTCTCCTGAGAATATACTTCCCCGTGTTGTACTTCTAGGACACTTGTTACCTTGGTTGCAGCCAATAAACTAATCTTTGACTTCACCTAGAAGACTCTGAGTTTCTGTGGTCTGAATCAGGAAAAGGACTCGAGGTCTTTGGGTGTGTATTCCCTGACACCGCTGGGTTACCGGTTAAGTACCGGTTCTGAAAAACCCAGTACCTCAGTTTGGCGCCCAACGTTTGGGGCGATTCCAGTGGTACCGGTCCAGCCAGAGGTTCGTGAGGAGCTTCGTGTGAAAATTCTGGAGGAAGGCCTGCCACTTCATCGACCCCTGCATGTCGACGTGGTCCGAAAGTCTTTGCTGCGAGGTTCCCCGCTTCCCGACGGCTACAAGGACTGCTGCCCTGGCTATCGCCCTGATTTGGACCCTTGAAGTTTGGTAGAGCGAAACACTAAGATGAGTCTTCTGGTGACGTCATCGATATCTCAGTTAAGTATAAGTGGAGCGTCTCCCAGTCCTTAGTTGATCTTAGTTTTGGTATCCTTGGGATAAAAAGTTTTGTGTTGGTACTTGCAAGCACCAAAACCGAAGGACTCGTGTATTCACGAGAAATATCGTAATCGATAAACCTTTGAAGTTTGGAACTAGACTAGAGAGCGAAGATGCCTGGTCTTAGACTTGGAAATTTGTTTTGTCTTGGCAGTAATAATAGGGACTCCCGATTGGAGGACTCATGTCCGGTTCCTCCGGTTGGAACTCCAACCTACGAGCTATATGTGAAACATGGGGTAGGCCCCATCACCTATAACGAAGTATGGATTAAATACACCAGGAAAGATGGTGTTCTAAAATGGCCCCAATATGGTAGTTTTGATTCCGAAATCTTAGACAACCTTGAAGTTAAACTCTTTAAAAAGAAAGCCCGGCCGGCGATGTTTGACTCTTTTCGCTTATGGCGTAAGGAGGCCAGACAAAAAGAAATTAAATTAGAGAAGAAAAATAAGAGAGAAGGGAAAATTTCAGTAATGAAAGCTGCTATGCAGTTTAAAGACAATGAAGAAGAACAGATGAGTGAGCAGTTGCACAGGCAACGTAAAATGGCGATAGATAAATGCTATCCAGTTTTGCCGCGTCCCAAGAAGGATGCAGCAAAAGACCTTAAGGAAGACCCGTTATTGGGCCATTTGTTAAGTTCACCACCCCCCTATGCACAAACAGCCACGGCGCCTCCGCAACCCTTAGTTGCGCCGCCCATGGTTGTTATGCCTGCTCCTCTACAG
Organism: Lissotriton helveticus; assembly: GCF_964261635.1. Lineage (NCBI taxonomy): Eukaryota > Metazoa > Chordata > Amphibia > Caudata > Salamandridae > Lissotriton > Lissotriton helveticus. Next base: position 1,043,229,983 of record NC_136068.1, on the reverse strand, counting down.
CACCCACCAGCTGCTCTTCAGCTGGCTTCCGCTCCTCCGGTGCAGCCTCCTCAAGGCACACCGACTACATCTACTTCGCTTATGCCTTCTACGACTTTGCCTAGTGCACCTTCGATTTCTCATAATGCTATTGCCTCTACTTCAGCCTTATCTCACCCTGTTTTTCCACCCGTTCTCCCTTCAGTTTCTCCTTCCGTTCGACAGAGAATGGCCAGCACTGTAACTAATATTTTCTCACCTCTTTTCGGGTCGCCTACTACGACCCCTAACACAGAACGAAGACAGTTGCGAAGTCAACTGCCTGACTACCAAGAGAGAGATGTATTGAATGGTTTAGCTCATAAATGGATTATGGATACTGTAAAATATGACGTTGAATCTGTCATGAAAGTTTTCCTTCAGTGGGAAGCACCGACACAGAGATATGTTTTCGAACAAATGTGTGTTTTCCTCTGTGAGGATTTGGAAGACAATGATTTAGAATGCAACCCGCAGGAGTTGTGTCGTGTACGGTTCAAGTTTGGGGAAGGAATGATCGTAGGTCCCGATGTCCAAAAAGCGGTTGAGATATTGTTGTCTTATCGGAGTAAAGGGAACACTTCTGGTTCGCAATCTGAGCGCGATACACCTAGGAAAAAGGCGCGACAGTATCCCATGAGAGAAGTTCCCCCTCAATGGAGAGAGGGTGACGCAACGGCTAATCCACCTATTCTGCCACACTTTCAGCGTGTGTGGGTACATGTCCCATGGAAGCGAGCTGAAGTTTTAGCACTCAAACAGACATTACCCGATCCGCGTAAAAACCCTGCAGGATATTACAAAGAGTTGTCGCAGACTGCTGGGTCATGTGTAATGAATTTAGCCGATATCGATATGTTATTTGGGAACGTTGTTCCACAGCCTTTATGGGAAAAGATTCGTCACACGGATCATGATCAGGAATTAGGTGACTCATGGGCTAACATTACTGCGACAGATGCCCTACAAGTAGGCGGCGCTAAGCCTGAACCTTTGATAGCAGAACTGCCTGGTAAAATAATTGATTATATGAAAAAGATAATGCCAGAAATACGCGTGAATAGGGATAAACTATATGCATGTAAACAGAAGAAAGATGAAACGGTGTCTGATTTCTTCACCAGATTTGTAGAAACCTTTGTCGACCACAGTGGTCAAGATATGAGCACAGAAGGTGGTCAGAGACTGTTCGTCGATAAATTCGTGCACAATTTGCTTCCTGAGTTGTGCAAAAAGTTAAAGGACTCGGAAAGTTCTTGGGCAGTCTCGTCTTCGGCACAGATATTAGCTACAGCACAGTATTACGAAAATCGAGACAAAGACGAGGAAGATAAAGTAGAAAAGAAAACGAAAGAGTTGAAAACGAAGGTCTTGTTACAGCAAGCATATCCACCACGTGGTGGTGGCAGTCAAAATAATAACGGTCAGAATAATTACCAGAGTAATTTGCGGCAGGCTCAACAATATCCGAGGAACTCGCAAAGGATCGAGTATTGTCAACCACGTGTTTCTGTAGGTCCCAACCAATGTTCGTATTGCAAGGAGGAAGGTCATTTTAAATATAGTTGCCCTATCCTACTACAGCGCGCGAATGGCGTTTCTGGTGTAAGAGGTCGAGGTGCTCAGCAAGCGCCTAGAGGAAGAGGACACGGGAATGCCCCCCGGAACGAATGTCCCCTTCCACCTCAAAATTCCATGAACAAGTTTGATCAGCAGAATAACACATCTGGTAGGACAGCTCAGTACTATACAAATGATTACTATACAGAAAGTGAGAATTGGGAGAGTAATGATTGCTAGGACAGCCATAGACAAAGAGAGGGAGTTGTTTCAGTTCCAGTAGATCAGAGCGGACCATACATTGAGGTGATTACATCAGGTGTGTCAGAACCTTTTCTGTTGGATACTGGTGCTACGAAGAGTTCCATTAAGCACTTAAAACTCCCTGGCGCACCTTTGTCTGGCGAAACGAATGTATCAGTAGGTTTTTCTGGCGCCCCGGTTAGAAATCCAATTTCTGACCCTTTGACTCTTTCTGTTGGTCCACGTGAATTAGAAGCACCCCTTATTCTGACAACAGGTTGTGGTGAAAATTTGTTGGGATTGGATCTGTTAAAAAGATTGTATGCGACTTTGTACTGTTCTCCCTCGGGAGTACAACTCACTTTAGGTAAGAAAGTGGTTTCTGCCATGTATTTGTCGAGAGACAAACTTCCAACAGAGTTGTCGTTTCTTCCGGACATTCTTTGGGCTACTGGTCCTAACGATGTCGGTCTTTTAGAAATTCCACCATATGTTGTAACATTGAAAACCAATGTTCAAATGCCACGAATTCCCCAATATAGAATTTCTAGTGAAGGCGAGAAAGCTTTGCTAGCGATCGTTCACGAGTTAATTGAAAAAGATGTGATTGAAGAGACAAGAGGCAACGTTTGCAATAGTCCTGTTCTGCCTGTTTTAAAACGAACTGACCCATCTCAGCCACCGGTGTACAGATTTGTGATCGATCTCAGAGAGGTGAATAAGATCGTGGTGCCACAATTTCCAGTTGTCCCAGACATTACTACATTATTGACTATGATTCCAGCTTCTGCCACTTGGTTTTCGGTGATTGACCTGAAGAATGCTTTCTTCAGCATCCCGATCGCCGAGGAGAGCAGGGATATTTTTTCTTCAGTTTAGGAGGTCGAAGCTTCCGTTTTAAACGCGCTCCTCAGGGCTACTGTGAAAGTCCGTCAATATACAGTCAAGCTCTAAAAACACAGCTTGACACGATTGTTTTACCTAAAGGTGCTACTCTTGTACAATATGTGGATGATTTGCTCATTGCTGCAGATACTAAGAAAATGTGTAAAAAGGCCACGTTGACATTATTGCGTCATCTGTGTGATCTGCATCACAAGGTGTCACTTTCCAAACTACAATATTGCCGACAAGAAGTGACCTACTTAGGTCACCTCTTATCGAAGGAGGGAAGGAAACTGACCCCAGAAAGAATTCAGGCAATAGCGAAATTGAGTGTGCCAAGAACTCAGAGAGAAGTGAGTGCTTTCTTGGGCATTACGTCTTACTGTAGACAGTGGATTCCAAATTTTTCGTTATTGGCCAAACCCTTGGTGGCATTAACGTGCAAAGGTACACCCAATCCCATTCCTTGGTCTGAAGAGTGTCAGAAAAGTTTCCTTGAATTACGCACAGCATTATGTTCGGCTCCTGTGTTAGGCACCCCCAACTACAGTAAGCCTTTCACATTGTATGTCCACGAGAAGGAGGGCTGTGCATTGTCTGTGTTGACTCAGTTATTTGGAGGTAGGCAGCGCCCATGCGCGTATTTTTCGTCGACTTTGGACCCGGTAGCTAGAGCATTGCCAAGTTGTCTAAGAGCCACAGCGGCAGCAGCTGTTTCTATTCGACAGTCTGCTGGCCTGGTCATGAATAATACACTAGTCGTGATGGTCCCACATGCAGTAGACACATTGTTAAATAGAACCAAGACACAGCACTTAACCAGTGCTCGATTGTCAGGGTACGAACTGACTTTGCTAGCAAGTCATGTGCACATTCAAAAGTGCAACACCCTTAACCCAGCCACGTTATTACCATTCATAGAAGAATCAGATGCTTCAGAACAGCATGATTGGCTTTATAGAACAGAAGAAGAGACGAAAGGAAGAGTAGACCTCTTCGACACTCCTCTTGCTGAATGTGATGGTACATTGTGGGTGGATGGTTCATGTTTCAAGCTTCCGAATGGCGATACGACTGCAGCATATGCTGTCACGACTTTGCACACGATTGTTGAAGCTACACGCATCCCACATAATTCAGCTCAGGCAGCGGAGCTAATTGCACTCACGAGAGCATGTGTGTTGTCGAAAGGAATGAAAGTGACTGTCTACACCGACAGCCAGTACGTGTTTGGGGTGGCTCACAGTTTTGGACGATTGTGGAGAGAACGTGGGTTCCTGCCTTCGCATGGAGCTAAAATTAAGCATGGTCAGTTGGTAAATGAGCTTCTAGAATCACTGACTTTGCCTTTACAAGTGGCGATTGTAAAATGTAGTGCTCACAAGAAGGTGACTGATGACGTTGGTCATGGAAACGCATTTGCTGATGAAACTGCGAAAGAAACCGCAAAGAATGTGATGAGCCGAATGTATGTTGCAGGCCCTGAAAGATGGACTGGTGATGTTGGAATATGTGAGGACACGATAGAAAGTGTGAAGTCCATCCAAGCTGAGGCCACAGAGAAAGAGTTGAGCACGTGGAGAGAGAGTACAGGTAGAATGGATTCAAACGGTTGTTGGATTGAATTGACAGAGCATCAGAGATGGTTGTTACCCGATGCATATGTGCTTGCAGTGGTTACTATGGCTCATGGAATGGCTCATATCAGCGTGAAAGGGATTTGCGAGTTGTTGGCCCCAGTGTGGAAGAATTCAGGGATTCCCAAGTGTGCAGAGAATGTTGTCAAGAATTGCATGGTGTGTCTGCAACACAATCCTGGTAGGGGAACCCCAACTCCAGCTGGTCATTTTGCACCTCCTACGTATCCGTTAATGGTTTTGCAGCTAGATTTCATCCACATGGAAAGGTGCAACAACTTAAAATACGTGCTCGTTGTTGTTTGTGCTTTCTCAAGATGGATAGAAGCCTATCCCCTAAAGGACAATACTGCCTTGTCCACAGCGAAAGCTCTTGTGAAAGAGTACTTCCCTAGATTCGGAATGCCTAGAATGGTCTGGTCTGATAATGGGAGTGAATTTGTGGGTCGCGTGATGAAGAAAGTGTGTGAAGGGCTAGGCATTAGGCAGAAGTTTCACGCTGCAAATCACCCCCAATCAGCTGGATTAGTAGAATGTTACAATGGCACTTTAAAACTTAAATTGGCCAAAATCCAAGCGAGCACAGGTCTTAAATGGCCTGACGCTCTACCCTTAGCACTCCTATCCACCAGAATGACTGTGCATTCGCGAGTGAAACTCAGCCCCTATGAGATTGTCTTTGGCCGGCCAGCCAACATATGGGGAGTGCCTAGGCCCACGAAGTTCAGCGAGCTAGAACACCCTGTTTTGCTTGACTATCTGTATGAATTGACGGCTAAATTGCGTGTTTTGCATCAACAGGTACATGACACCCTGCCTCCGGTCTCTGAGACTCCGGGACACAGCATTGACCCTGGAACCTGGGTGCTGGTGCGGAACTTCCAAAGGACTAAAAACGACCAGCCCAGGTGGATGGGACCATACCTCGTCCTTCTCTCTACCAGATCGGCAGTTCGAGTGGAAGGGAAGAAGGCCTGGATCTACGGGGTCCACTGTAAAAGGGAACCCTTACCTCTGCCCTATGACCAGAGTAAAGAACCTGATGCCGTGCCAAATACCGTCCCTTTTAATGATTCACATGTAAAAGGAACTGACTCTGAACAAGAAAACGAAGACATTTTGCACAAGGCTGTGCCACCATCCAAGCGAGTGAACATTACAGAGCCTGACCTTTTGTTCCCAGATCAGACAATACCTGGGAAGCAACGGTATAATTTGAGACCGAGAAAAACGAACTAATAAAGTAATTCCTTTTGCAATTTGAGACTAAGATCCATGGACAAATAAAAAAAGATACTTCTTTTTTCCCCAAGTACTATTTTTGAAAGTGCAGATCTCTCATCTAGGTAACTTGCTTATTTTTTTTTTTCGAACCGCCATCCGGGTTCCGCTGCTAGGGCCGCGGTTGCCTAAAAAGTCTTTTGGGTGCAGATAACGACGTTAGGTCGGTAGTTCTGGTTGGTCTAAGGGAGTTGCCCTGGACTGACAGAAGCATCCTTTAGCAGAATCAACCTACCACCGCGGGCAGCACTCTAGAGAGGATGGAGTTTCCTGATGTGGAGAAACCTGCCAAACGAGCGAACTGTAAAAACATGTTATGCAATGCGATGACAAAGAAAAGTTTTTTCATAATGTGCACTTGTATGTTATTCAGTATGATGATATTTTGATAGGTTACGCTTTATTCTCCTTTCGTGTAACATTTGCACCCACTGCATCACCCATACCTCCTACTACTGTTTCCTCTCATTCTTTCCACCCCCTTCCTGGCCATGAATACAATAGAAGATTAGAGTTCATTAATAACTCCTTCATTCAGCTATTGCACCAGCACCAGAGAGTGATGAACACAACTGACTGTTGGGTTTGTGGCCTTATGCCTCACACTACAGATAAAGGTATCCCTTATCTAGTTTTGCCTTTCAGTCGTAATGGCTCTGTATGGGCGTACAGAACGATGTTCATATATGCACGTGAAATCCAACCCCTACGTTCTGTAAAAGACAACCTCAAGACTAGCGCCCTAGTAAAAGGCATAGTTGACATGATTAAGGAAGTAATTTCTTATGAAGATACTCCTGATGATGAGATACTTGCATATGTAAATTGGAACGTGACCGGATATGAAGCCACTCTCAGTGAGAGACAGCAAGCTAAAGGATCATCCCCAATATGGATCGTACCCCATCAGGGTCACCTGTGTCTGCAAGGTATTGGCAGAAATCCCAGAGCTCAGTTAGGGAAGAGTGTCTGTACAGAAACATATGTCTTTGGATCTCAGACTTCCCCAGCGTTTTTAGCAGCTAAGGGTACTTATTTTATCTGTCATGATAGAGCCTACACATGGTTGCCCCCTGACTTTTCGGGCTCATGTTTTGTTTCATTCCTGTTACCTCCCACCTACACAGCAGCGGCGGATTACCACAGGACAAGGGTAGTTAGAGGTTTCTTGAGTAAAGAGGACACTGCAGGTCAAGAATTTGGGGACTTCGCAAAGGGTTTTCTGCCGTTCTGGGGATCCATGGCTAACAGCAGAAACATAAGGCAATTGACAAGGGTAGTTGAGTCCACCGTGATAGAAACTACTGGTGCCCTTAGTAACCTGACTGCTGAGCTCCAGTCGGATCGGCTTATGACCCTTCAGAACAGGGTCGCTTTAGATGTCATCCTTGCAGACCGAGGTGGAGTATGCAGATTGATCCAATCTAGTTGCTGCATCTTCATCCCTGATAACGCTCCAACAGTGTACCAGGCCATCTCCAAACTACATAAGATTTCCGAATCTATTCGTGTGGATAAAGGAGATTGGTCATTGATGGGATGGTTCTGGGAACTGATATCCGCCTGGGGATGGAAAATTCTAATGGTCATTGGGATGGTCTTAGCCATTATTTTCCTGTTCTGTCTATGCATACAGTGTGCTCCTGCAATATGTGGCCTCTGTGTTACATCATGTGTAAGGAAGCCTGTGTCAAGAGATGAACTAAGTACTAGAATGATGTTACAGCAACTTCTCAATGACTTTAGGAATATAAATCTGGACTCAGATTAACATGAGAATAGATTAATTGCCTATGTAAGGGCAAAAGGAGGGATTGTGGTTCTGAAAATCTGGATTCGTGTAATCATTCTGAACTCGAGAATTAAAACTTCGTCGAAACATGACGAATCTGGTATCAAAAGACCGAGAATGACGAGTACATCATGTACATATATTTTCAGCATATTCGAGTGACGATTTCACCTCGAAATCGTCATTTGCGTTCTGAACCCTTGGCTCCCATTTATGTGTTGCCCTTTACATAGGCCTTAATCCAGTTGAATTCAATTCCACAAGGACACATACTCCTTAATCGACTTTTCCATGACCTGTGCAAGTTGGAACCATTGCCCCAGGCCGAATTCGTTAGGTCAGTTGCCCTCCCAGTGGCCGAGCAAGATAGCATCAAGACTCAACAAGCCATAAAACCATTACAGCGCGCACACCTGCCGTATCTTGCTCACATCTGTCTCTACTCTTTTGCTTCACTTACTTTATGATGGGGAGGTGCCTGTTTTTATTGGGGGTCCACCGATATCTGATGAAATGTTGGGCCTTGCCAGGTGATTTGTTATGGGCAGCACGACGTGAAATATGTACATGCCATCATGACTCTGCTTTTCTTTTGTAAACCAATAACTGTAAATGACATACTACAAATTCGAAGAATGTTTGCCTGAAGCTGAATATTCTGTATAAAGAGAGAAGCCTGACTTTGTAAATTCGAGCAGTCTCCTGAGAATATACTTCCCCGTGTTGCACTTCTAGGACACTTGTTACCTTGGTTGCAGCCAATAAACTAATCTTTGACTTCACCTAGAAGACTCTGAGTTTCTGTGGTCTGAATCAGGAAAAGGACTCGAGGTCTTTGGGTGTGTATTCCCTGACACCGCTGGGTTACCGGTTAAGTACCGGTTCTGAAAAACCCAGTACCTCAAGTGCACGCGTCCACCAGGCACACACACCACCAGCCGTCAGTGCACGCTTCCACCAGGCACACACCACCAGCCGTCAGTGCACGCTTCCACCAGGCACACACACCACGAGCCGTCAGTGCACGCTTCCACCGGGCACACACACCACCAGCCGTCAGTGCACACTTTCACCGGGCACACACACCACCAGCCGTCAGTGCAAACTTTCACCATGCACACACACTACCAGCTGTCACACACCACCAGCGGTCAGTGCACGCTTCCACCAGGCACACACACCACCAGCCGTCAGTCCTCGCTTCCCCCAGGCACACACACCACCAGCCGTCAGTGGACACTTTCACCAGGCACACACACTACCAGCTGTCACACACCACCAGCCGTTGGTGCATGCTTCCACCAGGCACACACCACCAGCCGTCGGTGCACGCTTTCACCGGGCACACACACCTCCAGCCGTCAGTGCACGCTTCCACCAGGCACACACACCACCAGCCCTCTGTGCATGCATCCACCAGGCACACACACCATCAGCCGTCAGTGCACGCTTCTACCAGGCACACACACCACCAGCCGTCAGTGCACGCTTCCACCAGGCACACACACCACCAGCCATCAGTGCACATTTCCACCAGGCACACACACCACCAGCCCTCAGTGCACGCTTCCACCAGGCACACACACCACCAGCCATCAGTGCACGCTTCCACCAGGCACACACACCACCAGCCATCAGTGCACACTTCCACCAGGTACACACACCACCAGCCATCAGTGCACACTTTCCCCAAGCACACACACCAGCCATCAGTGCACACTTTCCCCAAGCACACACACCACCAGCCGTCAGTGCACACTTCCCCCAGGCACACACACCTCCAGCCATCAGTGCACACTTTCACCAGGAACACACACTACCAGCTGTCACACACTACCAGCCGTTGGTGCATGCTTCCACCAGGCACACACCACTAGCCGTCGGTGCACACTTTTACTGGGCACACACACCACCAGCCGTCAGTGCACGCTTTAGCCAGGCACACACACCACCAGCTGTCAGTGCACGCTTCCACCAGGCACAGTACATGCTTCCGCCAGGCACACACACCACCAGCCGTCAGTGCACGCTTCCACCAGGCACACACACCACCAGCAGTCAGTGCACTCTTCCACCAGGCACACACACCACCAGCCGTCAGTGCACGCTTTCACCAGGCACACACACCACCAGCCATCAGTGCACGCTTCCACCGGGCACACACACCACCAGCCGCTAGTGCACGCTTTCACCAGGCACACACACCACCAGCCGTCAGAGCAGCAGGCAGTTTCAGGGTAAATATGTGTTCGATGCCTGGGAGGGAGTGGGTCGAGTTTCCCTAAACCATGCTGAGTATGCAGGTACAGTGCATGAACTCCTGTGTGAGTGAGTCATGCTGCCTGGGGCTCACTCACTGCACACTTTTAAATTGCACCTGCACCCGGCTTTTTCTCATTTGCAAAGTTCGGCGCATGCGCACAGCTAGGCAGCCCCCATAACCCCAGGAATGACTGCTTCCTACAACCAGAATGGAAACAACATTCAGAGCAATGAAAACAAGTTCATTTGATGCAAAGAACTGTTAACAAAAAACATGTCTAGCTATTGTAGATCTGGCAACTTAAACAAAACGGCAACAAAAAAACAAACAAGCATTGGCATAGCCAATAAGTCTCCCTTTTTGGACTCTATAAGTATTTAGTTATGCAGCAGAATATCCTTGATGCAACAACACCAACTGTTGCATGGCTAAACACATATAAGATCCCAAATGCGAAACCTATTGGCTATGCCAATGCTTGTTTTATTTTATGTTGGTAGCGCGTTACATTTCTTGTGCCATGCTTACCTCCAACGATTGAAGAGGAGATGCATGGAATCCAGCGAGTGTATTTTCAATCATTTCATTTCAAAAAATCTTTATTTCGATCACTGATCATAAAAGATACATTACAATATGTACAATTAAAAAGTTATTAAACAGTGTGATCCAGTAGTTAAGATGATAAAATTTGAGTACATGAAAACATTAGATACAAATCAATTTAGTGGGGGCCCATTATACCAGTCTTTTCATAGCTCGGGTGCGGATGAACCAAAGTGACGTTAAAAATTTTGAGATTGCAAAAACCACAGTGGGAGAAAGGTCTGATTTTAAAACTCTGTAAGCAGTACGGTGAGATCTGAATCCCAGGTTCCTCAATAGCGGAACTAACCAGTATTTCCTGCTCCGCTCGTAGCCCTTGCAGAAGAAGACCGCGTGCACGTCATCCTCCTTCGGGTACGCACACATTGGGCGCCACTGTAAAAACAACTTCCTCGTTAGTGGAGGAGCGATCTCATCTAGAGTATTTTCGAGGGAATAGAAGTCTTTCACTTTCAGAAATAAGTTTGTCAAAGACCCCTCTCGAGTGTCATTAGTTGCTCTTGTGAGCATCAAAGCATAGTAAGCACTCGCAATTTCCTTTTTTGGAATCCTGGTACATGTGTTCACAGGGTCCGTCCATAGTTCCGGGTAGCCCAATTCCTCGAACGTCCCCTTTACATATGTTAACCACGGAATTTTCTTTGTATTCCGTAGTTCCAGGAATTCCTGTAATTCCTCTCTATAGTGTACGAGGTCTGGGCTACTCCACAAACGCCTCCAGAATGTTAAGGGTTTAAGTCCTAGCTCCTCTGTTATGGGTTTAATTCCTAGATCTAATCTAAGTGGTAGTAATGGAGTGCTCTGGGGAAGGGCGGCTACTTGTCTCAGAAATTTGTTTTCAGTGGACTGTAGCTTTGAATGTTGGATGTGGCCCCACAACTCACCCCCGTATGTAACCCCCGCCCGGGCTTGTGTTTTGTATATATGGATAATTGAGGTAAATGGTCGATAGCGTGTTTTATTAGCCAGGCGCAAAGTTCCACCCGCCAACTGAGCCAGTTTGATGGTCACTTTGGCCTGATGCGACGTCCATGTTAAATGTTCATTTATGGTGATCCCCAAGTATTCAATGTTATGCACTCGTTCTAATTGGACGGTGCCTAGCGTGGGAGGGGTTCGATTTCGAGATTTGGGATTTAAAATCATAAATTTTGTTTTTTGAGGGTTTATTTCCAATCCCCGATCAGAGCAGAAATCTAAAAAGCCATCCAAGATGCGTTGGATCCCCATCGGGGATTTAGACAGCAACAGGGTGTCATCTGCAAACATAATTGCAGGCACCCTGTTGCCCGTCAACTTTGGGGCATCGGAGTTGACAATCCTGTTTAGGTGAGCAACAACCCCGTTCACAAAGATGCAAAACAGGGTGGGTGCAAGCACACACCCCTGTCTCACACCTCTGCGAACGGGGAACCTTTCGGTTAGTTTGCCACCTTTGCCACACCTCACGCGGGCATAATTGTTGGAATGGAGTCTCATCAGGATTGCCAAAATATCCGCAGGGACTTTCAGTTCTTCCATCACTTTCCACAACCTTGATCTAGGGACTAAATCGAAGGCGGCACGTAGGTCTACAAAGATGGTATATAGACTGCCGCCCTTGATTACCGCTGTTCTCCAATAGAGAAGGTGTAACCTAAAGATTTGATCTGTGGTGGATACTCCCTCCCTAAATCCTGCCTGGTACTGAGATAGGATGTCCATTTCTTCAATCCACGCTTGCAAACGATTCAAGATCAGTCTGCCAAAGAGTTTCTGCGATATGTCGATCAGACTAATGGGCCGATAGTTGGAAGGGAGCAGGGGGGATCCCTTTTTGTAAATTGGGACTACCTCTGCTCCCCTCCAAGTATCGGGCACCGTCATTCCCCCCCAAATGGCATTGAATATTAATGTGAGGTACGGTGCCCATATCCCTGGTTCTTGTTTGAACAGGTCCCCCGGGACCCCGTCCAACCCCGGTGCTTTTCCGGCAGCCAGCCCTTTAATGGCCTCCCTCACCTCCTTTTCAGTGATGGGGACATCTGAGGGGCTGGGTATAGTTGGAACTCCGTCGCTGATTAGTTCCCAACCACCCTCCGCGTATAATGCTTCAAAGTGGGCCTGCCATACTGAGGGGGCAATATTTGGCTCTATTGCGGAGGGTAGGTCCTCCGTACCATTCGCCACTATGCGCCAAACTTTTCGGGAATCTCTGGATGCCAGTGCTTTGACAAGGTTCTCCCAGTACTCGGAGTCCCATTCCGCCCTCGCATTCACCAGAAGCGATTTATACTTTTTCCTCCTAGCACGGATTTCTTCCTTACTAAGGTGTCCCTTGATAGCAGATAGCAAATGGGCCTTTGCCTCCCTACACGTGGCATTATACCAAGAGGTTTTAGGCTTATGGGCATTCCTTTTCCCTATGGTTATGAACAGATCCTGTTCTAGAGAGGCAATAATGCTTTTATGCGTTTGTGCTAACTCTCCTCTAGTATCTTCATCTTGATCTTTGGTTCCTAGATAAAAGGCATTCTCCAACAAAGGGATTAACCTTTCATATAGTCGGGGTATTCTATCCGTGCTATTCGCCAACTTCTCCCACTTGACTTTCCTGCGATTGTTTTCAAGTAGGAGACCCGTCTTTTCTTTGCCCCTGCCCTGCGATGTATCCTCCCTCCCAGGAAGTGAATACATCAATTCCAAAGAGCTGTGGTCACTATCCGTTCTTGGGCAAACTTTAAAATCAACTATTGCTGGCCACATGAACGTTTTAACCATAATGTAATCCAGTCTGGACTCACTACCAGCTTTATTGTAAGTAGGATTACTAGGTGTATCCGATTTGCAACGGCCATTGCATGCCCTAAGACCAAAATTAAGAGTGAGGGCGTTTATCTGCAGGGCTAGGGGAGTCCAAGCCCTTGGGGGTGGTGCCGCCGTCTCCGGTATAAACCAGCAGGAATCTTCATCTAAGGAAGGACCATCGCGTAGTCCAGGCAAAGGTTCATAGTGAGAGTTGAAGTCGCCTCTAACCAGACAGGCAAGTTCACTTGGAATACCCTCTAGGAAACTAGCTAACTCATCCACAGTGCTTGACTCTTTGTGCATCTGTGTCGGCCTAGAGTAGATAGTGATCACTAGTAGCTTCGTAGAGTCTGGCCATTCGAGTAGAACAGCCAGCAAATCGTCAGAAGCAGTCTCTAAGTTGGTAGCTTGACAACCTAAGTCCGTTGCTACCGCTATCATTAGTCCACCTGATGGCCTGCCCCTTCCCCCCCATTTGGCTGCGTTGAAGAAGGAAGCAAAACCCGGTAATTCTATCTTTTCTCGCGCCCATGTTTCTTGAAGGAGTAATAATTTTTTAGAACTAATATAGGAACCCCACTCTGGACAGTCTAATTTGTTGGAGAGCCCTGCCACATTCCAGGAGATTGCTGTTATAACTGTCGATTGGTTGTGTGGAGGACTTATAGGAACCAAGTTGATATCGGGAGTCTCGGGGTATACCCTTTGATTTGAAGTGGAGTGGTTCTTACCCGATTTTCTAATGGCCAGTGGTAGGGAGGGGGATAACAAGCTTGGGGTCAGGCTAGGTTCAACTGTGCTAATTGCCCCATGGTGTAAATCAGGGGCTATAGATATGAGGGTAACAGGTGGATGGTCTGTAGGTGTAATGGTCTCGAGTGGGGAAGTTGCACAGGCGTCATTCCCCAGTTCGACCGCCTGTCAATCTACTAATTCCAAGCTACTGTATCGATTCTGTGTGGGTAAATAAGCAGGATAGTGAGTTCTATATGGCCCAGGTACTCCTCTCTTAAGTCCACCACCCCCCTCCTCCTCCTAGTGATAGTTTCCCAGCCAGCCTCATCCCCAGAACTAGGGAAGTACTCTCTGGTTCTTTCCCTGTGTAACAAGTAGTTATTAGTCTCCCTGGGGCAGTTTTCCCAGCCCTCCAATAACTCTTGGTGATACCCCCATCTAAGATCCTCTGTGTTGTATGCATCGGATGGATAAAAAAAGGCAAGAGGAAGTGTTTGTATAGTGCTGCCAAAGTCCTCATCAGAAACATAAGAGCAAATGTATGCAGCTGTATTGGGGTCTCTAAAAGAAACCAAGATGCAATCTCCTCTTATAGATTTCCTGGTGTGCCCCACCCAAGCTACTCTCTTGGTCGTGGCTATGTCACTCGCTGTTCCTCTCGGAAGTGGTCTATTAACCGAGAGCCAGTTTATCACTTTATTCTTAAGTGAGGTGTTTGGTTCGAATATAGGGGGATTGAGTTCGGGCACCCCTGCCATAACTACGGTATAGGGCGAGGCTTCTGGGGGGAGATTTACAAACTGTAATTTACGTTTAGTATATGGTTTCTCTCCATCCAGGGGAGGGTCGTTCTTAGTTTTTGCTGAAGGCATAGAGTTTTCTTTAGGAGGGGGAGGAACTGGTTTTGGGGAGGCAGTATTTGGTTGCTGCGTCGACATCGGAGCTTTATTTGCAGCTAGTGATTGTGGTGCATTCTTGTTTGGGGGTACTGAGGGTTTGGGTTTTAGGTCTGAAGGTTTGTTGTTTGCTAGTACCAAAAGACTATTATCTTTACTAGTTTCAGAGCCTAGGCCCTCCTTTATTGTTTTGGTCCCACTAGTGTCAATTTTCCTTGCATCAGCAAGTTGCACGGTTGCCTTTTCAATAGTGACTAATCTTGCTTCTATCTTAATCAGTCTCGCCTCGAGGGGACTTAATAGTGACCTGAGCAGTGTACCTATATCTTCTAGTGTGATGTCATCCGAAGAGGTGTCTACTTGCGTATTATTAGTGCCTTGTGAAGGTGGGGTAGGTTTGGGGGATATAGGGGTGGGTAGCATACCCGGCCTCTCCACCACGGAGGCAAGTGTGGCTTCTTTCCCCCCTTTGCCTCTAACTTGCTTGGATTTGGGAGTATTGGGCCTAAGCTCTTGTAGGTTTTGCATCGCTTGCTTCTTTTTTGGAATAGCCCCCTCTCTGGATCCCTTGTTACTATCTATGTTTGCCGCTGTAGTTAGTGCTGTCTCTGTATTCTCTAATGGTGTAAGCAGGACGGGTTGGATAGTGGGTAGACCCCTAAGACTCATATCGTCAAAATCACTCTGCAAATCAATAGTGGATTCTAAAGTAGTGGTCATAGAATCTGCAGGGGGGCATAGTACCAGGTCTGTGCTAGAAGTATTTGGTAATGCAGAACTATTTTCTGGGGTTCTAGCTAGGGCCATGGGGCCCAACGAAGATCTCCTTACCCAGTCTATTTCTTGGGATATTCTGCGTTCCAAGACCTGGATATCCTCGATAAGGAGGGAGCCCGCTTTGGCAAAGTAAGTGTCGATTGGGCCTTTGACCGCTCCGGCCGCGGCAAGCGAAGATGTTTTACTCCTAGTTTCCCGTGTGCACATTTCACAAGTGTTACAATAGGACTTGGATTGGCCGACAAAGAGATAGGGCCCGGACCGGACTCTCACGTCCTCTAACGGCCTCAAACGGCCCGCTCTTTGCCCGGTCTTCGCCCCGTGCTCCGCCCCGCGCGCGTCCCGCGTCGCGGTAGAGCAGAGGCCAGCAAAGAAGGAGGAGGCTAGGGGCGTGGCCGCCGGGGGAAGAGGCAGCAGCTGTGTGCAGCTGAGGCTGCTGGACCTCGCAGTCCCCCGGTAGGCACCACGCACAATCTGCTGAATTTAGCCTCAACCTGGGAGCGCGTTGCTCTCCACCGCCTGTGGAGCCGCTCACACCAGGGAGGATGGGGCAAGGAGGCGGTGAGCGGCACCCGCGGAGCGTGTGTCGCGAACAGTTGCAGGGAATGCGGGGAATGCTAGGGAGCACACAGCACGAGTCTGACTTCCTCACGGATGGCAGGTAGAATCCCAGGAAGCATCAGTCAGCCAGAAAACCCAGGCGGTGTTGATGCGGAGGCTGGGGGCGTGGCCGCCGGGGGAAGAGGCAGCAGCTGTGTGCAGCTGAGGCTGCTGGACCTCGCAGTCCCCCGGTAGGCACCACGCACAATCTGCTGAATTTAGCCTCAACCTGGGAGCGCGTTGCTCTCCACCGCCTGTGGAGCCGCTCACACCAGGGAGGATGGGGCAAGGAGGCGGTGAGCGGCACCCGCGGAGCGGGTGTCGCGAACAGTTGCAGGGAATGCGGGGAATGCTAGGGAGCACACAGCACGAGTCTGACTTCCTCACGGATGGCAGGTAGAATCCCAGGAAGCGTCAGTCAGCCAGAAAACCCAGGCGGTGTTGATGCGGAGGCTGGGGGCGTGGCCGCCGGGGGAAGAGGCAGCAGCTGTGTGCAGCTGAGGCTGCTGGACCTCGCAGTCCCCCGGTAGGCACCACGCACAATCGGCTGAATTTAGCCTCAACCTGGGAGCGCGTTGCTCTCCACCGCCTGTGGAGCCGCTCACACCAGGGAGGATGGGGCAAGGAGGCGGTGAGCGGCACCCGCGGAGCGGGTGTCGCGAACAGTTGCAGGGAATGCGGGGAATGCTAGGGAGCACACAGCACGAGTCTGACTTCCTCACGGATGGCAGGTAGAATCCCAGGAAGCGTCAGTCAGCCAGAAAACCCAGGCGGTGTTGATGCGGAGGCTGGGGGCGTGGCCGCCGGGGGAAGAGGCAGCAGCTGTGTGCAGCTGAGGCTGCTGGACCTCGCAGTCACCCGGTAGGCACCACGCACAATCTGCTGAATTTAGCCTCAACCTGGGAGCGCGTTGCTCTCCACCGCCTGTGGAGCCGCTCACACCAGGGAGGATGGGGCAAGGAGGCGGTGAGCGGCACCCGCGGAGCGGGTGTCGCGAACAGTTGCAGGGAATGCGGGGAATGCTAGGGAGCACACAGCACGAGTCTGACTTCCTCACGGATGGCAGGTAGAATCCCAGGAAGCGTCAGTCAGCCAGAAAACCCAGGCGGTGTTGATGCGGAGGCTGGGGGCGTGGCCGCCGGGGGAAGAGGCAGCAGCTGTGTGCAGCTGAGGCTGCTGGACCTCGCAGTCCCCCGGTAGGCACCACGCACAATCTGCTGAATTTAGCCTCAACCTGGGAGCGCGTTGCTCTCCACCGCCTGTGGAGCCGCTCACACCAGGGAGGATGGGGCAAGGAGGCGGTGAGCGGCACCCGCGGAGCGGGTGTCGCGAACAGTTGCAGGGAATGCGGGGAATGCTAGGGAGCACACAGCACGAGTCTGACTTCCTCACGGATGGCAGGTAGAATCCCAGGAAGCGTATTTTCAATCAGCACCACAGTATCCATGTGCTACTGTTTTGAAATGCCCTTCAGCCTTACGTGTGATTGGTCACTGGAGGAAGGAGACCATGAGGTGACTAGTTCCTGTAACTCCATCAGGAAATCCCAACTGAAATGTAATCATCAGGAAGCATCGAGATGTGCATTGATTGATGCCTACAAGATACAGGAATCCTGTTGGCTTGCACGCTCTTACAGCGTGATCACTTGCTAATCGTGAGCCCCAGCAACACTGTTAACAGAGACACTGTGAAGGGATATTAAAGGAAATTGTACTGGCTGTGTTTTACACAGTTTGTGTCTAAGCAACTTAGCCCAACATTTGTTGTTTATTTACAAAGCCCTCCACAACCAAGGACCAGCCTAAATGAACCACCGCCTGATCCTCAACCAACCTACCAGAAACCTCTGCTTCACACACCTCACCCTCGATCAGACACCACTTATCCCCCTCAGCCGCTACGGCGGACACTCCTTCTCCCACCTTGCCGCCAAACCCTGGAACACCCTCCACCTCGACCTCCGCTCTGCACCCTCAGTGGGCCAATTCAGGAAAGGACTCAAGCCATGGCTCTTCAACTGACACCTGCAGCATAGCGCCGGGGTGATTAGACGCGATATACAAATACTGATTTATTGATTCATTGTTATCTTCAGCAACTTTCAGGAGTAAGCACAGAAAGGTTGTTGCTATCTCTACCCCTCCCTACGACATATTTTGCATGGCGGCATATCTTTTCGGGAGCAGATGGTTGTGAGTCAGATACTTCCAGAGAACTGAAACTGCAATTTTCCTTCTGCTTCTCCAAGGACAAAGTGCATTATTGCATACAAACAATCTTCATCCCCTGACCCTCATCATTTGCATTCTAGTTTAATTGCACTTGTAGGAAGAATTACTCTAAATGGTTAATCTTATTGATTTGGCTTCATGTGATAATTATTTGTGATGGTTTGCTATTTTAGTTAGTTTTAACTTAATATTTTACCAATTGACTATAGCAGCCACCAGCATGCCTCAGCCTCCAAACTGTATGTCAGATGCTGGTGAACCCTCATTCCAAGGGAAATAATGGAATACATTATTTGACTCTTATCTTAAAGTGATTGGAGGAGAAAACTCTTCTGCAGCTAGGAAACAAGGAGTCCTCCTACATAATTTAGGCATTGAAAGATGCTTTTTGTTTACAAGAGTCTAGACCAACTCAGTGGGGGGAATTGCGAAAATGAACACAGGAATGTGTATGAAATGCCAGTCAGAATGCTAGAGGAGCATTTTAGTCCCCTCATTAATGTTGTCTTGGATCACCATAATATTTTTACTCGGGTTACAAGACAAAGGGGAAACTGTTGGGAATTATGTAGTGTGTTTGGGTAGTTTTGCACGTACACATACGTTTGGTGATCTATCTGACTCCTTGATTGGGGACCAGCTTGTATGTTGTACCAAGAACTCCAGAGTGCAAGACATGTTACTTTCCAGGAATCTGTCTCTTAAGAAGGTGGTGAACAGTATGGAAGGGGTGCAGCACACCTCTGAATGGATTAAGGAAATGAAGACTGGTTTGTCGAGTGTGGTGGAGAAAGTGGTTGAACACAAAGTCATGTCTGATGAGGAAAAGTTAGTAGTTCAGAGAATAGGAGTGGTGAATTTAAAACAAAATTTCACAAAGATACAGAAAAATAAGTGTTACAAATGCAGCAGTCCATTACACCCATCTAATAATTTGATCTGCCATGCTTGTAATGCTGTTTGAAGAAAATATGGCAAATGTGACCACTTTGCAAGAGTTTGCAAAAGTTCTAAAGTACAATATGTTGGGGTGTCAAAGAGTGAGTTACATGGGTATGCCGTATAGATTGAACAGCAAAAAGATGTGAATCAAGTAGATGGCATGGTGGGTCTGCTTGTATGCCAGAGTGTTTGGCAATGATTGGAGACAAGGAAGTAATGGTGATGGAAGATTCTGGGTCATCTTACATTTTTATTGGTAATGAAAATTGGGAACATTTTTTTGATAAGGAAGGTATTATTTTGTATCTTTCTGATGTCAATCCTGGTTGTTATGGAGAATTTAAAACATATGTAGTGGATTTCTCTATTATGAGGATCATAACAGTAGGGAAAGTATATGTGGCCAGAAGAGGTAACAAACGTTTGGGTGGAGACACCAGATAGACTTAGGTATCACTATGAACCCTAATTCCACGGATCAGGTTTTGCTGGTAACCAGTGTGAGTGATGGCCATAAAAATGTACAGGAGTTTAGTGAAATTGTAAAGGGTAACTTGAATTAGGAAAGAATTTTTCTTGCAGAATTATTTTTTAAAAATGGGGCCAAACCTGTTGTACACAGAGTTAGGCGAGTACTTCACCTAATCATGGAACCTTTGCATGAGAAGCTAGCAAAGTAGTTGGAGCCAGATGCCAGTGAAGAGATTGTCTCTGAGAGTCTGGTGCCAGTTGTTTTAGTGTCCAAAGATGGGGCTCAAAGATAAGAATGTGTGTTGATCTTCGCTATCTCAACCAGAATATTTGTGTAGATAGCCAACCCTTGCCAAATATTGTGGAAGCGTTGTCCTTTCAGTTCAGAGAGTCGTTAGTGTGATGAATATCTCAGTGGCTTATCATCAATTGTGATCCATATAGGCTCTTGGTCTTTGACCTCCTTTGTCCCTCCCCATGGTGCTTTCAGGTTTATTTGAATGCTCTTTGGATTTGCTTCTGCAGGCGCTGTTTCCAGAGAGTCATAGCTAACGTTTTGACTGGGCTTAATAATGTAATGTTTTTCCAGGGTGACAACCTGGTGTATGGATGTGAAAGGGAAAACAATGATGAGACTTTTAGGAGGGTATTATGTAGGTTGTAGGGGAGAGAGGACTCACCCTGAAAAGAGAGAAATGCAAGTTTAGGGTGGGAGCCTTGTTCTATCTGGGATACACGTTTTCGAGAGAAGGGATTCACCCAAAGTTTAAGTCAGTGGTGAAAGTGCTAGTTCCTTTGGATAAAGGTCGGGTCGGGTCAGGTCCTTTTTAGGCCTGGAAGAGTATTATTTCAAATTTGTTAAGAAATTTTCCAATGTTGTCCAGTCTCTCAGGACTTTGCTCAAAGCCAGTTAAGTTCATATGGATAGATAAGTGCAGTCAAGCTACTAATGTTGTGAAGGAAGAGATTAGCAAAAGTTACCCGTAAAACCTTCTTAGAAACTGATGCTAGCATAAAAGGTATAGGAGCAGTTCTGATCCAGAATATTGATAGTGAAGCAAAGTTAGTGGCTTTTGCCTCACTTTCTCTTATCAGTGTGAAAGAATATTAATCTGTGACTAAGAGTGAAGCACTTGCATTTTTACGGGCAATTCCCCATTTTAAGTTTTCTTTGTGCGTTCTTCCTTAAGTGCCGAGATCAGACCACAGTCCCATTGTCAATCTTTTAACTTAAAGAGGGTCAGGAAGGCCCACTCCAAGGATCACGATATGGATGGGGGTCTTGAGGAATATAATTTTTTCCTGGGATATATACCCAAATTCAAGAATGCTATGGCAGATTGTTTGTCATGCTAATCTTTGCAAGAACTGAGGGAGTCAAAGGAGACAGAATTGTCAGATAGATGGACTAGAGAATCTACTTTGAATGAAAAGAAGTGGAAAAAAGAAACAAATAAGGATGCTGTAGACAGAGAAGTTTGTTGTTAATGAAAAGAAGTGAAAGCGATTCTCATAGCTAAATTCACGTGAACTACTTACTTATTACTGTATTCTAATTATTAGTCTGTATTATTGAGCACCGTATTGCAATTACTAGTTTGTACTTTTGAGCACCTTATACCTAAATTACCTCTAATTGTATGTTTTTATGCTTATACTTGTTTTCAATATATGGCATGTAGAGCGCTCTGATACCCGCAAGGGTCTTGTTCGTGATATATGAAACCTTCAAAATAAATAAATAAATAAATGTTGACCAGGTTTATCGGCTGTATAAACCTCTTAGGGAATTTTGGAATGTTCTGCAGAAGTTGTGTATCACTGAAGAGGAGTTGTGTAGGAGAGAGAGACTTGTGCCCCTGTCTGGTGTAAGGAGAACATTTTTAATTTGACCCAAGAAGGACATTTGGAATGCAATCTCACTAAGGCAACGGTGAGGGGAAGATACTGGTGGCCAAAAAAGTGTAGACAAGTTGAAGAGTTGATTCGAGATTGCATTCAATGTGCTCACAATGATAAGTCCCAGGTAATCAGGACAGGCCCTCTCTCATCAGTTGAAGTTCCAAAAGAGCCTTAGGCAAAAATGGGTTTTAACATTATGGGACCCTTTTGTTTTCTTACAAGTGGCAGAAAGTGTCTATGTCAAATAACCTGTGTTTGTTAAAAAGGGTAAGTCTGCTTATTTAGGCCCACTTAAAATTGCTAAAGTTGAAAATGGTGTTGTGAATCTTGAAACTGCTGAGAATTTGAGCATGTTGAGGCTGAGGTGATAATGAAGTTGTTCTGGTTGTCTAATTTGCACATCCTATTCAGTTAGCTGATTTTCAAGAGTTGGATGTACCTGGAGTATCTGTTTAGGTTCGAGGCCTTCCTGCAGGAGCCAAAGCTTTTCAAGATTACGTTCTGGTAATGAACAAGGACAAGGACAATTCCCTGAGTACGCATTAAAAGAGGAAGTTTTTTGGAGGTACCCAACATTTGAAAAATCCAGACTACTTAAAAGACTTAGGGGGGTATTTAGAATCTGGCAGAGAGGATGCCCCCTAATTGACAACGGAGTATCCTCTCTGCCAAACTCTCAGGCCACCTTTCCGATTTAGAGTTGGTGGACCACCAGGTTCACTCTAATGGAGTAAACTTTTCTCCTTTGGCGTAAACCTTCCTCTGCCAGCCGAGGGAGTTGGAGCCGCAGGAAGTAAGCCATCTGTCCATCAGTCCCACTGAGAGTGGGCAATCAAATGGCTTTTTTCTACTGTCCATCACTGTTAGGTACATACTGGCAGGGAGGAACAATAAAAAAGGATAAATTACCCCCAACCCCATGGGAGATAACGTGTGGCAATTTTTTCCTAAATTGACAGGAACCTCCATAATGGTGATTCTTGTCAATGTATAGAGTTGTCCACAGGGCTGGCAGACAACTCAAAATGTGGTAGGTGCACTGAAGGCAAGATGGCAGTCGTAAAGTCCTCCACAACACTGTCTGCCTTCTGACGGTCCACCACAGTGAGATTTACTGAATGGACATTGCAACATAACTACTTTGGTTTGATGTTTGACCCAGATTTATATTGAGAGCTGCACATTGAAAATGTAAAGCAAAAATGCATTTGAACCATGGGTGGAATATATAAATATTACAGTTCCTATGAAGCAGTTTCTCCAATTTCTGTCCTACATGAGATTGAAGCCGAAAAATCTCAGTATTGTGCTACATTCCGATTGCCTTTGGAGTGATCTGCATTGCTCAACTAAATCTGATTCAGGCAAATGTATTGAGAGTTATTTCTGGATTGAGGAACAATACGCCTCAAGACTAATTCAGCTGGAGTTGTGCCATGTGGCATTAGCGGAAGGAGTTAAGGAAGCAATTTTTGAAGTGTGTTGTTGCAATTAATTTACCAAATGTTACTTATCTAGTCTAGCAGAAGACAATAATATGGCTGAAATAATTTCAAATTAGCTGAATCCTTATGCAATGTTTTGCCATTCTGGATAATTAAAACTTTGCTATAGTATGACCAGAAATGGAAGACCAGTGAATCCATTTAAGATTAAGGGCCTGATTTAGACTTTGGCAGATGGGTTACACTGTCATGAATGTGATGGAAATCCCTCCGCCTTCTTACAAGTCCATTGTAGCTTATGGTACCCGTAATACAGTGGATTGGATATGTGTCATGTTTGTGATGGAGCTACCCATCCGGCACAGTCAAAATCGAATCCTTGATTTTCTGTGGTTTAATACCTTTATTTTAAAGTTATTGATTGCTAATGAAATCATTTGAAGATACTAACTTATGTCTGTACCTAATTCTTTGTCCTCCCTTGATTTTTTTGCCTACAGATATCCTCTTATTTCCAGGTATTTCTGAGACTCCTACTTGTTTGTATTGGAATCCTGTCTAGAATGGACCATGTTCTCCTATTGCCTATTGTCAGTTTTAGCACCAAATTCCCCATGTTATGCCTTTTTCTGAATCTTTTGCACAAATCAATTTTTGCATGTTTGAACTGCTGAAATATGTCACAGGGGTGCAATTAACTTGAAATTCTGATCCTTATGCAAACACTGTTGGCACTACAATTATGATGGCGGTCAGACTTTTGTCCGACTGCCATCCTGGTGGGGAATGGAACCACCAGACTAGTTGCCGGCGGTTCGGTCATAGGACTTACAATGTGACCGCCTTCACGGCGGTCACAAAGTGTATTCTTTATGCAAAAAAACATATTTTGCATATCCCTACACTATATGGCATTCACCATGTGGTGTAGACCCATATCGGAGGTTCAGGGGGGGAAGGAGGAACTGATACGGGCCCCAAAATTCCCTTTCTGCCAGCCTTTTTTATGAAACGGCCAGCGGAAAGGGACATTGTTGTAATCCCTACGGCGGTGACTGAGCAGGCACCGCCACTGTTGTAGGGATACATCTCCCTCTAACTGACTGACAAGCTCCCTGAACCCGTCGGATCCGTTGTGGTCAGTCTCTCCGACTGCCAGACATCCGCCCGCTATAATCTGTATTACGATGGAGGTGGGACCGCTACTGACGGATTGTCGGTGGCAGTCCCACCATCATTGTAATCAGGCCCAGACTCTCAGCTTGTAATAAGGGCCTATGTATTATCTGTAACTCAGTCATGTACTTAGATTTCCACCCCATCTATCCAGAGCCTTCCAGAGATCTACAGCAGCGGTTCTTAGCCTATTGACTTCTGTAAACCCCCACTTAATCATTACAGGAAGGCGGGGACCCCCACTGAATCAATATTAGAATCTGGGGGCCTGCATTTAGTCGTTACTGGAAGCCAGTGTTCCCAGCTTAAACAGTTTAGATACTTGGAACTGCAGAATAATACAGAAAAAAACAGAAGCACGCATTCATCAAACACAAATACAAAATATGGCATAGTTTATTTAATTCACAAATATAAACAAACCTATATTTGAATGGGAATTTGTAATCCTTTACTATATTCTGTTTGATGCACTTGCACTGCTCCCATGAATCAATCTGAAGATAGTATCTTAATTTTTAGCTTTCAATTTCAAATTGCTTTACATTTACAGAATGTTTTAACATTTTTAGTTGTGCATTTTGCTTCTTTATTTGTATACACTTTATTAATCTGTTAACATTAATTAATTAACATTAATTAATTTTCTGAGCAGTCACGGACCTCCTGAGTAGGCTTCGCAAACCCCCATGGGCCCCCGGATCACAGGTTAAGAACCACTGATCTTCGGCATCTCTATTTTAACTTGTCTGGGAAAGTAATTTAACTGTTTAAAACGCGAACAACATATTTATTGTATTCATTATTAAAGCACCTTACAGAAGCTCACATACGTCTCTGTCGTGAGCTGGGTCTCTTGTATGCAAGAGTGGGACATAGTCACTCATCTGTGCATGGACCAGCTTTGGGACGCTGCAATACACAATACCATCCTCTTGCCGTGTTTCGTCAGTCTACCCAGTTTCATGATCCCTTATATGTTCAGTGATTTAGCGTCATTGTACATAAGATGCTTCCATAGACCAGGCTCAGTGCAGAAGAGGAAGATGGTTTGCAATCCCTTTTAAGCACAGTGATGACTGTCCTTACTCTTACACCGACCTCCGTGACAAAAAGAAGCTTTGGTAGCATTGGAAAGAAGACTCACCTGTCACTGAATGTACACTGGGTTCTTCTGTTGCAATGTGTGCTTTGCTTGTGGCTTCATGTAGTTCACCTTTGACTGTGTGCACTTCATCTGGAGCTGCATGTATTGTATGCATGTGGGTGACTGCGCGTATTTCCTCTTGGGTTGTCAATAAAACTGCTCCTGGGGGCAAGAAACGGAAATTAAGGGAAATGCAGATCCACCTCTCGCACTAGAGAGGACTTCACACTCATGACTTTGAGAAAGAGGTTTAAGTTGAGGTTAAAAAAAACAGGGAGTGCATCAAACAAGCAGGACAGTAGAGGTCTTCTCTGGCTTTCTGTCTTTTTGAATCATTTTATACACAGGCTATTAGATTCTGACCCCTGTGCACACCTCCTGTATGAACAGGGACCGGAATGATGGGCCAGATGTACTACTCATTAGTAATAGCTCTTACCATATAGCGCATTTTTGCTAATTCTATTAATATTGTACTAAAGTTATTTCTGCCCTTGTTTCCCAACAGGAGATTCCTAGTGCGTCGCAAATACACCTACCTCATGAATATTAATGAGGTAGGCTGCAATTTGTGACCGGTAAATTCACTGCCATCACAGGGATGGTGGCCTATTTGGATCAGCAGACCACCATGTCTTAGATTACTTTTAAATCAATCAATCTTTTTTTTTACTGAAGCCCATTTTCCATTTTATTTTTTTAGAGTGGGAAGGGGGCCGTTGGACCACTGCTTGCTCTAAAAAAATATTTTTCTAATCACTCTCACAGGGGACCCCCTTCCCATTTGCAAATGAGTTACCACTAACTTTGAATCTGTGGTAAAGTACGAATGTTTTGTGACCATATTTTGGTCGCAAAACAATAGTACATACTACACAGACTCTCCCAAGCCACAATAGAGGCATGGGGGAGGGCAACAAAGTCAATGGGGTGGGACCCGAAACTCACTAAACAAACACCTCTCTGGTATTGCTCTTGGCTAACAGAAATAGGGAAGCTACGAGGCGTTGGAGGGTGGGACGATATTGGCATTTCCACCATAGGGGATATTATGGTTAAGGGTAAACTTAAGAGTTTCGATACCCTTCAACAAGACTTTACACTACAGACCTCCCAGTTTCTCAGGTATGCTCAAATCAGGCACGCATGGCAAGCAGAGAAGATAGGTGATTTCCCCTCTGCCAGATTATGCACCACTGGAGGGGAGACTGCTCCAGGAGCACATTCCTATGAAGGCAGTGTCACTAACTACCGGACCCTCAATAATTATGTCCCGGACAGATTGGGCAAGCTACAATCTACCTGGGAGGGGAACCTGAGCACACTCGAAACCATAGACTGGGAGGCAGCCTTAATGCACCCTAGGGAGGTGGCGATCAAATCAAGCCTTCACCTCCTTCAGTTAAAAATACTCCATAGAGCTTACTACGACTGAGCCACACTACATAAAATAGGACGAGCCAGCACACCTACCTGTCAGAGATGTGGACATGGTGAGGACGACTTTCATCACAACATTTGGGACTGCACTATAATACAGGTCTATTGGGGAAGATATTGCAGGAACTGAGTGAAGTATTGGGGGTTGCTATACCCTCGGACCCTACATTTGTACTGTTGGGAATCCCGGGCAACGTAGATCTGAGCAGACCATAAATACTTTTTACATCATTGGCACTGGTGGTGGCAAAGAGAGAAGTGGAAAGAATGTGGGGGGCCATCACTGCACCACTACTCCGAGAATGGAGGGCCGGGATGGACATGTATATGGCAGCAGCAAGGGTCACGTAAAGGTGAGGGGATGCCCGAAGAAATTCCACAGGATATGGGATAAATGGAGGAAGTACTATGGCTTTGATGTTGCAGTGGGTGACGACTAGTCGAGTTCTAGATGGTTGTTCCTCTCAGGCTAACATGACCGGCGGTGGGCCTTGGAGCCTAAAGGACAAGGAGACCCCATGATACTCCGATACAACAATGTAGGGTTCGCATTACTCTTTTCAAATGGCCCGCTGCGGCCATAAAAGTGTACTATTTGATGTATGGATTATTACTGTATGACGCTTCATGACTGTACCTGATTTTGTTATGGTTTATTTCTTGTGTTATTTAAGAAAAACATAATAAAATATATATTTTTTTTAACTTTGTCATCAGTGAGCATTCAACTCAAGAGCTACCCTGAGGTTAGTCCATCACCTTCTGATGCCAGTGTGCTCCAATGGGATGGGGGCGTTTCCACTGGTGAAGCCTAGAGACTGCCACCTCTAGGGAAATTACCCTGTATTGGGGGTTCCGTCTAGATTTTAGAATACGTTTATACAGTAGTAAAGTTGGGACTTAGAGCCATGCCTAAAAATCGTAAACCCGGTATTTGTAAAGCGCAAACTACTCACCCTTACGGGTCTCAAGGCGCTGGGGGCCGTCGTGGAAATTAAGCGAGCTATTGCCCAGAGTCACATGGTGCTGAGCTGATCTGCCGCTGGAGCCAGGGATTGAACCGTAAACCCTGTGCTCCGAAGTCAGCTGCCCTGGCCGCTCCACCACATCTCTCCGTTTATGCCTACATCATGTCCACCGTACTGCATCTAACGTGGGATTAGGGATGATCTTTATCTATCTCTATGAGCTGCCCACCTTTTTTCAGATCATGTCAGTCTTTTTTTATAGAACACGCTAACTTAGAGTCTTATTTGAGCAATATTGTTATTTACAGGTTATATTAATAAATAGGCAGGAGATTGTGATGCTATTCCTCTGGGTCCTAGAAGCAGCTGGTTTCTGGGCAGTATCCGTGGTGCATATTGGTGGTTTGCATTCTCCCAATATTATTTAAATACTAATTGGATAACCAAGGCACTGAATTTGTACAATTAACTCTCAAGCGTAGTGAAAGTAAGTCTTCAAGAATAACTCCAGGAGTTGGTAAACAGATGTAAACAATGATACAATATGACACTAATCAGAATTGACATAATGTTTGGTCAGATCGTATTTTTCTCTCTTTAAGTGACTAAGGGCCAGATGTACAAAGCACTGTTTTTGCGACCATTGCAGTATTTTGCGAACCGACTATGTATGAACCAGTCAGGCGCACTCTGCCCTTCTCCATGCAGGCTGCATGGAGAACATGCCCACCCCATACACCCCTTGCTGGGCGCTGTCCCGACCAATCACAACGCTGCTTGCAGCGTTGTGTTTGGCTTTAGGGAGGGAGCCTGGCTGCCTGCTTCCTGTCGGAGGCAGGAGAGCAGGAGCAGAGAAGACACGGGACATGGCCTCAAGGTAAGTTTAAATTATTATTTTTTAATAACCCCCAGAGCGACCTCCCTCGCGATCCCTCCCTTCCCCCTGCGAACCCACATGCCCACCCCACCCGTGAGCCATGCACCTGCGACTGTTTGCTATGTTCGCCCTAAGTGGCCAAGGGTATGCCCAGACGTGGGTCCCTTGCCCGCTGTGCCACTGGTTTCAAGCTAGCCTGGCTGATGAGCGGTGAAACCCCGAAAGTGGTCCCAGGAGGCTTGTTTCCGGTCCAGGGAGGACCTGGCCTGGCCTGGCAGTTCGAGCTGGACTATTCCTTTGAGAAACATGGTCAAGAATGATTTGCATATGGTTGGGTCCAAACTGGGGTGGCATAGTGAGCAAAAGAAGGATGGATTAAACCAAGATATCTTGACTACGGGTGAGTGGTTGAAAAGTTTCAGCACTCCATCCATCATTTTGTTGTGTTCTCTATGTCCGGGGGGAAGGTACAGACTCAAAATCACACAGGAAAGGACTCCCTGCAGTCTGTACTGTAGGAGAGGGACACACTTGCATACATATATACAAGATGACTAAACATGCATCACATAGGAGTTAATACATGTCCGCAGGAGAAAAGGCGCACCCAAGTCTGCACAAACTTTGTTGTGAATTGATGTCGTACCTGCTACTGTTGGTAAAAAGGATCTTCCTGTGGTTCCCGCATGTACGGCACCTAAAAGAGAAGTTGTTTATTTGAAGAAAAGATAATAACCGTTTGGTGCTCAAGAAGAAAGGCAGTGAGTTCTTGAAGGGAGGCAAGTGACAGCAGACTCTGAGTGGCAGAAGCTTGAACGATGCAGTAACCCACACCATAGCCCCCCTCAAGAAAAACAACAATACCCGTGCCAAGAAAGCCAGATGGTTTACCACCGAACTTCGAGAGTCCAGGCGCACATGCCGCCGCCTCGAAAAGGCCTGGAGAAACACCAAATCCACAGAAGCCCACAACAACTTCAGAGCCGCCACCAACGCCCACCATCAACTCATCAGAGAAACGAGGAAAAAAGCGATTGAAGACAGAATCTCCACCCACGCACACAACAGCAAGGAACTCTTCAGCATCATCAAGGAGTTCGCCCAACCCACCAGCGAGTCTACCGACATCCCTCCCTCACAAGACCTCTGCGACAAACTCAGCATCTTTTTCCACCACAAAATCAAGAGCATCTACGACAACTTCGACGAAGACAACCAACACACTGAACCCTCACCAACCACCCCCGACACCCGGAAACCAGCGATTGATGACTGGACAGCCCTCACCACCGAAGACACACTGAAGATAATGAAGTCAATCCACTCAGGGGCCCCCATGGACCCCTGCCCCCACCACATCTTCAACAGAGCCGCCAACACCATCGCACCCATCCTCCGCCAAACCATCAACCGCTCCCTGGCGACCGCCTCATTCCCCGACGACTGGAAACACGCCGAGGTCAACCCCCTCCTAAAGAAACCCTCAGCGGACCCCACCGACCTCAAAAACTACAGACCCATCTCCCTGCTCCCGTTCCCAGCGAAAGTCATCGAGAAAGCCATCAACAGCCAACTCGCCACATTCATTGAAGAACATAACATCCTCGACTCCTCCCAATCTGGCTTCAGAAAAAAACACAGTACGGAAACCGCCCTCCTCGCCGCAACAGACGACATCCGCACCTTACTGGACAAAGGAGAAACAGTAGCCCTCATCCTCCTCGACCTATCAGCGGCGTTCGACACAGTCTCCCACCGCACCCTAATACGCAGACTCTACGATGCAGGAATCCAGGACAAGGCCCTCGACTGGATCTGCTCCTTCCTCTCCAGCAGGACGCAGCGGGTCAGACTCCCCCCTTTCCTCTCGGACCCCACACCTATCACCTGCGGAGTCCCCCAGGGCTCCTCCCTCAGCCCGACGCTCTTCAACATCTACATGGCTCCACTTGCCCCCATCGTCAGAACCTACGGACTCAACATCGTGTCATATGCAGACGACACCCAGCTCATCCTCTCCCTATCCAACGAGCCCAACACCGCCAGACGCAACTTTCGAGAAGGCATGGAAGCCGTCGCCAAATGGATGAAAAACAGCTGCCTACAACTAAACACCAACAAAACAGAAGTACTCATCATGGGCCCAAACCCCGACGCCTGGAGTGACACCTGGTGGCCCACCGCCCTCGGAAACCCTCCAACCCCCACAGACCACGCACGCAACCTGGGAATCATCCTGGACTCCGAGCTCAAAATGGACCGCCAGATCAACTCTGTCTCATCTTCCTGCTTCCACACCCTCCGCCTCCTTCGTAAGACCTTCAAATGGATCCCCCTCGAACACCGAAAGACAGTCACTTACGCCCTGGTCACCAGCAGACTCGACTACGGCAACGCACTCTACGCCGGAATAAACAAAAACCTCATCTGCAAGCTACAGAACATCCAGAACGCCGCCGCAAGACTGGTCCTCAACCTGCCAAAACACTGCCACATCTCCCAGCACCTGCGCACACTCCACTGGCTCCCCGTCGAGGCGAGAATCACCTTTAAGATGCTCACCCACGCACACAAGGCCCTCCACGGCACCGGACCAGCATACCTGAACAGCCGACTCAAATTCCACGCACCCCAAAGGACCCTACGATCAGCCCAGCTTTCCTACGCTGTGGTCCCCCGCACCAGAAAGACCAGATCGGGAGGCCGCTCCTTCTCCTTCCTCGCGGCCAAAGCATGGAACGCTCTTCCGCTCCACCTCAGACAGACAACATCGCTCCCCATCTTCACAAGAAACCTCAAAACATGGCTCTTCGACAGACGCCCTCCTTGATGGAATGGAACCTGCACCCCCCAACCCCCCCCCCACCCCTAGCGCCTTGAGACCCTTACGGGTGAGTAGTCGCGCTTTAACAAACTCCTGATTGATTGATTGACCCCTAATCTACTAACACAGTTTGTGTCAGGCTGTCGAGTACAAAAATATCGTCTGACACAAATATAGTATCCTAAATATAAGAAACAAAAACATTGTCCCAGTAGATGTAGAGTTTCTGTTACTATGTACGACAAGGCAATATTTTGTAATGATGTTTTTTTAATACAGTGATACTTCTGTAACATAATGATGTTTTAGTATTGTACTTATATTTTTGTAGTGCAGTGATAATTTTGTAAAATAACAATATTTATGTAATGATGCAGTGCGTCTGTAGTTCCTCATCGTCCAAGACAAAATTACATAATCTCTGTGTCTTTCATGTCAGAAATAGTTTGTCTGCTGCTCGTAGCACTCTACAATTTAAGGGGCATATTTATGAGAGCCTTGCGTCACGTTTGCACCACAGAATGTGGTACATGCGTTACGCAAGGCTCTGAGTCACATTTATGAAGCCACGCAAAGCCACATTGCGTGGCTTTGAGTGACCTCATAAACCTTGAGTAAAGTAACCCGGCGCCTACTTACACTGCGCAGGGGAAGCGTTCCATGGGCGTTGCCATGTGTGTTCCCAAGCAACGTTCATGGTTTTGACGCATTCTCAGATTTACAAAGATTGGAATGTGTCAATATCTTACGCCTCCCCAGGGCAGATGTAACGAGGAGAAATATCTTTATTTTGCCTCGTTTTTTTCTCTTTCTATGTGTGCTGCATTCTGCAGTAGAAAGAGGAAAACGCCTCTATGGATTATTTCTGTGCAGGACGGTGCCCCTTCCTGCGCTTAAACAATCCTGCCAATTATAGAGGCACCATTGCACCATGGTGCAAGGGTGCCTACATTGGCGCCAGGCTGTCAAAACAGCGCCAGCGCAGGTGGAAGGGACAGGACTACACCGTATTGGATGAATACAGTAAATTCTTGCCCTTTCAATTTTACGTAGGGCAGTGCAGCAAGGTGACTTGTTGCGCTGCCCTACAACAAGTCCCCATAAAGGAGGTCCTACATTTCTTCGTATAACTCTTCAGGTCAGTGCACCTCTTAACCTGGGTGACAAACAGCTGTACACTACTTTGATATATTTATTCAACTGTTGGATGCTTACTCCTTGCTTGCAGATATGAAAAATGTAAACAAGTGACAATGTTATGTTCCCTGAAGAAGCGCTGGATGCCGGAAAGGTATCAGAGAAGACCTAGACAATTAAAAAATGTAGTTTATTTTACACACATCTTTGTTGAACCAAAAGTCGTATTAAATTATGAAAAGCAAGTTACCTTCAGTAAGAGTGAATTTTCTACACGTCACTCCAAATACAAGTCTTATTGTGAATAGAAAGCAACACTGCTAAAAATGCCAAGACCAAGTCAAACGGTAACTTACCCATTTAACAGTGATGCAGAATAGGGCAGCCATCAGGCATGTTTGGTGCATGATTAGTTGTATAAAGCATAACATAAGACATCTATCTACATGCAATGTCTGGATCTTCATACCCATGCATGATATCCCAAAAGGAACCTCCTCTCCGCCGACCTCAGTCTAGCAGAGGTTCCCAGCATTTGCAGAAGCAGAGCAGGCGTCAGAGCCTTCTTCTACATCGCGGCCAAGACTTGGAACAAACTCCCTGTGAACATCAGATGCTCCCAGAACCTGCACACTTTCAGGAAGTACCTCAAGACCCGGCTCTTCGACTGATCCGGAGCTGCTCCCCCCCCCCGCGCCTTCGGACCCTCACGGTTGAGTAGCGCGCTATATAAACCCCTAACTGATTGATTGATAGGTCACAGTGATGGATACACACCCTAAACTGCCCAATGGACTTCTGTCCATGGAGGTACCTGCAATACCTGGACCTCCATACCCATGCGTGATACTAGGTCAGAGTGACCGGCTGCACGCCCTAAACTGCCAATAGGACTTCTATCTGTGGCGGTACCTTCAATGTCTGGACCTCCATACCCATGTGTGATACTAGGTCAGAGTGACCGGCTGCACACCCTGAACTAGCCAATGGACTTCTTTCCGTGGAGGTACCTGCAATGTCTGGATCTCCATAACCATGCGTGATACTAGGTCAGAGTGACCAACTGCACACCCTAAACTGACCAATGAACTTCTATCTGTGGCGGTACCTGCAATGTCTGGATCTCCATACCCATGCGTGATACTAGGTCAGAGTGACCAACTGCACACCCTAAACTGCCCAATGGACTTCTATCCGTGGAGGTACTTGCAATGTATGGATCTCCATACCCATGCATGATACTAGGTCAGACTGACCGGCTGCACACCCCATACTGCCCAATGGACTTCTATCCGTGGAGGTACTTGCAATGTATGGATCTCCATACCCATGCATGATACTAGGTCAGAGTGTCTGGCTGCACACCCTGAACTGCCCATTGGACTTCTATCTGTGGCGGTACCTGCAATGTCTGGATCTTAATACCCATGCGTGATATTAGATCAGATTGACCGGCTGCACGCCCTATACTGCCCAATGGACTTCTATCCGTGGAGGTACTTGCAATGTATGGATCTCCATACCCATGCATGATACTAGGTCAGACTGACCAGCTGCACACCCTATACTGCCCAATGGACGTCTATCTGTGGAGGTACTTGCAATGTCTGGACCTCCATACCCATGCGTGATACTAGCTCAGAGTGACCGGCTGCACACCCTGAACTGCCCAATGGACTTCTATCCATGGAGGTACCTGCAATGTCTGGATCTCCATAACCATGCGTGATACTAGGTCAGAGTGACCAACTGCACACCCTAAACTGACCAATGAACTTCTATCTGTGGCGGTACCTGCAATGTCTGGATCTCCATACCCATGCGTGATACTAGGTCAGAGTGACCGGCTGCACACCCTATACTGCCCAATGGACTTCTATCTGTGGAGGTATCTGCAATGTCTCCATCTCCATACCCACGCGTTATACTAGGTCAGAGTGACCAACTGCACACCCTAAACTGCTCAATGGACTTCTATCCGTGGAGGTACTTGCAATGTATGGATCTCCATACCCATGCATGATACTAGGTCAGAGTGTCTGGCTGCACACACTGAACTGCCCATTGGACTTCTATCTGTGGCGGTACCTGCAATGTCTGGATCTTAATACCCATGCGTGATACTAGATCAGATTGACCGGCTGCACGCCCTATACTGCCCAATGGACTTCTATCCGTGGAGGTACCTGCAATGTCTTGATCTCCATAACCATGCTTGATACTAGGTCAGAGTGACCAGCTGCACACCCTATACTGCCCAATGGACGTCTATCTGTGGAGGTACTTGCAATGTCTGGACCTCCATACCCATGCGTGATACTAGCTCAGAGTGACCGGCTGCACACCCTGAACTGCCCAATGGACTTCTATCCATGGAGGTACCTGCAATGTCTTGATCTCCATACCCATGCGAGATACTAGGTCAGAGTGACCAACTGCACACCCCATACTGCCCAATGGACTTCTATCCATGGAGGTACCTGCAATGTCTCGATCTCCATACCCATGCGAGATACTAGGTCAGAGTGACCAACTGCACACCCTAAAATGCCCAATGGACTTCTATCCGTGGAGGTACCTGCAATGTATGGATCTCCATACCCATGCATGATACTAGGTCAGAGTGACCGGTTGCACACCCTGAACTGCCCAATGGACTTCTATCCATAGAGGTACCTGCAATGTCTCGATCTCCATACCCATGGGTGAGACTAGGTCAGACTGACCGGCTGCACACCCCATACTGCCCAATGGACTTCTATCCATGGAGGTACCTGCAATGTCTCGATCTCCATACCCATGGGTGAGACTAGGTCAAAGTGACCAACTGCACACCCTAAACTGCTCAATGGACTTCTATCCGTGGAGGTACCTGCAATGTATGGATCTCCATACCCATGCATGATACTAGCTCAGAGTGACCGGCTGCACACCCCATACTGCCCAATGGACTTCTATCCATGGAGGTACCTGCAATGTCTCGATCTCCATACCCATGGGTGGGACTAGGTCAGAGTGACCAACTGCACACCCTAAACTGCTCAATGGACTTCTATCCGTGGAGGTATCTGCAATGTATGGATTTCCATACCCATGCGTGATACTAGGCCAGAGTGACCAACTGCACACCCTAAAATGCCCAATGGACTTCTATCCGTGGAGGTACCTGCAATGTATGGATCTCCATACCCACGCGTTATACTAGGTCAGAGTGACCAACTGCACACCCTAAACTGCCCAATGGACTTCTATCCGTGGAGGTACTTGCAATGTATGGATCTCCATACCCATGCATGATACTAGGTCAGAGTGTCTGGCTGCACACCCTGAACTGCCCATTGGACTTCTATCTGTGGCGGTACCTGCAATGTCTGGATCTTA
The DNA here is from genome assembly GCF_964261635.1 of Lissotriton helveticus. Taxonomy (NCBI): domain Eukaryota; kingdom Metazoa; phylum Chordata; class Amphibia; order Caudata; family Salamandridae; genus Lissotriton; species Lissotriton helveticus. Next base: position 1,043,193,959 of record NC_136068.1, on the reverse strand, counting down.
ATACCCATGCGTGATACTAGATCAGACTGACCGGCTGCACACCCCATACTGCCTAATGGACTTCTATCTGTGGAGGAATCTGCAATGTCTCCATCTCCATACCCACGCGTTATACTAGGTCAGAGTGACCAACTGCACACCCTAAACTGCCCAATGGACTTCTATCCGTGGAGGTACTTGCAATGTATGGATCTCCATACCCATGCATGATACTAGGTCAGAGTGTCTGGCTGCACACCCTGAACTGCCCATTGGACTTCTATCTGTGGCGGTACCTGCAATATCTGGATCTTAATACCCATGCGTGATACTAGATCAGATTGACCGGCTGCACGCCCTATACTGCCCAATGGACTTCTATCCGTGGAGGTACTTGCAATGTCTGGACCTCCATACCCATGCGTGATACTAGCTCAGAGTGACCGGCTGCACACCCTGAACTGCCCAATGGACTTCTATCCATGGAGGTACCTGCAATGTCTCGATCTCCATACCCATGGGTGAGACTAGGTCAGAGTGACCAACTGCACACCCTAAACTGCTCAATGGACTTCTATCCGTGGAGGTACTTGCAATGTCTGGACCTCCATACCCATGCGTGATACTAGCTCAGAGTGACCGGCTGCACACCCTGAACTGCCCAATGGACTTCTATCCGTGGAGGTACCTGCAATGTCTCGATCTCCATACCCATGCGAGATACTAGGTCAGAGTGACCAACTGCACACCCTAAAATGCCCAATGGACTTCTATCCGTGGAGGTACCTGCAATGTATGAATCTCCATACCCATGCATGATACTAGGTCAGAGTGACCGGTTGCACACCCTGAACTGCCCAATGGACTTCTATCCATGGAGGTACCTGCAATGTCTCGATCTCCATACCCATGGGTGAGACTAGGTCAGACTGACCGGCTGCACACCCCATACTGCCCAATGGACTTCTATCCATGGAGGTACCTGCAATGTCTCGATCTCCATACCCATGGGTGAGACTAGGTCAGAGTGACCAACTGCACACCCTAAACTGCTCAATGGACTTCTATCCGTGGAGGTACCTGCAATGTATGGATCTCCATACCCATGCATGATACTAGCTCAGAGTGACCGGCTGCACACCCCACACTGCCCAATGGACTTCTATCCATGGAGGTACCTGCAATGTCTCGATCTCCATACCCATGGGTGAGACTAGGTCAGAGTGACCAACTGCACATCCTAAACTGCTCAATGGACTTCTATCCGTGGAGGTATCTGCAATGTATGGATTTCCATACCCATGCGTGGTACTAGGCCAGAGTGACCAACTGCACACCCTAAAATGCCCAATGGACTTCTCTCCGTGGAGGTACCTGCAATGTATGGATCTCCATACCCATGCATGATACTAGGTCAGAGTGACCGGTTGCACACCCTGAACTGCCCAATGGACTTCTATCCATGGAGGTACCTGCAATGTATGGATCTCCATACCCATGCATGAAACTAGGTCAGACTGACCGGCTGCACACCCCATACTGCCCAATGGACTTCTATCCATGGAGGTACCTGCAATGTCTCGATCTCCATACCCATGGGTGAGACTAGGTCAGAGTGACCAACTGCACACCCTAAACTGCTCAATGGACTTCTATCCGTGGAGGTACCTGCAATGTATGGATCTCCATACCCATGCATGATACTAGCTCAGAGTGACCGGCTGCACACCCCATACTGCCCAATGGACTTCTATCCATGGAGGTACCTGCAATGTCTCGATCTCCATACCCATGGGTGAGACTAGGTCAGAGTGACCAACTGCACACCCTAAACTGCTCAATGGACTTCTATCCATGGAGGTATCTGCAATGTATGGATTTCCATACCCATGCGTGATACTAGGCCAGAGTGACCAACTGCACACCCTAAAATGCCCAATGGACTTCTATCCGTGGAGGTACCTGCAATGTATGGATCTCCATACCCATGCATTAGACTAGGTCAGACTGACCGGCTGCACACCCTATACTGCCCAATGGACTTCTATCCATGAAGGTACCTGCAATGTCTCGATCTCCATACCCATGGGTGAGACTAGGTCAGAGTGACCAACTGCTCACCCTAAACTGCTCAATGGACTTCTATCCGTGGAGGTACCTGCAATATATGGATCTCCATACCCTTGCGTGATACTAGGCCAGAGTGACCGACTGCACACCCTGAACTGCCCAATGGACTTCTATCTGTGGCGGTACCTGCAATGTCTGGATCTCCATACCCATGCGTGATACTAGGTCACAGTGACCAACTGCACACCCTATACTGCCCAATGGACTTCTGTCCGTGGAGGTACCTGCAATGTCTGGAACTCCATACCCATGCGTGATACTAGGTCAGAGTGACCGGCTGCACGCCCTAAACTGCCAATAGGACTTCTATCTGTGGCGGTACGTTCAATGTCTGGACCTCCATACCCATGTGTGATACTAGTTCAGGGTGACCGGCTGCACACCCTCAACTAACCAATGGACTTCTTTCCGTGGAGGTACCTGCAATGTCTGGATCTCCATACCCATGCATGATACTAGGTCAGAGTGACCGGCTGCACACCCTAAACTGACCAATGAACTTCTATCTGTGGCGGTACCTGCAATGTCTGGATCTCCATACCCATGCATGATATCCCAAAAGGAACCTCCTCTCCGCCGACCTCAGTCTAGCAGAGGTTCCCAGCATTTGCAGAAGCAGAGCAGGCGTCAGAGCCTTCTCCTACATCGCGGCCAAGACTTGGAACAAACTCCCTGTGAACATCAGATGCTCCCAGAACCTGCACACTTTCAGGAAGTACCTCAAGACCCGGCTCTTCGACTGATCCGGAGCTGCTCCCCCCCCCGCGCCTTCGGACCCTCACGGTTGAGTAGCGCGCTATATAAACCCCTAACTGATTGATTGATAGGTCACAGTGATGGATACACACCCTAAACTGCCCAATGGACTTCTGTCCATGGAGGTACCTGCAATACCTGGACCTCCATACCCATGCGTGATACTAGGTCAGAGTGACCGGCTGCACGCCCTAAACTGCCAATAGGACTTCTATCTGTGGCGGTACCTTCAATGTCTGGACCTCCATACCCATGTGTGATACTAGGTCAGAGTGACCGGCTGCACACCCTGAACTAGCCAATGGACTTCTTTCCATGGAGGTACCTGCAATGTGTGGATCTCCATAACCATGCGTGATACTAGGTCAGAGTGACCAACTGCACACCCTAAACTGACCAATGAACTTCTATCTGTGGCGGTACCTGCAATGTCTGGATCTCCATACCCATGCGTGATACTAGGTCAGAGTGACCAACTGCACACCCTAAACTGCCCAATGGACTTCTATCCGTGGAGGTACTTGCAATGTATGGATCTCCATACCCATGCATGATACTAGGTCAGAGTGTCTGGCTGCACACCCTGAACTGCCCATTGGACTTCTATCTGTGGCGGTACCTGCAATGTCTGGATCTTAATACCCATGCGTGATACTAGATCAGATTGACCGGCTGCACGCCCTATACTGCCCAATGGACTTCTATCCGTGGAGGTACCTGCAATGTCTTGATCTCCATAACCATGCTTGATACTAGGTCAGAGTGACCAGCTGCACACCCTATACTGCCCAATGGACGTCTATCTGTGGAGGTACTTGCAATGTCTGGACCTCCATACCCATGCGTGATACTAGCTCAGAGTGACCGGCTGCACACCCTGAACTGCCCAATGGACTTCTATCCATGGAGGTACCTGCAATGTCTCGATCTCCATACCCATGCGAGATACTAGGTCAGAGTGACCAACTGCACACCCTAAAATGCCCAATGGACTTCTATCCGTGGAGGTACCTGCAATGTATGGATCTCCATACCCATGCATGATACTAGGTCAGAGTGACCGGTTGCACACCGTGAACTGCCCAATGGACTTCTATCCATGGAGGTACCTGCAATGTCTCGATCTCCATACCCATGGGTGAGACTAGGTCAGACTGACCGGCTGCACACCCCATACTGCCCAATGGACTTTTATCCATGGAGGTACCTGCAATGTCTCGATCTCCATACCCATGGGTGAGACTAGGTCAGAGTGACCAACTGCACACCCTAAACTGCTCAATGGACTTCTATCCGTGGAGGTACCTGCAATGTATGGATCTCCATACCCATGCATGATACTAGCTCAGAGTGACCGGCTGCACACCCCATACTGCCCAATGGACTTCTATCCATGGAGGTACCTGCAATGTCTCGATCTCCATACCCATGGGTGAGACTAGGTCAGAGTGACCAACTGCACACCCTAAACTGCTCAATGGACTTCTATCCGTGGAGGTATCTGCAATGTATGGATTTCCATACCCATGCGTGATACTAGGCCAGAGTGACCAACTGCACACCCTAAAATGCCCAATGGACTTCTATCCGTGGAGGTACCTGCAATGTATGGATCTCCATACCCATGCATGATACTAGGTCAGAGTGACCGGTTGCACACCCTGAACTGCCCAATGGACTTCTATCCATGGAGGTACCTGCAATGTATGGATCTCCATACCCATGCATGAAACTAGGTCAGACTGACCGGCTGCACACCCCATACTGCCCAATGGACTTCTATCCATGGAGGTACCTGCAATGTCTCGATCTCCATACCCATGGGTGAGACTAGGTCAGAGTGACCAACTGCACACCCTAAACTGCTCAATGGACTTTTATCCGTGGAGGTACCTGCAATGTATGGATCTCCATACCCATGCATGATACTAGCTCAGAGTGACCGGCTGCACACCCCATACTGCCCAATGGACTTCTATCCATGGAGGTACCTGCAATGTCTCGATCTCCATACCCATGGGTGAGACTAGGTCAGAGTGACCAACTGCACACCCTAAACTGCTCAATGGACTTCTATCCATGGAGGTATCTGCAATGTATGGATTTCCATACCCATGCGTGATACTAGGCCAGAGTGACCAACTGCACACCCTAAAATGCCCAATGGACTTCTATCCGTGGAGGTACCTGCAGTGTATGGATCTCCATACCCATGCATGATACTAGGTCAGACTGACCGGCTGCACACCCCATACTGCCCAATGGACTTCTATCCATGAAGGTACCTGCAATGTCTCGATCTCCATACCCATGGGTGAGACTAGGTCAGAGTGACCAACTGCTCACCCTAAACTGCTCAATGGACTTCTATCCGTGGAGGTACCTGCAATGTATGGATCTCCATACCCTTGCGTGATACTAGGCCAGAGTGACCGAATGCACACCCTGAACTGCCCAATGGACTTCTATCTGTGGCGGTACCTGCAATGTCTGGATCTCCATACCCATGTGTGATACTAGGTCACAGTTTGATGTTTGATGTTTGATGTTTTTTGGTTTTTGTATAGCGCACATACACTCCATGGAGCATCTTAGCGCTTCTGATTTCACTGCAAGGATGAAATGTCTGGGGGTAGTAGCTGAGCTTTGGATGTCCTTAGACTAGAGTCTTACATTTTGCATCAGATAATCCGTAAATCCATGTTTTTAGGAGGTTTTTATAGATTTTTTCAGACGGTGATGCTCTAAGTTTAGCTGGCAGAGCGTTCCAGGCCTTGGCGCCTAGGACTGCTGGGGATTTGCCACCCTTGGTGGTCAGTCGAAACTTGGGTATGGTCATTAGGTTAGCCGTAGCTGATCTAAGTTCCCTATTTGGGAGATATCTGTGAAATTTGGTTGACAGATATTTGGGTCCGCACTTATGAAAGCCTCTATATGTGATCAGAAGGACTTTGAATAGTATCCGTTTCTGGATGGGAAGCCAGTGCAACGCATTCAGAGCAGCTGATGCGGAAGATCTCCTAGGCCATCTTAAAACAAGCCGGGCCGCCGCATTTTGAATCATTTGCAGTTTGTGCAGGGTAGATTTAGCAGCTCCTGCGTACAAACTGTTGCAGTAATCGATTCTCGATGTTATGAGAGCGATTGCAACTGTACGGCGGGCGGCCAGTGGGAGGTAATCAAAGAATTTTCTGAGGCCCTTGATTAAGTTGAAGCAGACACCGGCCACTTCTTTGGATTGCTGTTTGAAAGACAGCATATCGTCAAATTTTATACCCAGGTTGCGTGTAGCCCTGATGGTATTGGGGGGGGCTTCTGCGTCTGATGGCCAGCATGTGCGAGGGGAAAAGATGTTATTTTTCCCAAAGGGCAGTATCTCTGTTTTCGCAGAGTTGCACTTAAGGTGGTTATTGTGCATCCATCCAAAAGTCGCAGTTAGGCAGTCTTTCAGTATCTGTTCGGCCTTTCCTGTATCTTCATCCAAGACCAGGACCAATTGGGTATCGTCTGCATATGCAACCGTGGTTACATTATGCGTGGCAATTAGGTTGATCAGGGGTGCCATATATAAATTGAACAAGGTAGGGCTCAAGCTAGAGCCCTGTGGCACCCCTGACCTAACCTCCTTCTCCTCTGAGTAGAAGTGTCCCAGTTTGGTTATTTGTTTTCTGTGGAGCAGAAAATTTGTGAACCATTTCAACACGGTGCCCCCAATGCCTGCCTCAGCTAGGCGATGTAATAATATGGTGTGGGACACCGTGTCGAATGCTGCGGATAAATCCAAGAGAATCAGGACTGCCTTCTTCCCTTGATCAAGAGCCGCTCTAATGGTTTCTGTCGTTGAGAGGAGTGCTGTTTCTGTCGAGTGATTGGCTCTGAAACCAGCCTGGTTTGGGTGAAGTATATTGTTTGTTTCCAGAAATGATGAGAGTTGTTTATTTACCAGTATTTCGGCACATTTACATAGGGCGGGAAGTTGTGAAATGGGTCTCAGATTGGTTAAAACGGATGGATCGTGTAATGGTTTTTTTTGTAAGGGTTTTACTATTGCCGTCTTCCATGTGCTGGGGATTCCCCTCGACTGGAGTGAGGCGTTTACGATGGTATTGATCATGGGGTTGACCTCATTTTTGATTTCATGGACTAAAGCAGGAGGGCAGGGATCAAGTGGTGATCCTGATTTGATTTTTGACATAGTATGGGATATCTCATGCAGATCAATTGTAGTAAAAGAATTCCATCTAATCTTATCTGGGCTGGCTTCTACGGCTAGATTATCAGTGTTGCCAATCACTTCAGGAAAGTGTTTTGTGATGTTAACTATTTTTTGTTCAAAATAGTCTGCGATTTCGTTACAGAGGCTCTGTGATGGAGGTATTTCCTGTGACAAAAACCCTGGATCTCGAAAGCTCTTTACCACATGAAAGATCTCTTTTTGGTTATTCTGAGATGTATCTATTTTGTTGGTAAAATAGTTTATTTTAGTTTGTTTTTTTTTAGCTTGATATTTTCGTCTGGCTATTTTATACTTATCCATGTCCTCTTTATTGTAATATTTACGCCATACGCGTTCAAGCTTGCGTACTGTGCGTAGTGTCTCTTTGAGGTCTTTGGTATACCAAGGGGCAGAGATTTTCCGTTGTCTAGCTTTTGATTTGGTAGCTCCTCCCGAGGTTATTTTTTCCCCTATTATTCTCATCCATTTTTCATAGTTGAGATTATCAGAGAACACATTCTCAGTGATCAAAGGTTTGTTTTCTTTAACCCACATGGGTAGATTCGGATGTTCGATTATTTTTGTCCAACAAGGAGTTGGCTTCTGAGGTCTAGAGCCATTTGGTTGGGTTCTGTTGGCTTCACTTGTTGTAAGGTAAAATGGTATAAAACTATGGTCAGTCCACGTCTGAGGCAAAGGGGTAGATACCTTGATGGTCTCAAGGTTAGAGCAGACGCAGTCTAAGGTATGGCCCGCTATGTGTGTGGGGTCTTTCGTGAGAATCTTTAGTCCAAGCACTTGCATGATATCTTTGAAGCATTGTGCATTTGGGTCTGTCATATTATCAAGATGAATGTTTATATCTCCCAGTAGTGTAAAATTAGCTGCTTTGAGCGTCAAAGCAGTAATTACCTCCCCCATGCTGTTCAGAAAATTAACCATTGGTCCTGGGGGGCGGTAGATTAATGCTCCAGAGAACATGAAGGAGTCATGGGCCTGTATATTAAAGGCTAAGCTTTCTGCACCTTTAATGTCTTGTAGCTCAGAAATGCTGCATGTGAGTGTTTCACGGTGTATTATAGCAATTCCCCCTCCTCTATGTATCGGTCTGTCGAGTCTTTGTATTTTATAGCCAGATGGTAATGCGCAGGTGATATCAGGATTGGACCAATCTCTTAACCAAGTCTCTGTGATCATAAGGCAATCCAGATTGTTCTCTGCGAGTAAATCATATATGTGCAGGGCATTTTTGCACATGGAACATGCATTAATTAGTCCACCTGTGATGGTTTTATATATACTTTTAGGGGAGATCTTGACATAGGGTTGTAATGTGAGTTTACATCTCAAACATCTAATAGGTCTTTGCCATTTTGCAACCTCTATGAAATGGTTGCATTGTGTAGCAGTGTAGTCTAAAGACAGAAGTTTATCTCTGGTTACCTGTTCAAATGGCATTTTGGGCAGGTACAGCAGCCCCCAGCCCGTCCTTAGCGCGGACGGGCGCAGACGGGCTGGACTTTGGCTCGACTTCGGCGCGCTTCCGGCGCTCCCGCTGATTGCGTCCGCTGCGCGGAGGGATCACCGTATGCTTTTATACACGAGGCTGGAAAGTCTAGAGCGCTGGGGCAGTGACTACGCCCAATATGTCTGCCAATAATGCTGCCTCTCACTCAGCACCTTAGTCGGCTGGGTGTGGGGCGATTCTATCGTGTTTGGCTGTCTGAGAACAGCGTTTCTCTAAGGACAGTGCTCCTTGTGAAATTACAGTGACCAACTGCACACCCTATACTGCCCAATGGACTTCTGTCCGTGGAGGTACCTGCAATGTCTGGAACTCCATACCCATGCGTGATACTAGGTCAGAGTGACCGGCTGCACGCCCTAAACTGCCAATAGGACTTCTATCTGTGGCGGTACGTTCAATGTCTGGACCTCCATACCCATGTGTGATACTAGTTCAGAGTGACCGGCTGTACACCCTCAACTAACCAATGGACTTCTTTCCGTGGAGGTACCTGCAATGTCTGGATCTCCATACCCATGCATGATACTAGGTCAGAGTGACCGGCTGCACACCCTAAACTGACCAATGAACTTCTATCTGTGGCGGTACCTGCAATGTCTCCATCTCCATACCCACGCGTTATACTAGGTCAGAGTGACCAACTGCACACCCTAAACTGCCCAATAGACTTCTATCCATGGAGGTACCTGCAATGGATGGATCTCCATACACATGCATGATACTAGGTCAGAGTGACTGGCTGCAAACCCTGAACTGCCCATTGGACTTCTGTCGGTGGCGGTACCTGCAATGTCTGGATCTCTATACCCATGCGAGATACTAGTTCAGAGTGACCGACTGCACGCCCTATACTGCCCTATGGACTTCTATCCGTGGAGGTACCTGCAATGTCTTGATCTCCATAACCATGCTTGATACTAGGTCAGAGTGACCGGCTGCACACCCTATACTGCTCAATGGACGTCTATCTGTGGAGGTACCTGCAGTGGCTGGATCTCCATACCCATGTGTGATACTAGGTCAGAGTGACCGGGTGCACACCCTGAACTGCCCAATGGACTTCTATCTATGGCGGTACCGGCCATGTATGGATCTCAATACCCCTGCCTGATACTAGATCAGAGTGACCGGCTGCACACCCTATACTGCCCAATGGACTAGCGTGTGACTTAGGATGGTGGACAGGTTTTACTGGTAACAACTCACAATGCATGGCATCATTTGTGATGCCTACAACTGCGCTACTGAGTGAGTGACACTACTTGAGCCACAGGTGGGACCTACCAATGCCAGACCATGGGTGAAGACACAGTCATTCAAAGTACACTGCAGGGACATGCATGTCTCCTCTCCTCAGACTCAAAAGGGTGGTGGGAAGTCACAAGATCAGCATTTCCATGGAGACTTCCTCACAGATACCCTGCTGCTAGATGTTAGTATTCTGGAGGGGAGATGGGGGGTCAGCGAACAGACGGAGAATTAGAAAGCCAGCACGTAACCACCTAAGAAACCTTGAACAAGAAGAGTAAGACATACTGCAAAGACCAATATGGACAACACTCTCAGGATTACAATACACATTTTAACAAGGAGTATGAATGCAGAGAAATTGGTTGCGGCAGAGTCATGTGACCCCATTCCCAGTAAGAGCATACTCATTTAGGCAAAGCCATCATTAGAATGTACAGTCCCAACAGCACCAAGGTGCCGCTGGGAGTAGTGGAGGATACATCCCTGTAGAATAACATGGCATTGTAGGATGGGGAAACACCTTTTAAAATACCACTTTTGTATGACTGAAGAAGGGCTCTGCGGCGCTAGCACAGAAGAGGAGCTGGGCACCTTTAACACATCAGAGCTCAATGTGGCTAAGGGAAAGTGTAGGCACCAACTCAGTCATCACATCAAAGTAGAGGCATGTCGAATTGAGGAAGGCTCTGCCTCTGTGGATGAACATTTTAAAAAGAAAGTGCACGCTTGCTAATTGTATTTTATTAAAATGTTTGCATAATAGTGATTGGGATTATCTTCAGCCGTAGATGTGAAACGTTATATACATGCAATTTCTTAGAAAAATGCACAACACTGCATTCTTCTAAGTGCCATGTGGCGCACACACATGCCCTTAGGGCTTGTGTGTGTGCCACATGTGCACACATTCAAATTTTGGGGGTGCATCAGGGTAGCCTTTTGGCCCCCTGGCACCCTTGTAATTGCATTTGCAATTTGCAATTACCTATTTGGTAAATTGCAAATGGTTTCCCATTCATTCCTATAGGCCTCTAGGCCCATAGGAATGAATAGGAAAGCATTCCCTAATAGCGAATCGCAATTTGCGATTCGCTATTAGGAAATGTGTAGGAATCGCTATTTTATTTAACGAAACCTATTTGCATAGGCAATTGCGATTCCTTAATAGCGATTCCATAATAATCGCAATTGCTTAGCTTGATGCATGTTGCAGATAGTTCAATTACTTGTTTTTGAAGTCTGCATCATTTGTTAACATTGGTGCGTAAAGTCTTGTGTTTAAAGTGTTAAGCTTTCAGATTTCTAAATCTTGGTGGCTCAGACTAACCCTTGAAAGCAATAGTGGGATCCGTTTGAGAATTGTGCTCAAAGCAGTTCAGTCAAACAAGGAAGTTGCTCTGAGCTGAACATAAACAGAGACTACACTGCAAGGAGGGGAGAGAAAGAGGGACACAGTATGCTGCATGGCGAGCAGAAAAGGGCGATAGAGCACCAGAGCAGCCACTGAAGTAAGAAAAAAACAAGACAGGACTGCCTTTAGAAATTAAATAAGTGTCTTGTTAGGAAGGGGCTGTTGATTGTTTCCCTGAGCAATGCAAATTTGGCATATAGTCTGAGGGGAGGGACTGTAATTTCTATTGTTCAGGTCAGAATGTTTCTAGCAAGTCTTTACTTTTGTGTGTCTGATTACTGCTACAGGATGGCTGAATGACAACCAGATGCAAAATCTCACACCTCATTGTGCTTATGATGTGGGTGCTACATATTACACACAGCCATGGTACTACCTTCTCTGAAAAGCATTACGTTACACAAATTCACTAAAAACAGACTATGTTCTCCTTCATATCACCCTGATCATGAGAGGGAAAGGGGAGGCGCATCTCTAGCACAAACATTTAAAGTCTAACTTTCCTGTTTTGTGTTTTCCTTCCATCAGATTTTATGGCAAAATGAAATCATACATATTTTAATTCTGTTTACCCATGGGTAATGGTTGTGTGTGTTCATGCACTGGTGTTATCATTGCACACAATGATACTGCAACATGTTAAAATGATATCATTTCTTTCCACAGGTTCGCATGCAGACACAAAAAGCCTCCACAGTATTCCTAAAATGCCTGCACGAAAACTGACTCACAACTTCCAATTCTCAGCTCTCCTTTCCCCTTTGAATGACTCTCTCCTTCTTCTCCATCCTCTGCATGCCTCCTGTCCATGAGCACAACCTATTCCAAGTCACCTGTATATTTCCCTATAATTGTATCTCTGCAAATTGCCAACCCCTCATTTCAAATATCACAACTTCTCTTAAACGTTATACCCCTGCAACTTAACCAAATCAAATCTCTTGTATCGCAACCATTAATATGACCCACCAATGCATGAATTCCTCCTCACCCACTAAGGACCACACCTATTAATTTAACTTACTGTATAAAAACGGAAGTAACTGAACATCATGGTTTCTTCAAGAGCACAAGATCAATCTCTCTACCCAACAATAACCAAAGCAAAGTGCTGCCTGGCATGAAGTGCTACAATACCTCTGATTAAAAGACTCATGCAGCCCACGCCCTGTGTCACTATGGGTTGGAGATTGGACATGTGGGAATTGACTGATCAGGCAACATAAAGATTCACCCAAGAGGTGACAGATGTCTAGTGTATGTCCGTGACATCGGGGTGGTCCTTTGGGAGGCGTATAAGATGGTGGTTAGGGTCCTGTTGATATCCCACACACTGGGAATAAAAATAGGGAAAGAGACAAGAAAGGCATATAACTGGAATGAAAATACTAGCCTGAGAGGCATGATATGTTGAATGCCCAGAGGCAGGTCTGGTCACCTGGATAGAACAAACCAGGGAAGACAATAGGAGCCTTGTGGAAAAGGAGGCCAGGACCCTCCATAGGGCCAAACAACATAAGCTTTAGGAGATGGGAAATAAATTTGGAATGTTTCTGGCCTGGCTTGCATGGAGAGAGGAAGCACAGAGATGGGTACAGAAAGTGTACAAGGAGGGGGGACTCCTAGTGGATTCATCTGGGGATATAGCACAAACGTTCACAGTTTTTTAAAGAGATTTCTACATCCTGTGCACCTGTGGTAAACAAGGGACAGATCTAGATGCCTTCATCAACCTACACACCAGTCCCTAGGTTAGGGAGGGAGGCGAGGATGCTCCTGGATGGGGAGATACAGGACCGCAAGATTGCGGAACACCTGTCACAACTAAAAAGTGAGAAGTGCCCAGGCCCTAATGACCTATCTACGGAATTCCTTACATGTTTTCTAAACCGGGTTGTACTGTCGATCCGAACCATGCTATGTGAGTCAAGGCAATGGGTGAACTCCCAAGGGATCTTAGACAAGAGCCTATGGTGATTATCCACCAGAGCAATGTTGTTACTATTGCAACAACACATCATCAGTTGGGTAAAACTAACCTGTCTCACGACGATCTAAACCCAGCTCACGTTCCCTATTAGTGGTATATATATATATATATATATATATATATATATAATATATAATATATATATATATATATATATATATATATATATATATATATATATAAATAACTTCTTTCCGTGGAGGTACCTGCAATGTCTGGATCTCCATACCCATGCATGATACTAGGTCAGAGTGACCGGCTGCACACCCTAAACTGACCAATGAACTTCTATCTGTGGCGGTACCTGCAATGTCTCCATCTCCATACCCACGCGTTATACTAGGTCAGAGTGACCAACTGCACACCCTAAACTGCCCAATAGACTTCTATCCATGGAGGTACCTGCAATGGATGGATCTCCATACACATGCATGATACTAGGTCAGAGTGACTGGCTGCAAACCCTGAACTGCCCATTGGACTTCTGTCGGTGGCGGTGCCTGCAATGTCTGGATCTCTATACCCATGCGAGATACTAGTTCAGAGTGACCGACTGCACGCCCTATACTGCCCTATGGACTTCTATCCGTGGAGGTACCTGCAATGTCTTGATCTCCATAACCATGCTTGATACTAGGTCAGAGTGACCGGCTGCACACCCTATACTGCTCAATGGACGTCTATCTGTGGAGGTACCTGCAGTGGCTGGATCTCCATACCCATGTGTGATACTAGGTCAGAGTGACCGGGTGCACACCCTGAACTGCCCAATGGACTTCTATCTATGGCGGTACCGGCCATGTATGGATCTCAATACCCCTGCCTGATACTAGATCAGAGTGACCGGCTGCACACCCTATACTGCCCAATGGACTAGCGTGTGACTTAGGATGGTGGACAGGTTTTACTGGTAACAACTCACAATGCATGGCATCATTTGTGATGCCTACAACTGCGCTACTGAGTGAGTGACACTACTTGAGCCACAGGTGGGACCTACCAATGCCAGACCATGGGTGAAGACACAGTCATTCAAAGTACACTGCAGGGACATGCATGTCTCCTCTCCTCAGACTCAAAAGGGTGGTGGGAAGTCACAAGATCAGCATTTCCATGGAGACTTCCTCACAGATACCCTGCTGCTAGATGTTAGTATTCTGGAGGGGAGATGGGGGGTCAGCGAACAGACGGAGAATTAGAAAGCCAGCACGTAACCACCTAAGAAACCTTGAACAAGAAGAGTAAGACATACTGCAAAGACCAATATGGACAACACTCTCAGGATTACAATACACATTTTAACAAGGAGTATGAATGCAGAGAAATTGGTTGCGGCAGAGTCATGTGACCCCATTCCCAGTAAGAGCATACTCATTTAGGCAAAGCCATCATTAGAATGTACAGTCCCAACAGCACCAAGGTGCCGCTGGGAGTAGTGGAGGATACATCCCTGTAGAATAACATGGCATTGTAGGATGGGGAAACACCTTTTAAAATACCACTTTTGTATGACTGAAGAAGGGCTCTGCGGCGCTAGCACAGAAGAGGAGCTGGGCACCTTTAACACATCAGAGCTCAATGTGGCTAAGGGAAAGTGTAGGCACCAACTCAGTCATCACATCAAAGTAGAGGCATGTCGAATTGAGGAAGGCTCTGCCTCTGTGGATGAACATTTTAAAAAGAAAGTGCACGCTTGCTAATTGTATTTTATTAAAATGTTTGCATAATAGTGATTGGGATTATCTTCAGCCGTAGATGTGAAACGTTATATACATGCAATTTCTTAGAAAAATGCACAACACTGCATTCTTCTAAGTGCCATGTGGCGCACACACATGCCCTTAGGGCTTGTGTGTGTGCCACATGTGCACACATTCAAATTTTGGGGGTGCATCAGGGTAGCCTTTTGGCCCCCTGGCACCCTTGTAATTGCATTTGCAATTTGCAATTACCTATTTGGTAAATTGCAAATGGTTTCCCATTCATTCCTATAGGCCTCTAGGCCCATAGGAATGAATAGGAAAGCATTCCCTAATAGCGAATCGCAATTTGCGATTCGCTATTAGGAAATGTGTAGGAATCGCTATTTTATTTAACGAAACCTATTTGCATAGGCAATTGCGATTCCTTAATAGCGATTCCATAATAATCGCAATTGCTTAGCTTGATGCATGTTGCAGATAGTTCAATTACTTGTTTTTGAAGTCTGCATCATTTGTTAACATTGGTGCGTAAAGTCTTGTGTTTAAAGTGTTAAGCTTTCAGATTTCTAAATCTTGGTGGCTCAGACTAACCCTTGAAAGCAATAGTGGGATCCGTTTGAGAATTGTGCTCAAAGCAGTTCAGTCAAACAAGGAAGTTGCTCTGAGCTGAACATAAACAGAGACTACACTGCAAGGAGGGGAGAGAAAGAGGGACACAGTATGCTGCATGGCGAGCAGAAAAGGGCGATAGAGCACCAGAGCAGCCACTGAAGTAAGAAAAAAACAAGACAGGACTGCCTTTAGAAATTAAATAAGTGTCTTGTTAGGAAGGGGCTGTTGATTGTTTCCCTGAGCAATGCAAATTTGGCATATAGTCTGAGGGGAGGGACTGTAATTTCTATTGTTCAGGTCAGAATGTTTCTAGCAAGTCTTTACTTTTGTGTGTCTGATTACTGCTACAGGATGGCTGAATGACAACCAGATGCAAAATCTCACACCTCATTGTGCTTATGATGTGGGTGCTACATATTACACACAGCCATGGTACTACCTTCTCTGAAAAGCATTACGTTACACAAATTCACTAAAAACAGACTATGTTCTCCTTCATATCACCCTGATCATGAGAGGGAAAGGGGAGGCGCATCTCTAGCACAAACATTTAAAGTCTAACTTTCCTGTTTTGTGTTTTCCTTCCATCAGATTTTATGGCAAAATGAAATCATACATATTTTAATTCTGTTTACCCATGGGTAATGGTTGTGTGTGTTCATGCACTGGTGTTATCATTGCACACAATGATACTGCAACATGTTAAAATGATATCATTTCTTTCCACAGGTTCGCATGCAGACACAAAAAGCCTCCACAGTATTCCTAAAATGCCTGCACGAAAACTGACTCACAACTTCCAATTCTCAGCTCTCCTTTCCCCTTTGAATGACTCTCTCCTTCTTCTCCATCCTCTGCATGCCTCCTGTCTATGAGCACAACCTATTCCAAGTCACCTGTATATTTCCCTATAATTGTATCTCTGCAAATTGCCAACCCCTCATTTCAAATATCACAACTTCTCTTAAACGTTATACCCCTGCAACTTAACCAAATCAAATCTCTTGTATCGCAACCATTAATATGACCCACCAATGCATGAATTCCTCCTCACCCACTAAGGACCACACCTATTAATTTAACTTACTGTATAAAAACGGAAGTAACTGAACATCATGGTTTCTTCAAGAGCACAAGATCAATCTCTCTACCCAACAATAACCAAAGCAAAGTGCTGCCTGGCATGAAGTGCTACAATACCTCTGATTAAAAGACTCATGCAGCCCACGCCCTGTGTCACTATGGGTTGGAGATTGGACATGTGGGAATTGACTGATCAGGCAACATAAAGATTCACCCAAGAGGTGACAGATGTCTAGTGTATGTCCGTGACATCGGGGTGGTCCTTTGGGAGGCGTATAAGATGGTGGTTAGGGTCCTGTTGATATCCCACACACTGGGAATAAAAATAGGGAAAGAGACAAGAAAGGCATATAACTGGAATGAAAATACTAGCCTGAGAGGCATGATATGTTGAATGCCCAGAGGCAGGTCTGGTCACCTGGATAGAACAAACCAGGGAAGACAATAGGAGCCTTGTGGAAAAGGAGGCCAGGACCCTCCATAGGGCCAAACAACATAAGCTTTAGGAGATGGGAAATAAATTTGGAATGTTTCTGGCCTGGCTTGCATGGAGAGAGGAAGCACAGAGATGGGTACAGAAAGTGTACAAGGAGGGGGGACTCCTAGTGGATTCATCTGGGGATATAGCACAAACGTTCACAGTTTTTTAAAGAGATTTCTACATCCTGTGCACCTGTGGTAAACAAGGGACAGATCTAGATGCCTTCATCAACCTACACACCAGTCCCTAGGTTAGGGAGGGAGGCGAGGATGCTCCTGGATGGGGAGATACAGGACCGCAAGATTGCGGAACACCTGTCACAACTAAAAAGTGAGAAGTGCCCAGGCCCTAATGACCTATCTACGGAATTCCTTACATGTTTTCTAAACCGGGTTGTACTGTCGATCCGAACCATGCTATGTGAGTCAAGGCAATGGGTGAACTCCCAAGGGATCTTAGACAAGAGCCTATGGTGATTATCCACCAGAGCAATGTTGTTACTATTGCAACAACACATCATCAGTTGGGTAAAACTAACCTGTCTCACGACGATCTAAACCCAGCTCACGTTCCCTATTAGTGGTATATATATATATATATATATATATATATATATATATATATATATAATATATAATATATATATATATATATATATATATAAATAACGCTTGGTGAATTCTGCTAACCACCAGAGCAATGTTCTTGCGATAGATCAATATTTTATGCCAATATTGAAATGAAGATACTAGAAAAGATGTTAGCAAACCACCTTATGCAGGTGATACACATTATTATAGCCCCAGATCAATCCCGCTTTATGCCCTATAGATCAACAGGGCATGATCTTAGATGGTTATCCTGGTGCCTGGCATGTGGGAAAGGGGTGACTAAGCCAGCAGTGGTCCTAGCATTAGACGCTGCGGCTCCTCTACAATCACCCGATGGCTCTGGTTTGGGTAAACGGTGCGCTAGCACGAGAGTTCGAGTTGGTAAGAGGGGTGCCCATTGTCCC
Source organism: Lissotriton helveticus (assembly GCF_964261635.1). Taxonomy (NCBI): domain Eukaryota; kingdom Metazoa; phylum Chordata; class Amphibia; order Caudata; family Salamandridae; genus Lissotriton; species Lissotriton helveticus. Next base: position 1,043,175,804 of record NC_136068.1, on the reverse strand, counting down.
CACTCCTATTTGCCATGGCTATGGTGCTGGTGGCCAACTGAATTTGCTGAGATGCTCTGATCCAGGAGCTCCAATAGGAATATGAATGGGAGGATGTTGTCTGTCTTTATGCTGACAACATCCTTCCATATCTGGTGGATCCAGAGAGATCCATCACTAGGATAGCTGAGATCCTGGGGAGTCTCTGGAAACTATTCAGAGATACATGTTAACTGGGGGAAATCTTGTGTTTACTCATTATCGGGATGGCAGCCCAGTGAGGGATGGAACTGTCCAATACCCAGGAAGGAAAGGGGCTTTACCTATCTAGGGATCTATATATCCATGGATCAGAAGCTATTTGATGAACGGAACCTATGCAGACTGGTGGAAGAATATAAATCAGATGTGAGTCATTGGCGCTGGCTGCCACTCTCACTGCTTGGTAGAGCGACTTTCTACAAAAAGGTTTACTTGCCCAAGTTTCTCTATGCCCTGGAAAATTCCCTTTTTGAGGTGCCTGAGTGCTTTTTAGGTTTCGCCTTGTCGAAAGCTGCGCCGCACAGCTTTTCGGCGCAGGCGAAAACTTTTGTTTACTAGTATGTGGCTTATTCCCGCCTCTCTGTTCCATTGGCTAGCTCCATAAATGGAGGCTAGCCATTGGAAGAGAGAGGCGTCCATCTGTCAGCGAGGCGACTGGTGGGCGTTCCCGGCGATTTTTTCTCATCCTGCCCCTTTTAAAACATCATTGCGGCGGTGGGCTGTGTTTATTTTATTTTTTTTACACGCCATGTTTTTGTTATTTTCGTCCTGCCTCTTGCAGGAGTGGGCTGCGCGATTTATGTTGCCGGGATGGATCCATTTGCGAGCAGGTGAGCCTGTGTCCCGCACTGAATTCGCCATAAAAAGAAAAGGTATTGTGGCTTTGAACTGATTGGCAACGTATGCCTGCTCATCGGAGGCTGGTATGCCTCATAATGCGCTTTGAAACCTGTTTGAAACGTGAGCTTCGACTTGTGCGCCTGGATTGAGCTGGAGTGTATGCGCTGAGAACTGTGCTTCATACCGCCTCATACGTTCGAATCGCGCTGTGTGCTGGGCCCTGCTTCGAGTCACACGGGCATTTGCTCTTGTCCTGTGCGCATCGTACCCTGCAAAGGGGGAAGCGTGCTTAGAGCTGTGGCTTGAGCTCAGAGGAAGGGTACGTCTCGCAGCTCCTGTTCCCAGAAACCGCACTCGCAGCATACAGGAGAGCCGTACGCCTCGCTCCAGCTGTTACCAAGATTCAGGGCTATGCGCATCGTATTGCAGCCCCCACCCTGAGGCGTGCGCTGAAAACTATGCGCTTGTGAGGCAGGTACGCCTCGCATGGTCCGGAACGACCGGTAAGTCTCGTTCCCATTGACTGTACTGTACGCCGCTCACACGAGATTTAGTAGGGTCCCGTCTGTGAAGCGGTACGGAGCATACGAGAGTGCTACAAAGCGCACCAACCCCTGGGAACTGCTGAGAAACGCACAACCGTACCTTTTTAGACTGTAAGAAGCTGACAACAACATGCTAGTGGAATCTCCCTAACCATCCTTTGCAGCATTTATGGACATGCACTTTTGAACAAACTATATGTTACAAGGAAATGATGTGATATTGTGGGTGGCGTGATTTTGGTAAGTTGAATATAATCTTGAGACTCCGTAGTGATTGTTCAGTCACTTATGGGGATTTTCCTGTTTCAGCTGTTGCGGTTTACAGTGACTCTTTAGAAACAATTTTGAGCAAATGCAGACACGTATTTGAATCTAAAGTTGGGTGTTTCTAGGGTTTGAGCATGATATTAGGTTAAAATCGAATGCCATTGCGCGAAAGCACAAATTTAGACCAGTGCCTCTCAGTGCGAGAGAGGAATTAAAAGAATTGTTAGAATCAGTGTGTAAAGATATGATTAAACCAACAAGCTCATCTGAGTGGGTCACTACAGTTGTTTTCGCCACGCTGGTGCAACACCCTCCTTAAGAACCCATGACCTGCCCAGGACATCAGACTGGTGAGTACAAAACTGCATTATTAAGTTTTACCGACGTGGGATTGGTTTTGAGTCACTTTTTTCGTTTCAGTATTACAGGGGAAAGCCAGAGGTTGTTGCAGGCCTGTTATTGATGTTTGGTGATGGTGAGTTCTTTGATGCAAAATATCACTCTTCCTGAAAAAGTATATCGGCGTGGAGCAGAGAAAGGAACGAGAAACATGTCTATATAATCTGTATAATTTTGGTCGACTGTTGTGATGTGGGATTGTTGATACATACCTTCCAGAAGCCATCGTCAAGCTGTTGAGATTACTATTTTTTCACGTGTCTGCTATCTGAACTGTTGGTACTCACTTCTGCCCTCACTGTGGACAGTTGCTAACAGTGTAGACCAACCATGTCCTTTGATTGCCATCACATTCCATTCGTGCTCTGCACTCTTCAGTTATTTACAGAGTCTGGCACAGGGACTTATCTTTGAGGTTGTAGTTTTAAAGGTCCCCAACAAAGTTGCTCTGAAAAGCTCATGCCTTACATTAAACCTTTTCAAGCCCTTTGGTTGTAAACGGTACAGCAGCTTCGCGTTGATTTCTGATGGTTACTCTGTTAAAGAAGCTATTCATTACTTTACATGTCAGGTTTTCCACAGGGATATGTATTGAAAGTAACCATTGTTAATATTTTTCTTCATTAAATAATTTGACAGGTTGGATTTTTCTACTTCATTGTTTGCACCACTAAGAGAAATGTCATAAATAGGCTGTATTTAGATTGTGTTTCTGTTCTCTTGTTGACAGTCATTAGAATGAGTAATGAGACTCCTTAGCTCAGCTGTCTTTTGAAGGCAAATGATCCTTCGTGGTTTACCCCGGACAGCATGAATCCTCTGTGTCATGTGGTTAGCCTCACTTCTACACTCGTTAGTCTAAGGTCTCTACTTCTGCTGATGGTCTTAAGAACGTAATACAGATGCTTTAAGGCACAACCATGAGAATGAATTGTGTCTTTTGTATGTAGGAAAAACCTTTACTATTGGATAAGTAATAAATAAAATGTTCATCCTTTACACATTTCACTTTAATCACACAAGCTTATCTGCTTTGTGTAAAGTGTACAGGGTGTCTGTTCACTTGCTGTAAGGAAATGCGTTTCTTTCGGAAATATCACATTTAACTTCCTTTCCAGGCCAGTTTACAAATAGAGCTAGAGCAAACCTGTACTATCAAGGCCAAGCTTGAATTGTACAATCCAAACACAAACAACCCAGGGCCGTTTTGTCATTGTGACATGACCTGACCTGACCGGCTGGCTGTGTGTGTGTGCGTCTGGATGTGTGTGTGTGTGTGTGGCTGGCTGTGTGTGTGTGTGTGCGGCTGGCTGTGTGTGTGGGTTGCTGGCTGTGTGTGTGTGTGTGCGGCTGGCTGTGTGTGTGTGCGGCTGGCTGTGTGTGTGCGGCTGGCTGTGTGTGTGTGTGTGCGGCTGGCAGTGTGTGTGTGTGCGTGGCTGGCTTTGTGTGTGCGTGGCTGGCTCTGTGTGTGCGTGGCTGGCTCTGTGTGTGTGTGTGTGTGTGTGTGCGGCTGGCTCTGTGTGTGCGGCTGGCTCTGTGTGTGTGTACCTTTGTGTGTGTGTGTGGCTCTGTGTGTATGTGTGGGTGCAAATGCAATAGGTCTCACATTTGCGAGAGATTAAGCTAATGGCAATGTAAATGACAATGCCATTTATTTATCTGTTTTCAAAACCAACACATAAATACAAATTTTGTCATTTACAATGCCAATAGCTCTAACTTTTCCAAAGGCGAAACCATTGCATTGTAAATGCTTGTTAAGTTTTGCCTGCACAGGGCTTGAGCTGTGCTTATGAAATCTCCTGTTTATGATATATCTTATCAGTTCCATTTCCAAATTAGTGTGTTCATTCTCTTTTGTGTGGAACTTTTTTTTTACTTTCCCTGGCAGCACGCATTTACTATACTTCTACTAAAGCTGTTCACTGTTTAAGCCCCATTCACTGTCAAGATAAGATCTCTTCCCACGAAAAAGGCAGTCAGCTTCTAACACTTTGCTGGAAATATTGTTCTTTATTACTTAGTTGTGTAAAGCAGATGCTTTAGCTGTAGAACGTTTTTGGCATTTCCCATTCATGCCTTACTACTTTTCTTGCAAAAAACACAGTTGATGGACAGAATGTAGAACAATGTCATACATTCACCCCAGTACAAGGATCTGGGCCTAAATCCATCGTTTTTTTGCACTCCACACCACCCTGGGTTAGACACAGGCTATATGCAAATCAGCTCTGACCCTGTGCCTCATGGGAACAGTCCAGTCCGAACTACCAAGCCATGCCTTTCCCAGACCGGAATCAAGCATCCAAGGACCGGTTTCTGGCTATCAGCCTTCATTCAGCCTGGATAGCTTGACTCCAGTGGTGTGGAGAGCCTGGGACTCACGTCTGAGCATACCCAGCCCACTCGGGGTGAAAATTGCAAAAAACACAGTTGATGGACAGAATGTAGAACAATGTCATACATTCACCCCAGTACAAGGATCTGCATATTGCATATAGCCAGTGTCTAACCCAGGGTGGTGTGGAGTGCAAAAAAACGATGGATTTAGGCCCAGATCCTTTTACTGGGGTGAATGTATGACATTGTTCTACATTCTGTCCATCAACTGTGTTTTTTGCAATTTTCACCCCGAGTGGGCTGGGTATGCTCAGACGTGAGTCCCAGGCACTCCACACCACTGGAGTCAAGCTATCCAGGCTGATGAAGGCTGATAGCCAGAAACCGGTCCTTGGATGCTTGATTCCGGTCTGGGAAAGACATGGCTTGGTAGTTCGGACTGGACTGTTCCCATGAGGCACAGGGTCAGAGCTGATTTGCATATAGCCAGTGTCTAACCCAGGGTGGTGTGGAGTGCAAAAAAACGATGGATTTAGGCCCAGATCCTTGTACTGGGGTGAATGTATGACATTGTTCTACATTCTGTCCATCAACTGTGTTTTTTGCAATTTTCACCCCGAGTGGGCTGGGTATGCTCAGACGTGAGTCCCAGGCACTCCACACCACTGGAGTCAAGCTATCCAGGCTGATGAAGGCTTATAGCCAGAAACCGGTCCTTGGATGCTTGATTCCGGTCTGGGAAAAACATGGCTTGGTAGTTCGGACTGGACTGTTCCCATGAGGCACAGGGTCAGAGCTGATTTGCATATAGCCAGTGTCTAACCCAGGGTGGTGTGGAGTGCAAAAAAACGATGGATTTAGGCCCAGATCCTTGTACTGGGGTGAATGTATGACATTATTCTACATTCTGTCCATCAACTGTGTTTTTTGCAATTTTCACCCCGAGTGGGCTGGGTATGCTCAGACGTGAGTCCCAGGCACTCCACACCACTGGAGTCAAGCTATCCAGGCTGATGAAGGCTGATAGCCAGAAACCGGTCCTTGGATGCTTGATTCCGGTCTGGGAAAGACATGGCTTGGTAGTTCGGACTGGACTGTTCCCATGAGGCACAGGGTCAGAGCTGATTTGCATATAGCCAGTGTCTAACCCAGGGTGGTGTGGAGTGCAAAAAAACGATGGATTTAGGCCCAGATCCTTGTACTGGGGTGAATGTATGACATTGTTCTACATTCTGTCCATCAACTGTGTTTTTTGCAATTACTACCTTTCTTTGCACTTTGTGGGCATTATCGGATTGATTTTTTTCAACTTAATCTATTTGGTCATTATGATCAAATTCTGAATGTCGTAATAAACATTGTGCATTAAAAATAAAATTAATATACAAGAGCTATGCTATATTTTACTACTAAACAGGCAGCCATAAGTGTGGTTACCTGTAGACAACAGGGTCATGATTTGAAAGGTGCAGCAGGTGCAATAGCATGGGACCCAAAAAGTGCCAGACCTCCACTAAACACATAATATTGCTATATTCGACTACAAAACAGACAGTCGCAATTGCAGTTACCTTGCAGTTCAAAAGGGACTTGATTTGAATGGTGCAGAAGGTGCAGTGGCACCGGGGCCAACAGCTCTAGGGACCCCACTAAACCCAGATTATTGCTAAAATGTTAAACTTAACAGGCAGCCACAAGTGCAGTTACCTTGCAGACAACAGGGTCATGTTTTAAATGGTGCAGCAGGTGCAGTGGCCTGGTCTGAAAAGTTGTCAGCACTCCTCTAAACACATATTATTGCTATATTTTACTACTAAACAGGCAGTCACCATTGCAGTTACCTTTCAATTGAAAGGGGCTTGATGTAAATGGTGCAGCAGGTGCAGTGGCACCGGGGTCAAAAGTTGTCATAACTCCAGTAAGCACCCAATATTGCTGTATGTTACTACTAAACAGGCAGTCACAAGTGCAGGTGGTGCAGTGGCACCGGGTCCAAAAATTCTCAGAACTCCTCTAAATACCTAATATTGCTATTACATCAATTAATTCTATTATTTCTCTCTTCCATTTCATTTTTCAAAATGTTGCTATTACTTACCCGCACAATACCACTAGTAACTGCACAATACTATGCCTTTTTGTACATAAACAAGTCATAAAACTTTAACTGACTTTCTGTAACTTATATTGCACAACTATTCAGCAAGCTATAACTTACAACAAAAACAGCTTATTATTAATCACATAGAATCCTAATGCATTTACCAGTGCTTGTTTGGTATGGTGAAGGCCAAAATCAGACTTCTACTGTGGAATAGCGCTGTCAACATTAACTAGGAATGCTCATTGAAGGGGGACATTGCTCTCCCGTACCTACGCCTATTTTACTTGGTAACCCAATTGGTAGTGGTCAATGAATTGATCATTTGCAGAACAGAGGGAGCCCTCACTGATGGCACATCAGAGTACTATGGACTCAGGAGGTTAGATTAGGCAGATATAGTGGAGGGGAAATTAGTCAAGCTTCTGTCTCTGACGTTGATGGAAATGGGGGGGTTAAGAAGATAAGTTGACAGGGTGAACTGACACCAGAGATGTAATTATGGGATGTGGCAGCACATACACCCCTATTGGGGTTGAGGGATTCAGAAATTTGGACATGTTGGGCATCTACAAGCTGGGGGATGTTTGGAGTGACATCAAGATGATCGCCTTTGCAGACCTACAGACACAATGCGAACTGACAGGGAGTCATTGTATGCAGTACTTATAAATCAGGCACATTTTGAGGGGCTGCAAAGGCCCTACTTGTGATATAGCCAATGAGAGCCCGGTGGACCCACTACACTGCCCCGCAATATCAGTCATATATACAACAGTACTTGATACCAGTCTACCCCACTGACTGCGTTGAGCGAGAAATGTGAGGTGGACCTAAGTAAACTAGAAGACGATAATGAATGGGGTGCGGTTTACAGGTACCGCGGGGAGGTGGCTCTCCTAGCTGCATTCCGTTTGGTGCAACTGAAACTCTTTCACAGAGCTTATTATACTAGACTAGACTATACGCAATGGGCAGAACCACCACTGAACAATGCCTGAGAGGTTGTAGGCAGAGGGGTACACACCTGCACATGGTACGGTTTGTAGGTTCTGGACAGGGGTGCAGCTCAGAATGCCTCGGAACCCCAGACGGCCTCTAGATCAAATTGTCCCCCATTCAGGTCGCCATGTTTGGAATCTGGGGAGAACAACTTTGGACAGATAATTGTTCTTCTTTTGTAATGTGGAAATAATGCTGGCTAGGTGTGATATTATTCAGCAATGAGGGAGGGAAATTGCCCAGATGGTGCAAAGCCAGGAGGCCAATATGGACTGGTGCATGCGAGCAGAAGAACAGTTATATTAAGCGAGGGCTTGCCCAAAAGCATTTACCAATATATGAGGCTTGTGGAAGAGTTTTGGGGATGATATGAAAGTTACCAAAATATGGGGTCTGTGGAAGAACTTGGAGAATGATGAGGCAAACAGGTTGGAGTCTGGGGATACCCACCGCCACATTGTGCCTGGGGGAGAGGCCTACACTGAGGCACTAGCACCAGTTGTGTGGGGACAATTATGGGGATTATAAAGTGGAGCCAGAAGCCTGGAGAATATAAACCATTATGGAGTGGTGGTTAATCCGACTTTTGATTGCTGGTAATGTAAGCTGTTGAATTTGTTCACAGTTGTTTTTCTGTTGCAAACATAATAAAGCAGACCTTTAAAAACAAAAAAATATCTGCCACATGCCACTGGCCAATAAAGGACTTTAATTTAGTCCCCCACTGTGGGTCCCAGCTAGCTACATACTATGACTGCTGACAATCAGATGTGGGATGTTAGTAAGAAAACAAGTTACTTACCTGTAACTTTAGTTCTCCAGTATTGAAAGCTTTCATAGATTCACATGCCTGACTCATTCCCCGTCGTCGAGACGGGAGTCTCCAGTATATAAAAAAGCAGTGCTTAGTAGTATAGCAAACTGAAAAGAGGCCTAGGCCCATTTCCCTTTTGCAACCCATAGCCTTTGTCATGTAAAAAAGGCCCAAACTTTTCCCTGAACCAATCAGAGCTCCCCACCCTCTAGAACACTCCTGAGAGAACCTTCTGCCCCGCAGATTTTCGCGCACTTGTGCATCAAGAACACTTGTTGTGCTAAACCCAAGGTGAGCCTCTCAGGGGAGGAGGGTGGGTGTATGTGAATCTATGAAAGCTTCCAATACTGGAGAACTAAAGTTACAAGTAAGTAACTTGTTTTCTTACTCCAGTATTGGAACTTTCCTAGATTCACATGCCTGAATCAGAATAGCGAGCAGTGAGATTACAAAGCACATTTCTCTGACACATTTAATAATCACGTAATACAACTTGAAAATCAAGCATAATATCATACATATATATATATATATATATATATATATATATATATATATATATATATATATATATAATGTGACTTTGTAAAACAAGAGAAATTACGGATGGAGGGATGGAAAGAAGGCTCACCGTTACTGGATGATATTCCGCAGTACCGCCTCTCCCACCGCCGCATCTGACTCTGCGGCTGCCTCCAAGCAGTAGTGCCTGGTGAAGGTGTGTGTAGATGCCCAGGTCGCTGCTCTGCAGATATCCTGGATTGGCACTCCTCCAAACAGTGCAGTGGATGTGGCCACTGCCCTCGTGGAATGAGCACAAACTTGTGCAGTTAGAGGCTTTCCATTAGCTTGATGACAGTAGACAATTGCACTGGAAATTCATCTGGCAATTCCCCTTTTAGATAAAGGGAAACCTTTCCTGGGTGCGCTGAAAGCGACGAAGAGCTGAGAAGATTTGCGAAAGCTCTCAGTTTCTTTTAAGTAGAACTTCATACATCTTTGAACGTCTAGTGAGTGTAACACTCTTTCCGCTGCTGTTGACGGATGAGGAAAGAAACTCTTTAACACCAACGGCTCATTCAGATGAAAATCAGTTGGCACCTTAGGAATGAATTTTGGATTAGTCCTAAGAATCATTCTATTTTCCTGAAACTGTAGGAAAGGCTCCTGAATTGTGAGCGCTTGCAGTTCACCTACTCTCCTCGCTGAAGTTAGTGCAATGAGAAGAGCCACTTTCCAGGACAAGAACTTCAGGTCCGCTCTGTCTATCGGCTCAAACGGTGGTTTCATCAACTGTGACAGTACTATATTGAGATTCCATAGTGGTGGTGGAGGCTTTACTGGAGGAAAGACCCTGAATAATCCCTTCATAAACTGTTTGATGATCCTTGATGACCATAAGGACGGCCCTGATGAAGACCTCCTGTAGCGGGATAACGCAGCCAACTGCACCTTGATGGAAGCGTGTGCCAATCCTGACTTTGCTAACAGCAGAATGTAAGGTATAATTTGATGAGGTGCAGCAGTAAGAGGGTGAATGTTATGTCTCTTACACTACAGACAAAACCTCTTCCATTTCATCCTGTAGGTTTTGTTGGTACTGTCTGCTCTAGCTTTGGACAGGATTCTCCTACATTCGTGTGAGATGTTTAGATGACTAAACTCACAGTGTTCAGGAGAAAGGCTGCTAATCGCAAGGATTTCGGGTTCGGATGGAGCACCTGACCCCTGGACATTGTCAGAAGCGATCAAATTGGTCGCAGAGGAACTGGACGGTCCTCCGACAGCAGCAGGAGTTCCGTGAGCCAGTGTTGTCTGGGCCACCACGGGGCTATTAGGATCAGCCTGCACGGCTCTTTCTTGATCTTCACCAGTACACGGGGGAGAAGAGAAATTGGAGGAAAACCATAGGCAAAGACGCCGGATCATGCCATGGAAAACGCATTCCCCCAAGATCCCTTATGGAGAAGCCAGCTTGCGAAGTAACGGCATTTCCTGTTCTCTGTTGTGGCGAAGAGGTCCACTATTGGTGTTCTCCACCTTTGAAAGATGCTGTCCAGGGTCCCCTGGTCGAGCTCCCATTCGTGGCCGGACGATTTGAGCCTGCTGAGAGTATCCACCTTGATGTTTTGATCTCCCGGGAGGTGTTCCGCTGACATTGATATTCCTTGTTGAAGAGCCCATTCCCATATCTCCTGGGCCTCCTGAGATAGGAGAGAGATTTTGTTCCCCCCTGCTTGTTTAAATAGTGCATCGCCGTAGTGTTGTCTGTTCTTACCAACACCGGTGAACTTCGTATTCGTGGTAGGAAGGCTTGCAATGCCAAGCGGATCGCCCTGAGTTCCAGCAGATTTATGTGCAATCGCTGCTCATGTAACTTCCAACGACCGCTGACTTGAAGGTCCTGAAGGAAAGCTCCCCATCCTTCTAGGGATGCATCTGTCGTCACCACTAATGGAGCCGCTCTTGAAAGAAAAGTCAGACCCTGAGAAACATTTTCTTTTTGTGTCCACCATGCCGCTGCCTGTACCATCACTGGTGTCACTCGTATTGTGTCGTCGAAGGATCCCTCTACTTGACGCCACTGAAGATCGATCTGTCCTTAATCTGCAGTGAGGCACCAGGAGAATGCAAGATGACATCATGCCCAGCAAGGATTTGTACCTACGGACTGAAAATACTTTCTTTTTACAAAGTCTTGGAAGAGGGACACAATCTTCAGTTGCCTTTCTTCGGAGGGAAATGCCTTGTTGCAGTCCGTGTCTGGTATTGCCCCCAGAAATGTGATCACTCTTGTTGGCTGGAGGTTTGACTTTCCTTCGTGAAGAGTTAAACCCAGTTTGGCGAACAAATCTATGCAGACCTGTGTTGACGCTCTGGCTTGTGCTTTCGATGGTGCTTTGACTAACCAGTCGTCGAGGTAAGGAAATATTTGATGTTTTGTTTCCTTAACACAGCCACCACTGGAGCCAGGCATTTTGTGAACACTCTCGGCGCTGACTCTAGCACGAATGGCAGTACCTTGAATTGGTAATGTCTTCCGGCTACTAAGATCTGAAGGTACTGTCTGTGTGCGGGATGGATCGGCACGTGGAAATACACGTCTTGTAGGTCTAATGTAGTCGTATGATCTCCTGGGTTCAATAACGGAAGGATGTGCTGTAGAGACACCATCCTGAAAGATTGCTTTTTGAGATAGGTGTTTAAGGATCTGAGATCTAGAATGGGACGCCATTGGAGCTTGTTTTTCTTGACAAGAAAAAAACGGGAGTAAAACCCCTTGTTTTCTTGGGCATTCGGTACCGGTTCTATTGCTCTCTTTCGGACCATTGTCCGAATCTCCTGCTGAAGTTGATGCAGATGGTTGGCTTTCTGATGCATCGGTGGCGTACAAGGGGGCATTTGAAGAAATTCCAGGGTGTGGCCGAATTGAACAATTTTGAGGACCCATTGGTCCATCCTTATTTTTCGCCAATTTTGAAGATGGTGCGCAATCTTTCCACCCAGGGGAGCTTTTGATCTCTGGAATGTTGACATAGCCGGAAGATGGAGGTTGTCATTGCCGTCGGGTGTTGTCCTTCCCTGATGCCACCCTCGTGGAGCTGATTTCGTATAACCTCCTGATTGACGCTGATTGTACTGGTGGCGGTAGGGCTGCGATGAGGCAGAATAAGAGGAAAATCTCCCTTGTTGATATCCTCCTCTATACGAGGACTGCCCTGTACCTCTGGAGCCACGAAAAGGGGCTTTTCTGTACTGCAGTGTTCCTAAAGCCTTGGCAGTATCGGTATCCTTCTTGATACTCTGCAGAGTATCATCAATATGCTTCCCAAATAGATCTTCTCCATTGAATGGGAGGTCTAGAATCTTGTTTTGAACTTCCAGCCTAAAAGCCGTTGCTCGTAGCCATCCCTGCCTGCGCAGGACTGCTGCTCCTCCCAAAGATCTAAATGCCGTTGTCGCTATATCCATAGCGCAGTCTATGACTTCAGCCAAAGTCCTTTCACCTTCCAGGAGAATCTTCCTGGCCTCCTGCTTCTCCGGTTCCGGCACCTGGTTAATATATGGAGACAGGTCACACCACATTTGACTGTCGTACCTTCCCAAGATAGCGAAGGCATTAGCGGCTTTAACCAGCAGCGCCAACATTAAGGAAAAACGTTTTCCTGCATTATCCAGTCTTCTGCCCTCTCTGTCCGGAGGTGTCGTGATTGGAGCAGATTGGTTTCTGGACTTCTGCTGTGCCGCCTGAGTAATCACCGAATCCGGCTTGGGATGACCCAAAAGACAAGCTGGAGCATCTATAGGTGCCTTATACTTTTTGTCTAGTCTGGCCAGAACCGGTGTCACCGTAACTGGCGTCTCCATGACTTTTAAACCTTCCTCCCAAATATGACTCACGATAGGCAAGGATCGCACAGATTTGCAATACGATTCCTTGAAGTCGTATAAAAAGCATTCCGCTTTATCCTCAGTCATGGTGAGTGCAAATCTCTTAGTGGCTCTTTCCATTAAACTATGAAAACCACCAATGTCCTCTGGTGGAGAATCTACTGGCTTCGGCATAGGAGTTGAAGGTGAGGGGATGAGATAGTCATTCCATTCTGCACTCGGTTCCGCAATCTCTCCATCCTCGTGGTCATCATCCGTGGTGTCGTGTTGTGACGCTGGTGGTGGAGACCTAGCAGTAGGCTCCGGCAAAATCTCCCTCCTACGCACTGGCGTCCCTGGTACAGACCGTGGACGCGGAGTAGCCTCTGGTACTTCATGAGTGGCTGGAGTCGTTGGATATCTTCTTCTATAATCCTCCAACATGCCCTGGAGGTCTTTCAACAAAGAGGATGGTACACTTGTCATATCCTCACGTTGCTGTTGGCGATATTGGTGTTGTTCTTGGGGATGCTCTTGAAAACCCCCCATATTCCTCCTCAGAATCGACCTCCTGGTACTTGACTTGTAATTGGGAAGGGCTACTTGCAAAACCATAAGGACCCTCGTCATCCTCGTCCTCTGAATCTTCCTCTTCCAGCATGTGAGATGGAACCAATGGAGACACCTTGCTTGGCGATGTAACCTCTGGTGTTATAGGCTTTTACCAGGGTACCAATCTTTTCGCTGTCCTCGTCGATGCTCCGGCCGTCGTCGTCGTCCTCGTCGATGCTGCCGTCATCGACGCTGCCGTCGTCGATGCTGCCGTCGACGATGTAGATACAGCAACATTCGTCGACGCCTTCGTCGATGATGAAACCGTCGACGATATCACCGTCGACGGTGAAAGCGTCAACGCTTCCTTTTCACTAGCTTTTACCACTTCCTTTCTCGTCGACGCCGCCGATGGTTTTGTCGTCGACGATGATATCTTTTTCACTGAAACACTTCCTTTTCTCTTCAGAAGACGTAGAGGAAGTTCTCTTGATGGTAATCTTGACTCTATGAGGCGATTTTGGAGGTTCTGAGGTGGACTTCTCTTGCTTTACCTCAGAAGCAGAACCCTTCTTCCCCTTAGTTTTGCCTGAAGGGGATTTTGAGGGACTGCGCCCTGAAGACCCTGGGGTGGTCTTTTTTGAGGCCTTCTCAGGTCTCTTCCACAGATATGTGTCTGAGGGGATCTACTTCTCTTTTGAGATCTCTTAGACGATCCAGACTCCTCCTCACTCTCACTTGAGAGGATTTCTTTCCTGGCTTTCACTTTCTGGAGCCAAATCAGCAACCTTCCCTCACGATCCCTCAAGGTTTTATTTGAAAAGGTTCGACATACCTTACAATCCTCTGCCTTATGGTCTGGATAGAGGCAGTATATGCAATCTTTGTGAGGGTCATCTGTATAAAGTCTCTTCTTAGAGCCGGTGGAACAAGCTCTAATTAATCCCTTTTTCTCCTTCTCAGACATGGTAGATGAATAAGGAATTCCAATAAGAAGAAATTAGAAGATGAGACCTAAAATCTCAGTCAAAATACTGTTAAAGTGAAGAGTTTGAGCAGAGCTCAAAGGAGACTCCCTAGCACAACGTGCGGTAGAAAATCTGAGGGGCAGAAGGTTCTCTCAGGAGTGTTCTAGAGGGTGAGGAGCTCTGATTGGTTCAGGGAAAAGTTTGGGCCTTTTTTACATAACAAAGGCTATGGGTTGCAAAAGGGAAATGGGCCTAGGCCTCTTTTCAGTTTGCTATACTACTAAGCATTGCTTTTTATATACCGGAGACTCCCGTCTCGACGACGGGGAATGATTCAGGCATGTGAATCTATGAAAGTTCCAATACTGGAGTAACTAAGTCCAACCCAGCAGAACTCTGATCCACATCTCCCTCCAACCTATGCCTGCCCAAGACCATAAAGTTCCAACGGGATATCTCAGAATGGGCAACCCAGTGCAGTAACCAGCTCAATGAACTATGAATGTAAGAAATACCATGAGGGGCCTGCAGACCGGGAAACATCACTTACAACGAAACTTTTACAACGCACTACCATTACAACGCGGTCATTACAACGCAAACTATTACAACGCATTGCGCTGGGGGCGCTCTAGGATAGGGAATAGGTTAATTTACTATCCAATAACCTTCCCTAGTGTCCACGGGGACTGGAGTTGGAATAGTAAATTAAACTATTCACTATCCAACACCCAAAAGCACTATGCGTTGTAATGGTATGCAATGTAAAAACCGCGTTGTAAAGGCATGCGATGTAAAAGCATGCGTTGGAACGTCATACATCCCTGCAGACCTGCTCATAGCTTCTAGCTTACTGGATACTATAAACGGCATGCCCGTCACTCGTATTCCTTCACCTACCACACTAAGCACTTCGTCCCATAACACAATAACCGCACCTCGATGGTCATCACGCATGACATGGAAACACTTCCCACATAGGATCAAAACAAAGACAACATCCTTTCAGCCACATATCCTACGTGGTGTAGCGGGCTACTATTGTAAGCAAGCGTTTTCCCAACCCACATAGGAGTAATAAGTGCTATATAAATGTTGCTATACTATACAATATAATACAGTCAGAGCTCACATATCTGTGGTAAAAGGACAAGTTAAAATTCAGTACATCTCATCACATGTCTGTGATAGATGGGCAGGTTAATGTTCATCACATTACACTTACATTGTCTGTGATAGAGAGACAGGCTAACATTCTACACATCAGACCTATGTGTCTGAGACATAGGGAATGGTAAATATTTGTCACATTAGACGTCACCTGTCTATGGTAGTGGAATAGGCTAACATTCCTCACATCAGCGCTCACAATCTCTGTAAAACAGACTCCCATTCTTCTCATCGAGATTCACATTTAATGGAGACTGACAGACTCAGGTTTCTCACATCAGTGCTCTTATGTTTCCAAAGGCGAGGGACCCACTAATATTAATTTTCCAGCTTACACATGCAACTGTAAGAGAAGGACAGGCTTAGCTTCATCACATCAAAGCTCAAGTAGGGTCGTAGGAGACAGAAGAACTACCATTCAGCAAATAACACCTCATATGTCTGTGGCATAGAGACAGGCTGACATTCATCACATCAGAGCTCGTGTGTCTATGACAGAGGATGTATGACGTTACAACGCATACTTTTACCACGCATGCCTTTACAACGCGGTATTTACAACGAATACCTTTACAACGCATAGTGCTTTGGGGCGCTGGATAGTGAATAGTTTAATTTACTATTCCAACTCCAGTCCCCGTGGACACTAGGGAAGGAGTTGGACAGTAAATTAAACTTGGTTCCCTATCCTAGAGCACCCCCCAGCGCAATGCGTTGTAATGGTTTGCGTTGTAAAAGTTGCGTGGTAAAGGCACTGCGTGGTAAAAGTTGCGTTGTAAAGGATGTTTCCCATGACAGAGGGAGGGACTAACTTTCATCACATCAGAGCAAACGTTCATCACATCATACCTCATATGTCTGCAGCAGGCTAACATCCATCACATCAGAGCTCACATGTCAGCGCGATAGGAACCGGTTAACATTCATCACATCAGAGCTTATACCTTTGTGGGACAGGGACAGGCTCGCTCTCAATTCTGTGGTGAGAGACAGGTTAACATTCATTTAATCAGAGTTCAAACTTGAATGCTGGCGAGTTACGAACCATTATGTCCAACTTTGTTTTGATGTGATGTCTCATCTTCCTTCGTAAGGGAAATTGGTGCCACTGCAGTTATCACTGTTTTAGAGAGAATAAATGACAATATTTATGAAAAGAAAAAAAATTGAATAACATTTCAATCTTCTGGCTAGCAGAGAGGTTAAGGGGGAAACCTGGTGGATTAGGCTGCTTATTGTTAGTAACTACGGTGAGCGACTACAGACAGTCCAAGTGTGAGACAGAGCACAAGACCAGGAGGTGCTTTAACAAGAGATCAGTTGTTCTAGTGAACCCCCAATGTCTAGGCCCGAGGACATGGCATTGTGTTTGGAGTGTATTGGTGATGTGTGGAAGGATATGGGGCACAGACCTCTGCCCGTTCCCCTCTAGGTTTACCATTACTTGGGTTGTTAGGGGAGAATGAGTGAGTGTAGAGCAGTGCAGTCTGTCTATGGCAGGGACCCTGAGGGAGGGCACACAGCAATATGTAAAGTGTGAGAGGTTGGATGAGTGAGTGTGTGCAGTAGGTCTGTTTGAGTATACTAGAGGAAAGATAGGCTGTAGGGGTTGTAGAAAAAAACCCACATGTGTGTGGTGTGGGACAGGCTGACATTCATCGCATCAAAGCTCACACTTTTATGAAGGAGAGCTACAAACCCTTATGTCCAACTTTGCCGTGATGTGATGTCTCATCTGCCTTCGTCTGGGAAATTGGTGCCACTTCAGTTACTCCTGTTTTAGAGAGAATAAATGACAATATTTATGAAAGAAAAAAAATGGAATAACATTTCAAACTGCTGGCTGGCAGAGAGGTTAAGAAGGAAACGTGGTGGATAGTCTGCTTATTGCTAGTAATGGCAATGAGTGAGTGTAGATGATCCGAACTCAGACAGAGCACAGGACGCGGGAGGTGTTTAACGAGAGATCAGTTGTTCTAGTGGAGCCCCAATGCCCTGACCCGAGGACATGGCCTCGTATTTGGAGCGTATTGGTGATGTGTGGAAGGACATGGGCTACAGACCACTGCATGTTCCCCCCCAGGACTTCCATTACTTGGGCCTGTTAGGGGAGAATGAGTGAATGTACAGCTTAATATTAATGTTTAGAGGGAAGTAGGCAATAACCCTCCTGCAGGTCATAATACTTTTAGATCCATGCAGTCCACCACTATTACTTTTGCAGGCCTAGAAGGTGAGCAGCATTAGGAAATAGGGACTAATCCTTCCTGAGCTGACGCCCAATCCCGGTGCTGAGAAGCGTCCATAAAGCACTATGTGGCATGTTAAAAAAGTTACAAATGTCTCTTTAGTGCCACAGCTGGGGGAAGTCAGTAGAGCGCCCACATGAGAGGGGCACGCTAAAATTCGTTACATAAGAGCTCTCATCTGTGGTAGAGGCACAGGGTAACATACATCAAAGTTCACATGTCTGTGGTACAAGAACAGGCTAACATTCAGCATGGCAGCCTTCAACACAGTATCCCACCACATGCTGATACAAAGACTCCACCACATCGGCATCCAAGGGGACACGCTCAGATGGATCACCTCCTTCCTCAACGGAGGAACCTAGAGGATCCACCTCCCACCTTTCACATCAGAACCCAAGGAGATCACCTGCAGTGTCCCCCAGGGCTCATCCCTCAGCCCCATGCTCTTTAATGCATCTATGACCCCGCTGGCCAACATCGTCTAATCCTATGGTCTCAACATAATTTCCTACGCAGGCTGCTATGCAGATGACACCCAACTCATCCTCTCACTCACCGATGACCCCACCGCCACCAGAACCAACTTCCACAGATGCATGACAACGTCACCAACTAGCTGAAGAACAACTGCCTGCAGGTGAACACAGACAAGACAGAAGTACGGACTCCTGGTGGCCATCAGACCTAGGACCTGCGCCCACTCCATCCAAACATGCCAGAAACCTC
Organism: Lissotriton helveticus; assembly: GCF_964261635.1. Taxonomy (NCBI): domain Eukaryota; kingdom Metazoa; phylum Chordata; class Amphibia; order Caudata; family Salamandridae; genus Lissotriton; species Lissotriton helveticus. The sequence goes on along the minus strand of NC_136068.1, from coordinate 1,043,157,436 downwards.
AGAATCACCATTGACAACAAGCTCACCATGAAATCACAGATCAACGCCTTTTCCTCCCCCTGTTTCCTTACTCTGCGCATGCTACATAAGATATTCAAGTGCCCTTCCCTACACACGAGACGCACCATGACACAAGCCCTCATCACCAGCAGACTGGACTACGGCAACGCCCTCTACGTAGAAATCTCAGCATACCTCCTACAAAGACTTCAGACCAAGAACGCTGCATCCAGACTCATCCTTAGCCTTCCCCGACGAACCTACATCACACCACACCTCAGGAACCTCCACTGGCTCCCCTTACAGAAGAGAATGCCAATTCAACTTGCTAACCCACACACACAAGGCTCTACACAACCAAGGACCCGCCTACATTAACCATCGCCTGAACTTCTACCAACCACCGAGAAGACTATGCTTCGCCTCCCTTTCATTTGCCCATACTCCCTGCATCTACTGAAACAGGAGTGGAGGATGGTCCTTCTCCCACATCACAGCAAAGACCTTGAACAGTCTCCCCAAGCACCTCTGGACCATCACCTCACTTCTGGAATTCCGAAGGGCTACCTAGACCTGGCTGTTTGAATAAGCCTCCAGGACATGCAATCGCCTGGATATCCTACCTGGTGATTAGCCGCACTTTATAAATCGTGTTTGATTGATTAATTGATTGATCACATCATAGCTCATAGGTATGTTGCAGAGGGACAGGCTAGTACACATGTCTGTGGTACACAGACAGTCTAACATTCATCACATCAGACTTCACATGGCTGTAGAGAGGGACAGGCTAATATTCATTGCATCAGAGCCCACGTCTGTGGCAGAAGGACAGGCTAACATTCATCACATCAGGGCTCACATTTCTGTGGTGTGGGATAGGCTAACATTCATCACATCAGGGCTCACATTTCTGTGGTGTGGGATAGGCTAACATTCATCACATCAGGGCTCACATTTCCGTGGTGTGGGACGTGCTAACATTCATCACACCAGGGCTCACATGTCTGTGGTGTGGGACGTGCTAACATTCATCACACCAGGGCTCACATGTCTGTGGTGTGGGACGTGCTAACATTCATCACATCAGGGCTCGCATGTATGTGATACAGGGACAGGATACATTCGTCACATCAGAGCTCACGTCTTTGGCAGAGGGAGAGGCTATATTTCAGCACAAGAGAACTCACATGTCTGTGGTGTGGGACAGGCTCACAATCATCGAATCAAAGCTGACACTTATACGTAGGAGAGTTACAAACCCAAATGTCCAACTTTGGCTTGAAGTGATGTCTCATCTGCCTTGGTCTGGTAAATTGGTGCCACTTCAGTTACTCCTGTTTTAGAGAGAATAGATGACAATATTTAGGAAAGAAAAAGAAATGGAATAACATTTCAAACTACTTTCTGGCAGATAGGTTAAGAAGGATACTTGGTGGATTAGTCTGCTTATTGCTAGTAATGGCAATGAGTGAGTGTAGATGATCCGAACACAGACAGAGCACAGGACGCGGGAGGTGTTTAACGAGAGATCAGTTGTTCTAGTGGAGCCCCAATGCCCTGGCCCGAGGACATGGCCTCGTATTTGGAGCGTATTGGTGATGTGTGGAAGGACATGGGCTACAGACCACTGCATGTTCCCCTCCAGGACTTCCATTACTTAGACTGTTTGGGAGGAATGAGTGAGTGTAGAGCAGTGCAGTCTACCTCTGGGGGAGTAGAGTATGGCAGAGACTCTGAGGGAGGGCGCCTAGGAATATGTAAAGTGTGAGAGGTTGGATGAGTGAGTGTGTGCAGTATGTCTGTTTGAGTGTCACAGAGGAAAGGTAGGCTGTAGGGGTTGTATAAAGCAGCAGACAGGACAAGTTCAAATTAGAAATACAACTGCAGCCCTGTCCCCAGACTCATCAGATCAGAAGAGAGGTATGCTATCTTGCGTGAGAATATCTGAAGCGTGAGAGATCCCTTCTAGAATATGAAGCTGAAGTTTATTAATTTTATAGTCAGCAATATGTTAATTCTAATGCGCCCTGGAAGCCACTACCTGTAGGTCACTTTCCCATGACACACATTGTAAACACAGAATTTACTTTGTCTATTATTAATGTTTAGAGGGAAGTAGACGATAACCCTCCTGCAGGTTTAAACTGCAAGACATAACATTTTCAGATTCATTCAGCTCACTACCAAAATGTTTCCATTTTGCAGACGTAGAAGGTGAACAACGTTAGGGCTTTGGCTCATCATTCCAAAGCGGACATGGAGGTATGCTGCTGAGAAGCCTCCATAAAGCACTATGTGGCATGCTAAAAAGGTTTTAAATATCAAGGGACATATTATCAAGAACGGCGTTAAAAATGATCGCCGGTTTAGCGGTAGAAAACTGCCGGTAAAACGGCGATAATGGACTTGATAATATGCCCTTGAGAATTCCAATAGAAGCCCATGTTCAGGTGTCAACATGGGCTTCTATTAGAATTCTCCAGGGTATATAATTAAGCCCATTATCGTCGCTTTAGCAGCAGTTTTCTGCCGCTAAACCGGCGATACTTTTAACGCCGTTCTTGATAATATGCCCCCAAATTGTGCCACAGCAGGGATAAGTCTGCAGTGCAAGCACATGAGGAGGACACATTCACATTTTCATCAAAGCTTACATGTCTGTTTTAGAGGGACAAGCTAGCGTTCACCACATCACAGCTCATTTGTCTGTGGTGTGGGACTGGCTAACATTCTTCACATCAGATCTCACACTTGTAGAAGGAGAGCTACAAACCTTTATGTCCAACTTTGGCTTGAAGTGATGTCTCGTCTGCCTTCGTCTGGGAAATTGGTGCCACTGCGGTTACTCCTGTTTTAGAGGGAACAGATGACAATATTTATACAAGAAAACGGACACAATTTCGATCTGCTGGCTAAGAGAAAGTGTAAGGACGAAAGTTGATGAATTAGTCTGCTTATTGTTAGTAATGGCGGTGAGTGACTGCTGACAGTCTGAGTGGGAGACAGAGCACAGGACGCAGGACGCACGAGGTGCTTTAAAGAGAGATCAGTCACCCCAGAGAGAGCTCTGAGGTTGGAGGGGGCTTGTTGTAGCTGTCGAAAGGCCAGTCGGTGCGGTGGGAGCACAAGTCACTATACATGTACAAAGTAAAATGATTTATTTGTATGTGATTGCATTCAGCACAAATGTGCCAGCCTTATACAAGGCACTGCCAACAACAGCCTGCACTCCCCTCACAGGCTCTTAAGACTCATGGACATTTGGGACATGACCCCTCCTCTCTCACAAGGGTGTTGGGGACATCGGCCTACTCCATGGACTCTCGTGAATGCCACTTACTGACGGAGATCACTGTTTTTTAATAAATGGCCCATTCCACAGACACATTACTCGAGGGGTTAAAGGGCACCAAGGAAACAACTCCACCCCCAAAGAATTCATGAAGGTTCTAGATAAGTAAGAGCCCCAACCAACAAACACATACATTTTTCACACAGTGAGTACAGAGATCACACAGGGTATCCTCATGCTCGTGAATTAATCATTTGGAGGGTGCACACTGCAAAAAGGACCATTTTCTACAGGAAAGGAAATAGAAATGTGTCTTTGACTGTTGTGATATTCAATTACAGCCTATATTGTGGTGATTGTTGTAGTGTGACTTGGATCTGACGATTATTTGTAACATAGAAGTAGGTGACTACAGGGCGAACCTTAGGCATCTTGCTGACTGAAGAAGAAGGTAGGAGTAGGACAGGAAAGGTGGAAGAGGCTGATGGTGAGATGGAAAGAGAGTGAGAGTGTGTGAGATAGAGGAAAATGGAATGCCACTGTGTGCATATGTTAGTGAGCGAGAGTGTGTGAGGTTAGTAAGAGGTTAACAAGTCTATCAACAAACAGTATGCAGTTCCTTACGGGTAAAGAGAGGAGAATATGTGGTCGGTCAGCAACTAAGGAAACGGACGGGAGATCTGTTCCCTCAGGAACAGGAGCCCCTACACACCCAGATGGGTGTCATGCTTCATCATAGGGCATGCCCCTCATCAGGACAGCGTTGCAAAGCCCGATGGGCACCCACAAGTGGGCTCGTTATCAGAGATCTTTTGTTCCAATGCCATATGTGAAGTGTGGGTGTAGGGTTGCTCGTGTACATTGGTGTACTAAAGTGAATGTGAGTGTGAAGGGGTGTGTTAAAATAGACTAAGTAGTCCTCCCAAATATTTTTGATTAGTGAGTCTACTTATCTATTTAAAAACATTCTGGCTATCAGCAGAGGCAATAATCTCCGATAGCTTAAAGGGTCAACATGTTTCTTGTCGTAGGTTAAGTCCATAATGATCAGTTGGCAAGTCGTCAAGCCCAATTATTTCGAACAACACAGTGGTTGGAATTTGGGGTCATATCAAAGATTATCCAATCACAAAGTAACCTAAATGTGATGCGCCTTTATAGAGTGCTTTCTAAAAAGAAAATACCGGCCTGAAATAGAGTTAAAGCCATAAACAAAGTTGCCTGCGTAATACAGGTAACATATTCTCATTCTTCAGCCGGCATGCGTAATATTGTTCAAAATGCTACTGTCAGTGTTGGTGCTACTAGCACAGTGACAAGCAAAACACATAACAAACAAGTGACACACTCTTGGGTAATGGCAGGCAATTCGATTTCACCCATAGTGTCACAAGAGATTAAAAAAACTCATCCAATTAGGGTAGCACTTCTGCATCTTCGAGTGGGAGCAGAGATAACGCTTTTTTAGCGTGCTAGAATGCAAGTGAAGAGATTAATGACCTACCCAATCTCTGCTGCCTCTGTAGTGGAGGAGCGAGAAAACCGGGTGACTTAAAACCCCCTCGTTGTCAGAAATTCTCAGAGGATTCCATTACACATGCCTGGAAAAGCTAGACTGAGACACAGAAGTAAAAGTATGGGCACCATCTTAAGTCAACATGGAGTCATCAAATGTACTAGTAGATGCCTCCGATCTCTCTGGTAGCGAAAAAATGTAAGTATATTAGGAGAAGTGCCCTAAAAACCCCTGGACCGGCTCTGCATTAGTACTAGCACATGTGGGTCTCGCAATTTCGAACCTGAGCATATGATCAGGCTACCTCCCTGCGCTATGAGTGGGGAGGAGGCGGCGGAAGTGCCTGGTCTCTTAAGGGAAGATGTCTTGAGAATGCGGCATAGAGGAAGGTGCCGATACATGTATGCTTGTCGGCGCAGTCAAGAGCCAATCTCTGGGCGCCATCTCAAAAAGGGAGGCCAATTATGCATTGGTATGGTGAACATTGACACAATATGTATCAGAGTCATACAGTTGTACCCTCAGGGGAAAATGACCCAGTGTGCAATGGGAATATTCTTAACGTGGTTTAGAAAACGTTTTTAAAAATTGAACAATTAGTAGACATAGTGAGGTATCCACTGTTTGGGAGGAGCCTATGAGTATGAATGCTAAACATCATTGTCTCTGGGGGCAATTGATGCTAGTACAAGGGGATATATACAGTGAATGATATCCCTAATAACAGGAATAAAGGGTGCCATGGTCAGATGTGCAAATATTTTAGCTGGAGGTTGGAACTATGGTGACTGTACATCTGCTATGAAAATTGACTAGGCGCGTGCCATATAGTAGACAATAATGATACAGGCAATGTAGGGCAGTAAATAAGTCTAATGTATATCAGAGTGTGCTGCTGGAGATCCATAGGGTAATCCCTGTGTAGTCGTGTGCGGCCATGTCATATGAATGATGGTGCTGTGTGCAAATGCCCTATGTGAACTAAATGTTGTTAGTGTGCATAAAACAGGCAGGACGGCTAAAGCCAGTGATGATGATGTGTATACAGTAGTAGTCGTGCAGTATCCCTGGAGACACTCATAGATAGCATTTTCGCTCCAATAAATGTCGTCGTTCAATCCTCTCACATGAGTGGACACAAAAAAATTCACTTTTGTTCCCCTCTAAACAGGGTGCCTTCGTTCATGCATGAGTGTGCGTCCAGAACATTCCACCGTATGTCATCAGCAGAATGTCCTTCAGTTAGAAAATGTGTGCACATTTTGGTACTTATTCTCTCACAACGGATGCTGCTGTGGTGTTCCATGATGCATGTTTTGACCTGGATACTGGTCATCCGAATATATTGTTGGTTGCAGGAACATGTCACCGTATACATGCAGTTTCTAGTGTTGCTGTTTGTGTGTTTTTTTGTACCCAAGTGAAGGTACTTGTCTGTCTAACCTCTTTGGTAGCTGTAGTAAAGGCAAAGACTGCGCATGAACCACAAGGGACATGGCCTCTCACTGGGGGTAGATCCCACAGACATCTTTGTTCAGCTCTGAAGAATGTGCGTGGCCTAGAATGTACAAGCATGTCTTTTGGATTGGAGGTTGCCTGCTTGTAGAATCCCCCAGTGTTTCCTGATAATTTTTCGTAATTTATTGGAATCAGGGTTGAATGTAGTTACACGAGTCAGTATGTCTTCTTATGTCATTGTGCCTAATTCCAATAGGGCGTCCCTGTTGTTATTCCTAGTACATTTTCTGGCAGTTCTGACACACTGTGGAGGATAGTCTCATGCCATCTGATTGTCGGATAGCAATTGTGCCTGTGTGTGTTGTCTTGTATGGTACTACAATTGTGACGCAATCGTAAAAATATCCGTAGGTGAGTTTATCCCTAAGTGCTTGAGGGTGATGACTGCTATATAAAAGAAGACTGTTACAGTCAGTTGTTTTTTTAATGTGGAAGTTTGTGGTCTAGCCCCCCTCCCCCAAATCAGGCAAATCACGAGGTCTAGGAAAGGGAGATTTTCATCAAATAATATTACTGGAAAAATGTAGGTAGGGATTCAAGGTGTTGATCCATTTGCAAAAATCATGGCATGTAGTCCTGTCTCCTTTCCAGAAGAGGAGGATGTCATCATTGTATCTGCTCCAGAGGAATATGTTGGTATTGTAGAGGTTCGACTCATGAAAGAACGTGCAGCCATATAGAGACATGCAACTACCCATAGAAGTGCCCTGGGTTTTGTGCTAACATTGGTTGTCATATTGGAAAATGGTCTGTGTCTGGGCGAGTTTGTGATAGAGTAAGAGGTTAAAAACATTTTTATCTCTAGCAGTGTCTGCTGTCAGAAAACAGCAAATTGCCTCTGCCTGATCCATACATTTACTTAAAGGCCCCCCTTACTCTAGAGATGGTGGGAGTTAGAGCTGGGAATAATAGGCGCACTCCCCTCTTTTTCTCTAGTTGCTCGGGATGGCAGAGGCGACAGGCCTCATGGATGAGTGCTCCTCAGGATGCTGAAGATCATGCCCTGGCTCTCACCTTCATTAAGGTGGCCCGGGCTAGGCTACCAGAGTTCAGGACTTAGCCCGAAGTTGTCTACCCGGCTGCTCCAGTGAAGCCCCAATGTCTAGGCCCGAGGACTACATTTGGAGTGTACTTGTGACGTGTGGAAGAACAAAGGGTACAGACCGCTGCCAGTTCCACCTTTGGACTTCAAGGGGAGAATGAGTCAGTTTAGCGAAGTGGAGTGTGTTTGTGGGAGAGTAGAATATGATAGGGTCCCCTGAGGGAGGGAGTACAGGAATATGCAAAGTGTGGGAGGATGGATGAGTGAGCGTGTGCCGTCTGTCTGTTTGAGTGTAATAGACGAAAGTGGGCAAGAGAGGCTGTAGAAAGTAGCAGACAGGACCAGTTCAAATTAAAAATGCATCTGCAGCACTGTTCCCAGACTCACCAGATCAGAAGAGAGGTATGCTATCCTGTGTGAACATCTCTGAAGCTTGAGAGATGCCTTCTAGTATATGAAGCTAAAGTTTATTGATTTTATAGTCAGCGATATGTTCATTCTAATGTGCCCTGGAAGCCACTACCTGTAGGTCACTTCCAAGACACACATTTTAAACATAGAATTTACTGCGCGTATTAATAATATTTAAAGGAAAGTGGGCACCAACCCTCCTGAAGGTTTTTTTCTATGTGACATAATATTTTCAGATTCATGCAGTCCACCACGAACACTTTTGCAGGCCTAAAAGGTAAGTGGCACTAGGGTACAAGCATGGTACTGAGAAGCATCCATAAAGCACTATGTGGCATGCTAAAAAAGTTACAAATGTCTATATTGTGCTACAGCAGGGGGGCGTCAGCAGTGCAGCCACGTGAGAGGGGCAGGCTAACATTCGTCACATCAGGGCTCACGTCTGTGGTAGGGGCACAGGATAACATTCATCCGAGTTCACAAGTCTGTGTCAGAGGGACAAGCTGTCTGAGGTACAAAGACATGCTAACTTTAATCACATCATAGCTCATAAGTCTGTGGTACAGGGACAGGCTAGCTCACATGTCTGTGGTACACAGACATGCTAACATTCATCACATCAGACCTCACATGCCTACAGTGAGGGACAGGCTAAAATTCAACCCATCAGAACTCATGTCTGTGGCAGAAGGACAGGCTAGCATTCATTACATTAGGGCTCACGTCTATGGTAGAGGGACAGGCTAACATTCATCACATTAGGACTCACATCTGTGGTAGAGGCACGGGATAACTTTCATCAGAGTTCACAAGTCTGTGTCAGAGGGACAGGCTGTCTTAGGTACAAAGAGAGGCTAACTTTAATCACATCATAGCTCATAAGTCTGTGGTACAGGGACAGGCTAGCTCATACGTCTGTGGCACACAGACATGCTAACATTCATCACATCAGATCTCACATGCCTACAGTGAGGGACAGGCTAAAATTCAACTCATCAGAACTCATGTCTGTGGCAGAAGGACAGGCTAACATTCATCACCTCAGACCTCACATGCCTATAGTGAGTGACAGGCTACATTTCAGCACATGAGAACTCACATGTCTGTGGTGTGGGACAGGCCAACATTTATCACATCAGAGCTCACACGTGATAGCTTAGGACTCACATGGAACATTTGCAAGCAACTGGATGGCAGTGTCACCCACATCGAAAACTCACTCCTGACATCTGAGACACAATCAGTGACAAACCCTGAGCGTGTCCAGCGTCTGGCGGTGGCACGCTCTGAGCATAGCTCACTGTTAGAACGCCTGCGATGTTTTAACTACACTGCACACTCAGCGTGTACCAATGCCACCTCAGATCATGCAGGTCAGTTACTGTTGTGTTTGATACGATAGGAGCAACCCCGGCATCATATATTTTCACTGTGCTCTCACACTGAACAGCTTCTCCACACTCAACATGAAACCCATGCTGAGCTCACGCGTCACTACTCCTCCCTATGCCAGTCGACCCTGGCAATCGAATCCGACCACCATGGCGCCTTTTTTGCCACGATAGGACTCCCTATCTTTACCCCAGAACAAGGGGGGGAGCTTGAAGAGACAATTATACAATTGGAGATTTGTGAGGCCATTAGGGCCCTAACGACGGCAGGGCTCCAGGGCGCATGGCCTCCTGGCTGAATTTTATAAACGCTTACACTGCAACGTTTACCCCCTTACATAATTTGTATAATGAGGTGTGTGCAGCAGCCAGCCTCTCTGCATCGTTATGCGAAGCCCTGCCAAAAGCACACAGAGACCCTACTGCCCTGGGATCCCATCATCCCTTAGTACTACTAAAACTGACTACAAAATACTGTCTAAGGACTGACTCCACTTGCCCTGTCTCTGGTAGACTCGGACTAGAATGGGTATGTCCCGGCCCGCAGCACTTCACTAAATCTGTGATGCTTCTTCCGCATCTCCAAATACTCAGCTATTAGGTGGCCACACTCTGGGTGCCTGATACTAGACTTAGAGAAGGCCTTTGATTCTTTGGATAGGGAATTTCTTTGTGTGGCATTATCTCGCTATGGCATCAGAGATCGTTTCCTCTGAATGATCTGGCTATTCCACACTGTGCCAGCGGCTAGAGTGAAGATGGGCTCATATCTCTCAGACCTCATTGTAATATGCAGAGGCAGCCGGAAGACCTGCCAGCTATCTCCGTTGCTCTTCTCTCCGGCTGTAGAGCCATTAGCAGCTGTCATTCGAACACATGGCCCAGAATGGGGCATTCCGTGGGGAGATGGGATATACACAATATCAGTGTATGCTGCCAATCTCCTCCTGCACCTCTGAGACATTCGGATGGACTCTACCACGCTAGCTCAGACACTTAGCAACTTCCCTGACCTCTCTGGCTTAAGGGTCAACTGAGCCAAGTCATGTCTGTTCCCCTTTAACGCGGATTCCCTGCCCCCACTTAAACACTCAGTGGCGTTCCCATCACGTGGCAACCATCCTTGTTTAGGTACCTGGGGATTGGGATCTATCATCAGCCAGCAGAACTGTTGGAAGGTTATCTCTGAAGAGCTGTAACGGCAGTTAGATCCCGGATGATGTTCTGGCACTCGCTCCCCCTCTCAGTCATGGGACAAGTTGCGCTTCTTAAGATGGTGGTTTTGCCTCGCCTATTGTACTACTTCACCAACCTACCCCGCTACAATGCACCCCCCATATTTCGTAAATTTGAGAGTGTCATGAGGGAATTCATCTGGAATAAAACCTGTTGTAAAGTGGCTCTCACAAAGCTGTACTTACCCATCGACCAAGGAGGACTGGCAGTCCCCAACATGGAACAATATTATCTCACCTCTCAGCTACAATCAGATTGAAGGAGGGGAGGCAACTATCTGACACTGCCACCTTTTCACCAGCCTGGGCGCTTACAGCACTACTCCGACTGTTCCACCCCTGTTCTCATGAGAGGCCACCGGATACATTGCTCCTGAGGGTCACACACTGTTGCTAATGGCGAAGCCTATAAATTATGTGTGCCACTGGTCCATATGCAGTGGCACTGCCGCTACTGGGCACACAAGAGGCCAGGTCACCACTACGCTTGCAGAACTCACCACTTGGCAGACGGCAGGCATGCAGACATTAGTTGATCTCTACCAAGATGATGCGTTGGTAGAAGAGAAGGGCCTACCCCCGGGTCAATTCTTACTTCATGCCTCCCTGATAAGGGAGCTGGGCAACAAATGGGGAGAGATGGCGGAGGAACGACAGACACACCGACTCGCCAATAACTACACGACATGGGGTTGGGGAGACAACTCACAAAATGATTTGCAGCCTCATTACACCTAGACACAGCTGTGTCGCTCCTGCCACTGAGACGGTGATGGGACGCAGATCTGGCCTGCCCCTGCACTGACAAGGATTTGGCTACGATTCTAGAAAGCCCATTCTGAATCCCCCACATCACCCGCTTTCACCTCATCCAGCAATACGATACCCAGAGGGCGCACCTTACTCCTGCCAAAATAAATAGATACTTCCGCCTCACAGATGCCCTACCCCAGATGTCACACACTACATGCTGATCTCCTGCACATGTTATGGGCCTGCCCACTCCTCATCCATTACTGGCAGGGAGTCATGACTAAGTAATTCTACTGCACGGGCAGTGCACTGGTGCACACATGGGAGGTATGCATTTTAGGGCTTTTCCGTAACAGTAAACATCACAGGGTGATCACTCATTTTATAGACGTGGGAATGCTGATTGCCAAACGACTGATCACGAGGAGATGGAAAGTGCAGACACCTCCTTATCTGATAGCCTGGAGGCAATCAATGCTGACATGGACCAAGGCAGAGAGCATCGCACTGTGCACGGAAGACACCGTGGGACTTGGTAAGACCCCTATAGCCACCTACCGGGACAGAGTCCTGCAAGACTTCCACAACAGGCTACACCTAGCACACAATGACCCAGAACACACAAAGCAACAAGTGGGGGGAGGCAAAGAGAGTGGGCACACAGCACAATAGCAAACACGAGAGAGGGTAGCTAACATCAGCATGCACGCCTCTCACTCCACCCACGATCTGATACAATAGCTGCTTAGTAAAGTGTATGTTGTTGATATAGTTGGCGGGATGGAGGGAAGGGCAGGGAAGGGGTGATCTCGCAGATGGGCTATGTTACCCTTTTAGATCATAGTTGTCCCTACCTTTTCCCCTCTGCCTCCAGTTATTGCTGACACTGTTCAAGGAAGACTCGTTAACACAACTAGATCCCAGACTGCCTAAAAGAAGTGCAGGTAACGCCCATTTTAAAACAAAATGAATGCATACAGGGCTGATCTTAATAACTTCCTCCCTATCGCGAACATCCCCACCCTGGTGAAACTTCTTGAAAAGTGCGTGCATTTGTAACTCTGCTTCCACATTGAGAAATTCCAACTTTTAGATCATCATTCAGGCTTTCGGAGAGATCACAGCATGGAATTGGCACGCATTCACATTATGGATGACATTTTAAAAATGCTAGACTAAAATGAATCATTCCTCTTGATTCTCCTTTACCTATCATCATTCTCTGACATTGTTAATCACTCTCCATTCTAGAACACAGGATCGGCCTTTCAGGGCCAGTACTTCAATGGTTTACATCTTTCCTCCACAACAGATCCCAACGGCTGAAGGTGAACCAAGTAGTATCTCAGCCCTCTACCGTTGCTTTGGGGGTTCCTCAAGAGTCCGCCCTCTCACCCATACTCTTCAACTTATTCTTGGAACTTCTAGCTAATGCTCTGAACTCCGTAAACATTCTTTTCCACATGTATGCGGATGACACCCAACTATATCTGAAAATCACATCCCCAGAAGACTTCATCTCACTCAACTCTACTTTGACAAACACTCAAAACTGGCTCACTGAGAACCATCTCATGCTCAACACCTCCAAAACGGAATTCCTCCTCATCGCTCCCCCTAATCACACTCCCAAAATCGACCTCTGGTTGAAACAGCTTACTCCTTTCAACTGCTTTCCCTTCAACATTGATTCGGCTAAATCACCTGGAGTCACTCTAGACATGCACTTGAACATGCAGAAGCATATCAGCAATGCAACCAAGGGAGCTAAACATCAGATGAGCACACTAAGGAAACCATTCCTTCCTCCTGAAGACTTTAAGCTGGCAGTACAGGCTCTTGTTCTGCCTAGGCTTGATTACGGTAGATCCACGTTATGTGGTCTTCTCAAACATAGCTTGGCCCCACGCTTCCATCAATGCCGCAGCCAGATGATAACTGGTACAAAACTAAATGATCACATTTCCCCAGCCCTAAAAACTCCAAACTGTCTGCCACATGCAGCAAAAATACAGCTAAAGATTGCCTGCATGACTCACAAAGCCCTATATTTCAAGACCCCCATTTATCTGGCTCAAATGCTTGAATATCAGGGGGTTGCAGGCAGTAACGAAGTGCAAGTTCACTGCCTTTGAAACCACCACAGATCTTCCACAAAAAGAGAATGAGTCAAAGAGCTTTCTCAGTCATTGCCCCGAAGATCTGGAACTCTCTCCCACCAGAAGTCCATCGAATCTCATCCACTGATTCTTTCAAAAAGGAAATGAAAGAAATCCTAATGAACAAGTTTCTGCCATAAAAAATGACTTAGCTCTACTGTTTACTAACCTACCCTCTATTTGGAGGCTCTGTTTGATTACTACATAATTGTACATCTGGGAATCTCAGTTTAAGCTTGCTAGGCACACTTATCTTACAAATGTCTTTTTTTTCTCTCCTACTACTGTATCCTACCTTCCCTTAATGTGAAGAGCTCTGATACCCTCTTGAGTCTTGTTAGTGCTATACAAACTTTATAAATAAATAGATAGAACTCCTGCAGTAAAACACAAGGCAGAGCTCCTAAATGGCCCTCCCAGACTGGGGGACATGTAACCTGCCAATGTGCACAGAGGGTAATAGTGCAACGAGAGTATGTACAAATGTTTCTAACGAAGCACGTAACACATGACCATATTGAGAGTTATTTTCCATGATAACAGGTCACTGTACAATTCAGGCAATTGAGCTTAACTGATCAGATATTGCAATTCGCATTGACATGTCAACTCTTTTGCTATGTTAAGGTTTGTAAAATGAATATATAAATAAAAAAACTGATTTAAACAAAAACAAACAATCAGAGATAAAACGTGTTTGCAGGAGAGCTACAAACCATTATGTCCAACTTTGGCTTGAAGTGATGTCTCTTCTGCCTTTGTCTGGGAAATTGATGCCACTGTGGTCACTCCTGTTCTAGAAAGAATAGTTTATGTTTAAACAAGAAATGGAATAATATTTCAATCTGTTGGCTAGTAGACAGTTTAAGGAAGAAACTTGGTGGATCAGTCTGCATATTGTTAGTAATGGCGGCAAGTGGCTGAATAGTCCGAGCAGAGACAGAGCCCAGGATGCAGGAGGTGCTTTAACGAGACACCAGTTGTTCTAGTGGAGCCCCAATGTCTGGGCCCGATGACATGGCCTCGTATTTGGAATGTATTGGTGATGTGTGGAAGGGCATGGGCTACAGTCCCCAGCCCATTCTTTTGATGGTAGACACTAAGGAAGAACAACACTGGAAATGCATCAGTGGCAAGGGAAGAGTCTGAGGCCCGACCACCCCTGTGCGGTAGATGTATCCTGCTTCTGGTTTCCGATTAGTTTCCTAGGAATCAGAATTGGGTGCTGGGGCAAAGAAGCAGCGCGGAGCTCAGGGCTCTGTCAGGGCCATGTCAGCTCGATCAACGTGAAGCGCGGAGCTCAGGGCTCTGTCAGGGCCATGTCAGCTCGATCAACGTGAACCCCAGTCAGGCAGGCAGAGGCAAAGGCGAGTGGTAGTGGCAGCCCTGAGCCCAGCTGGTGGAACCCGCTAGTCACCTCTCCCCAGCCTCTAATCCCTGCCCTAATTGGCCAGTGTCTCGGCCGGCCGGCTGGTTCCCGATGCCATGGGGGTGCCTTAGTGGGCATAGAAAGTGGCTCTCTTGGTGGGTGACACGGGGAAAACGATAGAAGGAAAAACTCACACAGGCCTTGTCGCCTGTAAAGGCCAGCTGGAGCAACCCCCCCAAAAGTGAAGGTCAAAGGTGTTATAGTGCATCCAAGGATGGCCAGAAGAAGATTACTTCCCCAATGTCTATGTGTGTCAGTGGTATCCAAAGGGAAAAAGCTATATGGCCCCCACGCTGGAAAGCCATTCAGTCAGGCCCCCATGGCCCCTCTCCCTCAAAATTCAATAGTGGTGGCCAAAAACTTCAACTACACTCACTCATCCATGGCCCCAATGCCAGTGCACTTCAGCCAAGCTTGAGAAGCGGTAGCCCCCATCACCAAAAAGACAAATGCCCTAATGCTGCAAGTGGGACAGGACATCTCACTTGTCATTAGTGATAGAGAATCACTCTGGGGTCCAAAGCCTGCCAACAACAAAAGGGCGCCAAAACCCTGTAAACGAACACCCCATGCTGACAAGTACCAGGCAAACATTAAAGGTCAATACATCGAGAATGATGAGATTCTCAGTATTTTGCATCCAGTTAACCTGTCATATCATGATTGCAGCCAGATTTCTACTCCAACCTGCTCACAAGATAAAGAGGGTCCATGTGAAAGATCTACCACTAACTTCCAGGGTCCAGAAAAGAACCCCGTCATCAGCCCTGCATTATCCAACACTTTGGGCCTGTCAAATTCAAAACTACTCTTCGCAGACCATGAGCTTTGCAGGAACAAAGATAAGGACAAAATGTACTTTATAATGTGGGATGCAATGGATGAAGTTCTCACAACAATAGGCCAAGCATCATTAATGCATGTGGACAAGTCAGACATACAAATAAATATCCTGCTGTCGCTGGCCACGCATGTTATGAACATCGGCACACGGATAGACAACCTCAGTGCCTTAATTACTAACGTCCAACAGTCTACTGACAAGCCATTGATCCGTTGTTATTGTTCCTACCTACTAGGGAAGATCTCTGCACTCCCTGAAATTATGTTCGAACTGGTTCAAGAATGCAAAGCAATAGCCAAGCCTAACCCACCTTAATAGATTTTGCTTCAAGACAAGTCAGCATTATGGAGACACCGTGTAAGTCAGATGGAGACATTTTTAACAAGGTCCCAGAAGCTAAAATCTCATTTCCCAAATAGATTGATACCAATTCACTTAGATGTGGGACCAACTGGCTCAGCTATTTCAGAAGGCATTGATATGGTATCCACCATCTTTTCAAGAAAAAAAAACCACCTCTAGAATCTTAACAAAAGGCTAAACTGCCGCGCAATAGCAGATCTCAATTATTACTCTATCTTTACTGAAGGCCAACAAAAAAACAATGTACCTTCTGGGAGTGACCTCAATCTGAACCAAAATGCGAGAAAGGCCACTGGTGCACGCAAGGCTCAAAATAAAGAACTGAAAGAGTCTTTGGAACAAAAAGCTCCAGATAATAAGCGTGAAATGTCATTTGCTGAAGTAAAGTGAGACCAATCAAGCTATTTCCGAGTCATTAAGATCATCCAAGGAGTATCAAACTTCAAACAGCTGACATGGAAACTGACATGGAAAGAAGTACAACCCGATGGGCTGAGTGTTATGCCCATTATAAATGTGCATTTAGTAACCCATGCTCCTCAGGAGTCAGGCAAAATGAGACATGTTCATTTATCAATGGCCACTTTCCTCCCTGTAGAGGAGAGGTTGAAGGACGATGAGATGGGCAGGACGGGAAAAGCCAACTTGACCGCTATACTTGGAGGTGGCAGCCTACATCCATGGAACGCAAATGTCCAAGGGGACTTTCAAGGTGGAGTGGTACACCCCAATACAACTAGAAGTATCTGCCCCATATGGAATAAATTTAAGGGAGGTGCTACTTAATTCTCCACCCAGAATATGTTTCCAAAGGATGAGAAGACATCCTTAACCGAAGTGATATCTTTAAATTACTTTCTTTACTCCCTAGTATGGACAATATTGAGTCAAACAAGATTGAATGCGTTGCTTTATTCCTGGCACCCACGACAATCCAAGCGAAGCCACTAAAGTGCAGTTTAGTCATCGGGAGGTTGCAAGAAAGATTGAGGAGCAAGTAAATGTGTTGTCTTAATGGGGTATCATTCTCAGCAAACCGTCTCCCCCAAAATACCCTTGGATTTTGGCCAAAACTAGTCCCAGGTCGACTCAGTTCTCCATTGCCCGAAAGGTTCAGAAAAAAAAGGGAGGGTATAGAGCCATTAAGGATAACAAAGGATTTCCCCAAAAATACAAGGGAATGCTAGATGGCAAACAACCTGAACTTAACAGCTCCTGAGAACCATAGAAGCCTGATCCCAAACAGATCTTCACCTATACACCTAACAATCCTGCAGTTCTGTTCTTGGAATATCTGGGGCTCAAGAACCTTGTCTGCCAATGATGATGTAGCTAAGGGTATTAGCAAACACGATATAATTTGCCTCCAAGATACTTGGCAATTAGCCAGACCACCTTGAATGTTTTGCACCAGTTGAACCATCCCCCAAAGGGGGTCACCCCTCAGATGGGGGTCTCAGTTCTTATTTAGAAAGCCTTGGTAACAAACGTAGTGGTATTGGCTACTGGCATTTGGAGCTTACATATTCCCAAAACTAGTATCGGCCATCAAACAAAATCTTAGGGAAAAGTTACAAATCATCATAGCGTGCATCAATATTAATCCAAAACAACCAAAAAAAGAACAGCAGTGGCCAAAGTTGTAAAAATCATCAAAGCGTTATGACTGCAATATCTGTAGGCCATGTGGCTACTTGCTTGAGAAGTCAACATGTTTATGTTAGAAATTGCGGAGCCATTGATTTGGGTGCAAGAGAAGACGCAGCTTGGTTCATACCTGAACTCTCACTGGGTAAAATCAAGAACGACTCTGCAAGGAAGAGATTCGCTACCCTCCTCAATCAACTAGGTCTTAGAGCCTTAAATGGCAGAGGCACCCTTGACAATCCTCGAGCCTGCACTTTCCTCTCACAAAACAGTTAATCATTAATAGGCTACGTCTGGGTTTCTGCTTAGAACTTTAACCAAGTGAGATGCTTTGATGTGAACCCTGGCCTGATTAGTGATCATGCAATATTAGTTTGCCCTCTCTCCATGAGCATGTCTAGTTGGCCCGTGGCATGATCGGCAGCCAAGAAGAGGTCAGCTCACTCCGCAGAGATAATTGGAGTTCCAACTTATCAGTCAAAAAAGTTGATGTATTAAAGAAACTCCTCATGGCGGACCTGCCTTGCCATATCTCATCCCCGCCGCAATGGATCTCCCTAACATCAAAGCTATTAAACCAATTCTCTTTACCAACCCAAGTGTCATGGCCAACTAAGGAACTTTGCACTCATCAAAGGAACTAAAAATGCTTGAACGGAAGCTAAACAATCGACTGAGAAGGAGCCGGACCATTAATATTACAGACACACTTACTGACGAAATAAGAAAAATAAGAAAGGCATACAGTTCAAAGCTATGGGAACTGAGTAAACTGAAATAAGAAAAACAGTGGATGGAGAAGTATGAGACTTCAAAATTAAGAAACTCTCGTAAATTTTGGAGGCTGGTACAGCAGAGGCTTAATGGAAACAGTTTGAAAAAACAGCACTCCATATCAGAAGCTGACTGGGTAAACTATGTTACAAGTTTATATGTTACAAATACAGAAAGCCATTCCAAGGAGGCCTGGACTCAGGATACAGGGTCCTCTGCAGGCACCTGGGTACAATAGGCAATTAACCAAACAAATATGGACAAATTGCGATCAATCATCACCTCTGCCCAGCAGGAGCCCCTGGGCCCAATGGGCTACCAGCTAGAATATTTAAACTTGCCCAAAAAGAATGGGGCAGTCTCCTATGCCCTCTATTCAAGCAATGTTTTAGAACAAATGAGGTGCCCACAGCTGGAGGGGATCCATATTATCCCCAATATAAAATACAGGTCCAACTAACCAGTCAGCCAGCCAGACAACTTCAAATTAATAACCTTGCTTCATGTAGACGGGAAATGCTATACAAATGCACTCAATTCAGAGCTTGAAGGATGGGCTACAGCCAACTTATTTATACGGATCACAAAATCAGGGTCAGACAAGGCTGTAGCACACAGGATCACCTAGTGATTCTCTCTTCCCTGATTGCGGCAACAAATAAAAAATAAGCGCCAACATTTTATGCAGCGTTTATTGATTACACCACCGCCTTTGATAAAGTAGACTGATTGAGGCTTTGGTGGAAATTCCATACCTGGGGCATCCTATCCCCATTGTTTCGAGCCATCATGTGCCTATACGTTAGGATCTGGGTGAGAGTCAAGGTCTTCACCAATAGAGTGACGCAAAAGATCTAGAATAATCAAGAGCTGAAACAGGGATGCAATTTGTCTCTCCTTTTATTTAATCTTTATTTGACTGACCTAAACAGTGCACTAGTTGGTGTGAATGTATTTCCACCCAAATTTGCGGGCTCTCATATACAGTGTTTGAAGTATTCAAACGATACTATCTTATTGAATCATACCACAGTTGGGCTGCAAAGATCGTTGAGTGTGCTGTCCTGCTGCTGTAATGAAAATAAGATCTCTATCAACGCCTCAAAGACAAAAATAATGATGTATGGGAGGAAGAAAGTTAAGAAAACTAAATTCACCTTATGCATATAAGGTGCATATTGAACAACTTTCAGATTTAAATACCTTGGTTTCTACATCAATCCCTGTGGCTCGCTCTAAGCACAGCTTGAGGCGATGAAAGCAACGTGGGCTGCAATAATTATAGGTTTTCAGAAATTGCTAAAACAAATGAGAGGGCTTGACGTGTCTGCAATTTATCAGGTCATTGACTCCAAGTTCATACAGTTTTGGGCCCTGGTTGGACAAGCCCAGTATCACTGTTATAGAAGACTATTCCAGCTGCCGGATTCCACTCCATATTTGCAAATTTGCCTAGAATTGAACTTAGTGACCCTGGGAAAATCAAGATTCCTAAATTGGTATTTCAGCTTAAGGCTGCCCCACCTGGCTCATTGAGGGGGCTTATATGGTCAAGCATGCAGAATAGTAAGCAGGAATAGACTGCATTTGCTACAAATTCAATCAACGCCTTGGGCGACCAAGAAATTATCGATCTAAACCTTCCACTAAAATGATGCACCAAGTTGCTAACAACAAATGCAAGGCTGAGATCTGCAGATGACAATCAACATGAACTATCTGCAAAGGCCCATGTGAACCTGTGCACTTCCCTCTATCAGTCCAACGGGAGGGCTTCCTTTTCATCTTCCTCCATGAGTCTCAAGCTGAAAAAAGACCTAATCAGTCTAAGATTCGACATTAAACCCTAAAAGGCAATAAATATGGACGTCTGAACAGAACAGAGGCTGTTTAATTACACACTTGAATCATTGTTGCATGTAGTCTGTGTGTGTAACAAACTGAATGACTTGAGTCATTATTTGTTAACTACTGTATTTCGTATTTTAGGAATCAGGCAATGTCTAAATGCAATAGCAACATGTCTCAGCGGGACACATCCCCAGCTATCCGCAAGATTTTTTACATTCCTGAAGGACGCCTACAAAGTTATGAACAAAAATGTCTTGTCGGTGCCTAACCTTTTATTTTCAGGCTTCTCCCATTGGGCATACTGCAGTTTTTTTTAATACTTTGGCACTTTTAACAGTTTTTAAATTACTATCTGGATTATTGGTTAAGCAAAAAGGGGAAGGCCTAATGTGATCGCCCTAGCCAGCACAATGCCCTTTATACTTGCATAAAATTATGAGTTACAAGCCCTTTTTTACCTATTGAATCAATTTTAGACGTAGTACTTACCATGTCTTAAATTAAGAACTACGTTTGTGTTTACCTTGCTCATTTTGCACGTTGAATCAACTTTTAGATAAAGTATTTATCATGTTGCAATTTAAGAATGAAGCTTGGATGATTGTTCTAGCCAGCATTATGCACTTTGCCAGCCGTGGCTGGTAGTGGGAGTACCTGTCGGGCGGTGACGTGGGGAGGGGGACGGGCAAAGTGGGGGGTAGTAATGTGTGGATTACGGACCTTAACAGGTAACTAAACATATAAATAAATGAAACGAATTTCGTTGCGTGCCCTGCATTACCAAATGCGATGCAGTGCGTGCAACGAAATTCGTTTTATTTATTTATATGTTTACTTACCTGTTAAGGTCCGTAATCCATACATTACTACCCCCCACCCTGCCCCTACCCCTCCCCACGTCACCGCCCGGCAGGTACTCCCACTTCCGGCCGCGGCTGCACTTTACGCTCCTCATGAAGTTTGTTTACCTTGCTCCTTTTGCAGATTGTATCAACCTTTACATTAAGTATTTATCATGTTTCAATTTAAGAATGAAGTCTGTGTGGTACTTCAAGTTAGCACAATGCCCTTTACACGCCTACAACATGAAGAGCTACATGCCCCTTTTTTTAGGTCTCGCCTACGCAGCGCGCATGCCCTGCGAAGGAGACCTTTAGACTTCGTACAGCTCTTTTTAGAAGCACATACTCGTGATTGTGGCGGCATACACCTTGCGGGAGTGCGCAGGGGCGTGCCACAAGCACAAGTATGTGCTTTCAAAAAGAACAGACTGCTCTCCCCAGTGCTTGCGTGCACCACTCACGGGCTCACCTCCTGCTCCCCCTCTCAATTAACTTTCGCGCATGTTTTGGACCCCCCTCTGCTCTTCACTCCTTCTGGCTTCCCTCTGCCAGTCCTGCCTCCCTCGGCATCCTTCCTCCCAATCTCTTGCTCCCTCCTTCCTCTCACCTCACTGTACCCTTTCTCTCCCCAGCCCCTCCTCTCTGTCCACACTCCTTTCGGCTCTCCTTCCTGCGCTCGCGGGGCGCCGAGGCTTCCATCTCCCCCTTTCCACCCACCCTTCCCCCGCCCCTTTCCTTGTGTGTTCTCCTTGATGGGTCGTGATAAACATGTAACAGTGAGTGTCTCCGACAGCTCTGCTGTCCCTAGGCAGACGTACACAAGCCCCGTGGAGAGCCATGGAGAGGAACCGGCGCTCGCCTCTATATTTAACTACAGTGTGAAGGTGAAATAATGTGCTCCAACACAGGCGCCACCAGTATGACCCTCCCTGAAAGCGTTTCTCTTCGACGTTATGACTGTCTTGTTCTCAATAGTGGCGGTGTTTCCAGTTTGTGGCTGCATACTGTGAGTCCGCACTCTTGCTAAGTCACAAGTGGAGCCAGTCGTGCGCATCAGCACAGACGTGTCTACTCTTCAGATCTACCAGTTCTCCAGCACTGGCTTTTATATGGCTGTTTTGGAGCGTAGTCCAACAGTGTGAGACTTCAACAAGCCTGAAAGGCTGTACACAGAAACAAGTCAGTAACACATCCACTGCGGTTGAAAAGACACAAGCTTCAGTTGGTGAGATAAGGGTGCGCTATATTCCGGCACCATACTTTAGAAGTCTATCGTCATGGGGTTTGAGGGAGTCCCTGAACAGAGCTCTGCTTTTTAGTACTTCAGATAAGGTTTTTTGAAAGACTATTTTTTTTTCCAGAAAGTTGTCCCTGGATATCTTTTTGAAGCCTAGCAGCGCCCTGCTATCCTCTAGAAGGTTTACTCAAGGCAGGAAGATGCAAATGGATGATAGGATCCCTCGCTGATTATGCCCGGAGTTTCACCTCCGTGGAAACCCAGCGCACAACTTCCTAACACGGCCCTCTAAGCCCCACTAAATTATCTGTAAGGGCCAAATGCCAAAATCGGACGATCTGGAGCGTCTGCCGCTGGGGCCGCCGATACTTCCAGCGGCTGCTCTGCCGTGATAATGCCAATATCCACCCTTGGCGATAACACCTCAAGATGGCGCCCGAGGTGAAACGGGGGTAGAAGTGGGGGGGCCGCGGTGAAATGGACCCACGTTATGAAGTAACAATGTGGGGGCCAGGACACCAGGAGCGGGCCCCCTCCTGCCGTTTCATCTTCCCTGGCGGGCGCCCGCAGCTGGTGCAGCCCGTAATCGCCAGATCTGCAGCCTCCATCCGCCTGTGTGGCCCGACTGCAGTGTGTGGATGGGGGCCTGTGGCCACAGCGGATGGGCGGGACAGGTTACACAACCGGGAGAGGATTTTAATTACAGCGCTCACCCCCTACATATGACGAAGCCGCTAACGCCCCCTGGGAGAGCCAAGATAGACATCAGCTTTTTGTTAAGCATAAAAGCTGGGTGGAGACCTGGGGATTTGTTTTAACACGCCTCCAGCTAATGACACGGGTGGACTGTGGTGCCCAGTACAGGAGCATAGGAGCATTTAGACCAGGGATCATGTGTGTGCAGCAGTCATGAAAGGAGGAGCAAATACTGAAGATGCTCCTCCTTTTGACTGTCTGGCTCCTTTTCCCCTCTTGTTCTTCCTCCGTTGTGTCGGCTTCCTTGTTTTTTTTTTATGGACTTGGCCCTCGTAACTTTTGGACTGGAACTCGTGTGCGCCCCGCCATTTTGGGACCCTCTCCTGTTGTCGCTCTTGCCCTGGGTGCATCTTGCCACGTTGAGATGATTTCCATCGATGCCCATGACCCGGGTCCGCCATTTTGTTGATTCTTGTCCTTTCCTTTGGTCCCTTGGATTCCATCTTGCTGACTTTCAGACATTTCTCTTACGCTGGACTGCCTTATCTCTTTCTCCCCCTCAGGTCCCTCTCTCTCCTCTCACCAATCTCCGCCACATACCGCTCTCTACCCCGTTTTATTTAAAATTTTTATTTCTCTTTTCACTCTGTAAATATGTGATATATACTTGTCGAAGCCGAATCGCTGGTACAATGGAATCCTGAGAAAATCTACTATTTGTATATATATGTATATAGAGATAACTCTAACCACTAGTATATGTAGTAGACCTTTGTACTCACTA
The DNA here is from genome assembly GCF_964261635.1 of Lissotriton helveticus. Taxonomy (NCBI): domain Eukaryota; kingdom Metazoa; phylum Chordata; class Amphibia; order Caudata; family Salamandridae; genus Lissotriton; species Lissotriton helveticus. Next base: position 1,043,133,649 of record NC_136068.1, on the reverse strand, counting down.
CCATTTCTATGTGATTCTTAGAGTTTATCCATTTGTATCTCTTCCTTGAGTGACTTTACAACTTGTACATTTGCAATTTTTTCTATTTGTATCTCTTCCCTGTGTGACTTTACAACTTGTACATTTGCAATTCTTTTTCCTGTTTGTATCTTTTATGTACCTCATGTAATCCTAAGTCCTTATGTATCGTAACTGGTTCTTTTGTAAAGCGCTCTGACACCTTTGGGTAATGTCCGCGCTATAGAAAATCGCATTAAATAAATAAATGGCCCCAGGTATGAGCTCTTGAGGGAAGAAATAACTCTTATAAAATGATCTTTGGCCGAACAATCTGCCAAACCCTCCACTAATATTAGAATTTCTCTCAGGAACACTGCCCATAAAGATGGCCCCCTGAAGGGAGGATTCTGATGGTCACTTCTTACTGCAGATTCGTCCCCTTAACAATATCCCAGGCACTGACTACGTCTAGAATTTTTCATCAGTGCTCCTCGTATTCTATTAGGGGCAGTGTTATGGCTCCACTGTAACTTCACACTGCCCTGGAAGTGACGGAGAGAAGCCACATATAAGCACCACCTTTGTGCATGGACATTATTTTCAATGTTTCCACACTTCTACATGTAGATCCGGAGCTCCACTCCCAACTTTTGTGGTTTTCCGACAACTGCAAATATTTTTTTCAAAGACAGCGTGCCAAGGAAGATGTCCCTGACCCCAAAAAACAACGGCAGAAAATAAATGTCTATCATGTTCCAGCCAAATTGTGGCTATGGTACTTGGGCTCCTGTCATACTCTGGAGCTTAAGCAGGAGTTAATTGATTTTATAGTCAGCGATATGTTCATTCTAATGGGTCTCGGAAGCCACTACCTGAAGGTCACATTTCAATGACACAAATTGTAAACACAGAATTCACTTAGCTTATTACTAAAGTTTAGAGGGAAGTAGGCAATAACGTTCTGCTGGTTGTAACTGCAGGACATTAATAATTTCAGACCCATGCAGTCCACCACCACCACTTTTGCAGGCCTAGAAGGTAAGCGGCGTTAGGGAACAGGAGCTCCTCCTTCCGAAGCTAACAGTCAGGGTGCTGAGAAGGGCCGGCTTTAGGGCAGTGCGACTGGTGCGGCCGCCCTGGGTGCTGACCTGTGGAGGGGGCGCCAACCTCATGAGAGGGGGGAGTTTGTATAGCAATAACATGATTGGAGAGATGAGGGGCCCTTATGCCTGATGGTAGGGAGAGAATCGAGGAGGCGGTCTTGGGGTGTGGGGCGCCAAAAATTATTCTTGCACCGGCCGCCACCTGCGCCAAAGCCGGCCCTGGTGCTGAGAAGCATCCATGAAGCACTATGTATCTTGCTAAAAACAGTTATGAATATCTAAATTGTGCCACAGCAGGGGAAAGCCGTCAGTGCAACCATATAAGAGGGACCGACTCACATTCCATCAACGCTTACATGTCTGTTTTAGAGGGCCAAGCTAGCATTCATCGCAGCTCACAAGTCTCTGGTAAGGGACAGTCTAACATTCATTACATCAGAGCCCACTTTTGTGGTAAGGGACAGTCTAACATTCATTACATCAGAGCCCACTTGTGTGATAAGGGACAGTCTAACATTTATTACATCTGAACACACTTGTGTGGTAAGGGACAGTCTAACATTCATTACATCAGAGCTCCCAGCTATGGTACAGGAACAACCTAACAGTCTTGTGTCTGTGGCCGAGAGACAAACTAGCATTCACCACATCACAGCTCATTTGTCTGTGGTGTGGGACTGGCTAACATTCTTCACATTAGATCTCACACTTGTAGAAGGAGAGCTACAAACCCTTATGTCCAACTTTGGCTTGAAGAGATGTCTCATCTTCCTTTGTCTGGGAAATTGGTGCCACTGTGGGTACTCCTGTTTTAGAGAGAATAGATGACAATATTTATTTTACGAAAATTAATACAATTTCGATCTGCTGGCTAAGAGAAAGTGTATGGACGAAAGTTGATGAATTAGTCTGCTTATTGTTAGTAATGGCGGTGAATGACTGCTGACAGTCTGAGTGGGAGACAGAGCACAGGACGCAGGAGGTGTTTTAAAGAGAGATCAGTCACCCCAGAGAGAGCTCTGAGGTTGGAGGGGGCTTGATGTAGCTGTCGAAAAGCCAGCCGATGGGGTGGGAGCACAAGTCAACACGCTATAAATGTACAAAGTAAAATGATTTATTTGTATGTGATTGCATTCAGCACAAATGTGCCAGCCTTATACAAGGCACTGCCAACAACAGTCTGCACTCCCCTCCCAGGCTCTTACCACTCATGGACATTTGGGACATGACAGGCAAATATTTTTTCAATGACAGTGTGCCAGGAAAGATGTCCCTGACCCAAAAAAACAACGGCAGAAAACAAATGTCTATCATGTTCCTGCCAAATTGTGGCTATGGTACTTGGGCTCCTGTAAGTGTGGTGTCATGTCCCCGGAGGCAATCGGAGAGTCACAGGCGAAGTGGTATTTTGCTGAGCATTAGAAGAGGGCATGTTTGAAATGGAGGTCATATTATTGATCACAAAGTCTTTCCTGCATGAAATTTCATTCCTGCTTGAAGTCTTCTAGTAAGTCAAGGTCGAAAAGGCACCATAAATGCCACAAACCCAAGTAGGGTATGTCCCCATTGCCCCACTGAGTCTGGCAAGAAGTCACCAGGGTGGCCCTTGATGGTCTAGCTTCTTCTAACTCCGAGTCATTCCCAAATTTGGTCCCCGCGTGGCCTGAATTCCCAGTGTAATCTTCGACCCTGCAGCATATGGCTGCCTTCAAGGAGGACATGCTGCAAACTTTCCAGGTGTTATTGGCTCCCTCGGGTGTGCCTTTCGGTCCCAGTAGTGCACTACCTGCTGGCCCTCCTCTGTCACCAATTGTTCACCATTAACACCCGTTTCTGGGCCTGTACCAAAGCCGGTTCAGACTTCCACTGCAGTATTAGGGTCCATGCTAGTTGTTTCGTGCTATTGCTGGTACAATTGCAACAGTACAGTAAATTGGCCTAAAATGACTTGTTTGTAGAATTACCATTTTTATACGTGGTCGTGTCTCCCTCGTAGTAGTACCTGCAGGTGTCCCTCAGAATCTGGAGAATCTGGAGGTTCTATAAATAAGGTTTTCTACACACACTTGCAGTGCTAGTAATCGAGCAAAGGTTTAATAATCTACTCAAACATGCCTTCTCTGGCCACTCCTCAGCCTTGTCTACACTGTATGTGCCCCCTGTGACATATGGCCTTCATTTTGCAATAGGCCTGGGTCTGCTAGGATTGACCACTAATTTCAGTACTATGGTGGCCCTTGTTTTCTTGTGCTATAGAAAATATTGGTGACAAGACCTCATCCTTCGGATGCTTTATGCACACCTAATATATACAAAGCTTCACCAATAATGTTCAAATCAAGAGTTTGCCAAAATAAGATAGAGGAGAATGGGGTGTCAGGGTAAACAGCCGGATGAAATGGAAAGATCACTTGGCCAAAATGTTATTAAACCACAAAAGAGTCTCAGGGGTGGTTCTAAGGGAACAGCGAGAGTCGTCGAGCAAACCTGTGGCACCGACTCTTGCAATCTATGATGGTCAAGTATTGCCGGCAGCCTTATATGGATGCGAGTTGTGGGGGTTCGAGAATATAACAGAGCTAGCCACGTCTGAAAATAAGTTTATGAGAGACTTGGTGGCCCTCCAAGATTCCACCCCGTTAATCCCACTACGGCTAGACCTAGGTAGGCGCCCCATAAAAGATATAGTGCGTCTGCGCCCACTACTTTCTTGGGTGCGTTTGAGAAGGATCCAGGCGCTCCAAAATTATGCTGCAGTTCTAGATGAACTCATCTTGCTCAACACAGGCAATAAGATCAAGTGGTTGTGCAACCTGAGGCAGTTGGTTGTGCAACTGGGCTTAAGTGAAGTATGGTTGAGCCAAACACCGCCTCCCAAGTCAGTGATCAAGAAGCTCTATTGGGACTGGGTACAGGAGATGGCCATACGCAGAAGTGAAGGGGGCCCTCTCTCCCAGCGATTCCTTGAGATCAAATGGATAAGAAAACTTGAACCCTTTCTTGATTATATAGAGAAACCACTGGACAGATCACTTTACCTAAAACTCAGGCTCGGGACCTTACCGGTGAATGACTTCTCTTCTGGGTGGAAAAATTTAGGTGATCTATCAAAAGCCTGCCCTGGTTGTGCAGCCCCCAATGAGTCCGTGGCTCACTTTTTCTTGGCCTGTCCGGCATATAGGGTTGCCAGGAAGATATGGTTAAAACCACTATGCAAGGGGTTGGGCCTTAGATGTCACAAAATGGCCCTACGGGTCCTCTGCACTGATACGTCCTCTATTGCTATGGTGTGTGGGGTAGCTAAATATTTGGGTAGTGCATGGCAGACACGCACAAGGAGGGCCAAGCCCACCCCCCATCTAACCTAACCGCCAGTTGGTCCCAAGGCTGGAAGTGTCTTTTTATGGTTTCCATGAAACTGTTTCTAGCGCATATCTTAGTAATTTTTAAAAATTGAGTAGTATGTGATGGTGTATGTTTACATAGGATTGGTGGGTCCCTGCACTTTTATCCTTTTAATGTACTGTATAAATTGTACACTTATATCTTAGTAATTTTTAAAAAATGAGTAGTATGGGATGATGTATGTTTATATAGGATTGGTGGGTCCCTGATCTTTTATCTTTTTAATGTACTGTATAAATTGTACACTTTTATGATGACTTTTTTTATCAAATAAAGTAAACTACAATAGAGGAGAATGTTGAAGGCATTATGTGCCAAAGGCTGATGAAGTCATCACCAAGCGCCAAAGTACATTTCATGAATACATTTATCCAAATACCATGACAGCTGGACGTAGCTGCAAGAAGCCAAGGAGATACATAAGCTGGTTAGCTCATAACACAATACAGAATGATGGCTTAGAGGCTAGCATCCAAAGTAGTGTAGTGTATTTTTTTTGTAAAGCGCGTAGCTGCCCCAACGGGGCGTTCCGGCGCTGTATAACACTGTGGAACCCTTCCTGGCTCTCCCTGTGAGATGCCCCTCCTGGGCACCCCCAAGGTGAAGCCAGGCATCCCAGTGTTGTAGGGGCCGTTGTGGAGATTAAGCAAGCTATTGCCCAGAGTTGCAGTGTGGAACCCATGATTAGAGTAGGCGCCGAGGCGAGAATTATCGAGTCCGCGGACATTGAGCTCAAGACCCTGCCGCGTCGGGACTTGAACCCTGGTCCCGGGCCTGATCTCTGCTTCAGAGTCTGGCGCTCTAACCAGTGAGCCACACTTCCCTACTCATCTGTTAATGCCATGCCTCACATAGATTTTACTTATCGGGATTGATTTGTAATGGTTACAGTAGAAAAAGAGGATGCCTAAATTGGACAAACCCTAATTTTACCAGCATCTCTGAAAAGTATGCATTTGCCAGCCACTCCATCTATCCTGGTATTACTTCTACCATCTTTCTCTCCATTTTACCCCCCTTGTCTTAGTTGCTGTCTCCGTCATTGCTCCACTGCCCTCCACTGCTCCACTGTCCTTCTCAATCTCTTGTTTCCCACTCGGGACAGTGGACTTCAGCTCAGGTCAGTTCAGTTCTATGCAATATGGGTGCTTCATTGCCAATAGCTCTCAGCCTGCTGTGTTGAAGTTAATACAATGCTGCAGAATATCCCCCTCCACATATTTCCACGCGTCTTATATCACCTTTCCTCTTCCTCGGTTTCTTTATCCTCATCTTCTGATTCAAGGCTTTAGTTCTCGTTTCTGGGTTCCAGCTGTGTTTGCTTCTTGCCAGATTGAGTTGTTTAACATTGTTGCTTGGAAAATAAGCCTACATTATATGGATGTGCCATGCATATCCAAATGCATCCCTAATGTTCTGGGAAGTGTGGTAGATGATAGTGGGAAGTGCCCTCAACAGACTCCAGAAGCGAGATTCATTGGGCCTCTAGTGGAGTTCAGATATGCTTTTTCCCGCTGAATTGGTTAACATGAGACTTCTTCATTAGTATTCTGAGCAGTAATAGGCAGGAAAGGCCTGTCTTGGCTTATATGCAGCTTGTCTGTGCTGTTACAGAAGAGCACAACTTTATAAAAAGTCATTCATCCTTGTGCAAAAAGATCCTTCTGTTCCGAACCACTAGTCCTTGCCCCCTCTCCACGAGACTATTGAGCCCTGAAACATGTGTGCCTCCTTCTACCTGATTTGTGAGGAGCAGATCTTCTATGTGTAGGTGAAAGGATGGTTACTAGAGGCACCAGAAAAAGAGCATTGCCTTGCTTGAGGTTCAGGTCCTGTTTTAAAGTGTATGCACGGTTTCAAATAGATCCTATCAATTGACTTAAGTGCATCAACATTGGGACATCTTGCACATTAAATCGCTGAATCAACACCATATTGAAACAAGCATTAGCATAGCCAATACGTCTCGCCCTTGGGACCTTATAAGTGTTAGCCATGCAACCGTTGATTCTGTTTCACCAAGGATATTGTGCTGCATAACTAAATACTTATAATGCCCCAAAGGCGAGACCTATTGGCTATGCCAATGCTTGTTTCTTTTTTGCAAATGAAATTAATTTAGAAGCAGTGTTCACTATGTCTCAACTCAATATGAAGTTTGTGTTTTGTTTTGCTTGCTTATTTTGCACATTGATCCAACTTTTGGATGAAATGCTTAAGTCTCAATGTAAGAATGAAGTCTGCGTTTTCCGCTCTTGCTAGCCTTATTCACGTTGAGCGCTTAAATAACGTATATTATTTGACTACTTCTACATAAGGATGTAATGTCTGAAGAAGTGTCTATTGAGTCTCTTTCAATTCTGTTTTAAAAAAAAAAAAAAAATTATTAGCATCATGAGTAACATCAGATACAAATAACTCAGAAAAGCTCAGAATAGTAAGGGTATACAAAGGCATAAAAAAAGAGAAAAAAAACCCCATAAGAGATACAGCATCACTCCAAACGGTATTGAAAATCATTGTATCAGTTAAAACATTAAGGCATAATTGATCCCCATATTTTTTCTACTTTTCGTTTTTTCCCCTGTCCCCTAGTTACCGCCAGAGAGCTTTCCATGTTATAAATGTCTTTAACCAAGAGCCACCATTCCATAACCGTGGGGGGATGATTTTGAATCCACACCCTGGCAATAGCTAATCTAGCACATGTCAAAAGTATATTCATCAATTCCCGAGATATGTTGTTTTCCCCAGCGACCCCAATCATAATATCAAGTTGGGTGAGTACAATTGGCCCAGCCATTTTGGCCGAGATAACACTAACTACATCCTTCCAAAAAATAGATAAATCAGGGCACGAAAAAAACATATGAACAATATCTGCCCCTTTGAGTGCACACTTAGGACATTTTGTACGATCACTCAAATCGTTATCACAAGCCCATTTTAGAATCCTGTCTGGAGAATAGTACAATTGGAATAAAGTTCTAAACAGCTGTAGTTTCAGACTTGACGATTGAACTGCATTATTTAGACTGTTCAGTGAAGAAATTATCATATCAGGGGTTACATTCACCTCTAACTTTGTACTCCACTTTTCTGCCACCTTACTGATGTCATCCTTGTGTAAAGCAGAAAAAGTCCTATATCCATAACTGATTAATGCTTTGTCGGAATCTCTATACATACAGCTCCAGACTTCGGATTCGGCTATACTGTTAAGGCCTAATCTGCGAGTAAGATAATCCTTGATCTGATTATATTTAAACCAAGCCCCTTCTGGTAGGTTATACGTTATCTTCAGCTTTTCAAAAGTAGAAAGTCCAATGTGGTCAAACAGGTCTCCGAGATTGCTTATGCCATGATCCGAGAACATAGTGTTAGCTGAATCATGAAACACTCCTGGCAAACCTGGATTAGACCAGAGGGGCGTTTTGGCATGAAATAAAGAGATATTATTCCTATTAATAATGGAACGCCAAATATTAACCGTGTCTCGCATCGTCTTAAACCGTACTCGTTTAAAGTAATTAGGGTCATTAAGTCTATACAAAAACATCATAGCCTCCCCCCCTAATATGAATCTATGAAAATAAAGACATTTGTCAGGGACAAGCAAGCTGCGAAAACGAGTTAGAAAAGCAGACCAATAGTACAATTTAAAGTCTGGTAACCCAAGTCCACCATGATCATAGGGGAGTTTAAGCAGAGATAAAGCCCGTCGTGCTTTCTTATACCCCCATATGAAGCTGCTGATGATACCCTCCAGTCTACTAAAATATTTGTTACACACTCTTAAAGGTATAGACCGAAACAGGTATAAAAATCTAGGCAAGATCTTCATTTTTATTAAGTTGATTCGACCCAGAATCCCCAACGTAAGTTTATGCCATTTCTTAAGAAGAATAGAGGTTTCTTTTAATAGGGGTTCGTAGTTAAGTGCTATTATTGATTCAGGATTAGAAGAGATTTTTACCCCGAGATACGTTGCCACATTACATACCCCAACTAGTGGTGTGAGTGGGGGAAAATTTATGATTACTTGCGTTTTGCTAATATTTAATCAATACCCTGATACTAAACCATACTTCTCTGCTTCGGTACCAATACCTAGTATTGCATCAGGGACATTTGTAGAGAAAACCGCCACATCATCTGCATAAGCAGTTATTTTTAGTACATTAAGACCATTTTTGAACGGGATAATCATCTCTGGCAGCCAGAACTGCCCAGAGGAAGTCCCACCCCACGCGATCAAATGCCTTTTCTGCATCTAAAAGGATCATACCGAGCGGGGTGGGACACGTCCTAGCAACATCAAATGCTACTATAGCAGTATTAATATGGGTAGTAGTGTCCCGTTTAGGGATGAACCCATGTTGGAATGGTGAAACCATCTTTGACATTAATGGTGCAAGCCTAGTTGCTAGAGTTTTTGCAAATATCTTTGCGTCGGCATTAATTAATGATATTGGTCTATAAGACCCTCTCTCTTGTGGGGGTTTACCCTTTTTAAGAAAAAATATGATTTGAGTGTAATTCCAAGATTTTGGAGCTTGTTCTCCTCTACCAATAGCCTTAATGACCATTAATAGGAGCGGAATTATTTCTTCCATGCACTTTTTGCAAAGCTCTAGGGGAATTGCGTCTTCGCCTACAGCCTTTCCCAATGCTAGGGAATTAATAGCTGCCTGAATTTCTCCTGCTGTTATATCTGCCTCTAAGCGATCAGCTTGCTCATCCTCGATGTTCTGTACCACATTTTCTATCAGATAGGCTTTTATGTTATCTCCTATTGGGGTCGTTTCAGGTGTGTATAGCTTTTGATAGTAGGGAGCAAACTGAAGTAAGATTGATTTGGGGTCTTGATGTAATTGTCCGTCATCGCCTTTTATTTCCTTAATCAGCATTTGGGCTCGGTCTTCTGCCACTTTATATGCCAACATTTTTCCTATCCTCTCCCCACTTTCATATTGATCCAGCCTGTATTTAGCTAGTTTGGAAATGCTTTTCTCCCTAAAGAGATTTTTCAATGCTAATCTTGATTCCATTAATTTTAAATTTAAAGCCTCAACCTCTTTTGCCCCTGTAGTAGTAGCTAACATCTTAGATAGCCTATCTTCAATATTAGATATATCATCTAGTAACTTTTTGTTTTGAATTCTACCAGCTTTATTTTGTTGCCAGACAAACTGTTGGGTAAGCCCACGGATGCTAGCCTTACACGCATCCCATACCATCAAAGGAGATGTAGAAAACCTATTGATATCAATAAAATCCTTTATATGTTCTTTTAGCATGCTCACAAACTTAGGATCGGAGAATAAATACCTAGGAAAGGAGAAGGGCCTAGGTGGACGCATTTCTGTAACACCTTCTATTGAAAATAAAAGCGGGTTGTGATCCGATGTTACCCTAGGGCATATTGACATTGTACTGGCTGACAGAATAGAGTCAGAAGCAAAAACCATAGTGATGCGTGAGCAGAGTTTGTGAGCAGATGAGTAATAAGTATAACCTGCTATGTAAGGGTATAAATACCTCCAAGCATCCTTAATTGCATGTATAGTGGCCAAGTCTAGAATTGCTGCCCTCGTCTTACGCATCCTCTGGAACGAGCCCTTTCTAGTTGTGTCCAAATTATAATTCATAATACAATTAAAATCACCTAACACTATCCACTCCCCCTCCCATGTAAGTAGCTCCATATTAACCTGATCAATTATTCTTGGTTGATCTTGGTTAGAGGCATAAATCCCACATATTGTATATTTAAGGCCTTCCAGTGTCACTTGTACCATGGCCCACCTACCCGCTTTATCAGTCATTTTTCTGTTAACTTCTACTTTAAACTGTTTGTGCTTCAGTATAGCCACACCTCGAATTGAAGCATTAAACTCCGTGCTTACCAAAAGATCATAGCCTAATTGATTCAATAAACGTCTATCCTTATACGCAATATGAGTCTCAGTGATAACCACTATTTGAGGGTTATACATCCTAAGCTCTTCGTATACCAGACTCCTCTTAGTCCGACTGTTTAATCCAGCCACATTCCATGCTAGAAACTTTACCTGATACATTTAATGAATTTTAATATGTATTCTAATATGCCTTCTACCCCAAAAAAGAAAAAAAACATTGTACCAAACATGTAAGCTTTCCTTAGCCAACGAAACAACTATATTTATACTCATGATGCATTTTTTTATTTCCCCCCCCCATTTCCCTTGCCTGTTCCCACCCTACCCACCCTTAGATTACCGTCCCCCCCCCTCCCTTATGCCTACCAAGGAGCCCCCCCACTACCAAGCTGCCGCTGTAGTGGCAGCCAAGCGAAGACGCTACCCCGAGGGCCCGACAGATCGGTATTCTAAAGCAACCATGAATCAAATATCACCTTCTATGCTTTATACATCAAAATCACTTCAAGATCAGGATCAACCCAAAAAATAAAAAAAAGAAGCTTCCAATTATAGCAAAAACAAAGACCACATAATAGCAAGCTTATTGTCCACCTTCCCCAGATTCCCCAGATTTCCATTTAGACATTGTCTGTTCAATCTCATTTACATCCAAAAAGTAATATGTACGACCGTTTTTGAGAACTTTCAGCTTAGCTGGTTCTTGTAAGAAGGCTTGACCTCCTAGCTCTTTTATAGGGTCAATAAATTGTTTCAGTTGCCAACGCCGTTCCATCGTAGGTTTACTCAGATCAGACCTTACAAAAAATGTGGTAGAATCAGAGGTAACCGGGGTATTTGGCCTTGCTTTAATCGATATTGCTTGACGTAATAAAAAGTTTCCAATGCAGAGCAACATTGGACGTGGAAATTTACCCCCTTTGTTTCTCTGTACTAGTGGCAGTCGATGCGCCCTCTGAATCTGAGAGTCCCAATCCCAGTCAGATAGATCGGGGAAAGCTTTCTGGAATAGATGAACCATATATGTTCTCGCATCAGCCCCTTCTGATATTCCAAAAACACGTAGGTTCTGTCTACGTTGCCTGTTTTCCAGGTCCTCCATCTTTGCCTGCATTTGACGAATCTGAGCATCATGCTTATTTACTACAACTTCCGACCGGGTCGATCTTTCCTCTGTTACAACCACTCTGTGCTGAAGTTCCTCCATATCTTGTGAGACAGTATTTAATTTACAAGACATCTCCTGCAGGGATGATTGAGTTCTTCTACTATCTTCCCGCATCTGCTCGTAATGTACTTGAGCTTCACGTTTCTGCTCATTCAGTAGTTGGAGGATCATTTGAAAAGAAGAAGAAACCTCTCCCTGAAGGTTCCAGTTCATATTTGTATTCAGATTCATATTACTCCCGCAAGCACCATTTATAGGCAGATTGCTAGCATTGTCACTGACTAGTAAGTCATGTCCAGAAGGTAGGTGAGATAGAGAGGAAGATCCGGGGGTCACTCCAGAAATAGTTGATGTCGTTGGAGGAGGCGTTACAATATGTACGGATCCCGGGGTTGGAATTGCCGGTGCAGATGTCAGAATCGTTGACCCAGGTGATAAAAGGGTGTCTCCCCCTGTTGTTGCTGTTGGATCGACCTTAGCCGTCTCTGATCCTATATTTGTTGTATCAGCATTGAGGGTAGAAGCATTAAGATGATTACTGGCTGATATAGGAGGGTCCATTGACATAATATTATCCATAGCTTCAGTGTTCACGGTTTCTGTGGGAGATATAATTACCCCCTCTATCTCTTTTGGCCCCGTGCTTGTCTCAGTAGGGCTATTGCCCGATAGCCTTAGTACGATGGATTTCACCCCGCCTTTAGCTTGTACCCACTTTCTAATAGGACTGTTCTCTACTATTGCTTTCATTGTAGCAGACTTAGGCTTGATTATATTCCTCCTAACCTTATTCTTTATCTTTGCTCTGTCTTTTTTTGATACTATTAGCCTTATCTTTGGCATGGTTTATGGATGTATTACTGCCAGAATCTAATAGATCACAGTATTCTTCATCTGTTTCAGCATTAAGGACTTGTTCTGCATCATCTATATTTTCCAATTCTTGTATCACCCATATCAAATCTTTAGCAATTATTACTGGGATTGCCTCCTCAGTCGTCACCGCTGGGGCCGTAGTGCTGGTAATAGTGTCTGCACTTTCCTTCGTTTGATTGACCTCAGTTACTGCCTGCGTGATTGGTGATCCGATATTCTCTTCACCAAGTATGACATCTGTAAAAGCGGGTGTGTGGGTAACACCAACAACACTGGGTGGTCCTGTTGCTAGTTGCTTACCCACTATTCTCTTCCCGGCATCTGGGACTGTTCTTTGTTCTGCCCCCACTACCACCGTAGGAGTAATTATAGAAGCAGATATGTTAGTCTTGCCCCGATGCCTGCTGATATCTGCTTTGCTGTTGTGGTCCGGGTATTTCTCCCCTGAGGTTTGGGAGCCATGACCCCGATCCTTGCTTTTCTTCCAGCCGCCCGTGCTAAACTTATCTTACAGGTCAGTGAGCCCAGCTGCCCGTAAGAAGTCCAGTTTTTCCGCAATGCCAAAAAGGAGTGTGGAAGACGTGCCAGACCCAGCAGCTCCCTCACCCGTCTTTCAATTAGCTGTAGCCACTGCATTAGCCGCCACCCCCCCTCAGCTGGATAGTGTAAATGTTTCCCCTGGGTACAGATTACTTATTTCAGGCTCTGTATCTCCCCAAAAGAAAAACCAGGAAGTTTATGCCAAGCTAAGAAGAATAATTAGTTGATTTTTTGCACTGTTCTCACCCTATTACAGCTACTCGCCGATATGCAGTGTGCCTCCTTTTTCTTGGAAACGGTAGTTGCTGATACCAGTTAATTCGTTCTTTAGAGTAATCACTCACTTTTTTTTACACAGTCTTATCACAATCTCCAGGCAGTCTCCAAGCAGCCCTCCGATTGCCTCGAACACCATGCACCGCTCCGTTGCAACAACCCGCCCAGTCCTGTGAGCTGCAGTTTTCCCTCATCAGCGGCAGATCCGGCTCAGCTGCTCCCTGCCATTTTCGCTGCCTCACTGAAAGACCATTAACTTCGGATTCACAGACCCAGCACACCCTTGATTAGAGTGTGATTTTGCTGCAGCCGAAAGCCTACCGTGACTCCACCAATGCGGCAAACAGTAAGAGATTTCCTCCTCTCGTTGTCATCCCCCTCCACGTATATCGTTTGATGTTTAGCAGCCGGAGAGGTAGGTGGAGATGCGGGTGAACAGGCGGGCAGGCAGGTGAGCCAGCGGTCGGGCGGGCGGGCGGACGGGCAGGCTGGCGTGCTTTTCTCTCTTCTCTCGGTGTCCAGGCTTCTTATTTTGGGCACCCCCAAAGCCGCCGCTGATATACCACGGCTCAGGTTGCTAATAAAGTACACCAAGCCGTTTAAAGAAGGTGAAGAACTGCTACCGACGACCGGACCCTCGGAGAGCGTTCTTCGCAGTGGCGGTGTCAATCCGCCATCTTCGTTCTGACTCCACCCCCACCTCTGTTTGAGTCTCTTTCAATTCTGAAGCTTGTCTGTACCCTGTTTATTTTATGATAACACTGTTATGGTTTTAATTAACTAAACAATAAAATGTACCTTATCTGCCAGTACCCCTCTAGGGTTTCCATTACTTGGACTGTTAGGGGAGAATGAGTGAGTGTAGAGCAGTGCAGTCTGCCTGTGGGGGAGTAGAGTATGGCAGGCCTCCTGAGAGAGGGCGCACAGGAATGTGTGGATGAGTGAGTGTGTGCAGTGTGTCTGTTTTAGTGTAATAGAGGAAAGGTAGGCTGGAGGTCCTGTAGGATGCAGCATACAGGACCTGTTCAAACTTAAAATACAACTGCAGCACTGTTCCTAGTCTCACCAGATCAAAAGATAGGTATGCTATCCTGTGTGAGCATCTCTGAAGCCTGAGCGATGCCTGAGAGAATATGAAGTTGGAGTTAATTGATTTTATAGTCAGCAATATGTTCATTCTAGTGGGTCTAGGATGCCACTATCTGTAGGCCACTTTTCAATGACACACATTGTAAACACAGAATTCACTTTGCTCATTATTAAAGTTTAGAGGGACGTAGGCAATAACCCTCCTGCTGGTTGTAACTGCAGGATATTCATATTTTCAGATCCATGCAGGCCACCACCAGCACTTTTGCAGGCCTAGAAGGTGAGGGGCGTTAGGGAACAGGGGCTCCCCTTTCCGAAGCTAACAGTCAGGGTGCTGAGAAGCACCAATAAAGCACTATGTGTCGTGCTAAAAAAGTTATAAATATCTAAATTGTGCCACAGCAGGGGAAAGCCAGCAGTGCAACCACATAAGAGGGACAGACTCACATTCCATCAACGCTTACATGTCTGTTTTAGAGGGCCAAGCTAGCATTCATCGCAGCTCACAAGTCTCTGGTAAGGGACAGTCTAACATTCATTACATCAGAGCTCCCAGCTATGGTACAGGAACAACCTAACAGTCATGTGTCTCTGGCTGAGAGACAAACTAGCATTCACCACATCACAGCTCATGTGTCTGTGGTGTGGGACAGACTTACATTCTTCACATCAGATCTCACACTTATAGAAGGAGAGCTACAAACCTTTATGTCCAACTTTGTCTTGGTGTGATGTCTCATCTTCCTTCGTCTGGGAAATTGGTGCCACTGTGGGTACTCCTGTTTTAGAGAGAATAGATGACAATATTTATTTTACGAAAATTTCGATCTGCTGGCTAAGAGAAAGTGTAAGGACGAAAGTTGATGAATTAGTCTGCTTATTGTTAGTAGTGGCGGTGAGTGACTGCTGACAGTCTGAGTGGGAGACAGAGCACAGGCCGCAGGAGGTGCTTTAAAGAGAGATCAGTTACCCCAGAGAGTTACCCTCTGAGGTTGGAGGGGCTTGTTGTAGCTGTCGAAAGGCCAGCCGATGGGTAGCTCTGCTCACAGCAAGCATCCGCATGTTTTAGTTCCACCTCCCCTTGCCTCATACCCAATTTAGCGCTTCACCTAAGCAATCCCTCGACCGTCGGCCGCCCGACTCCCCACCCGGTCTTAATTCATAGTCACCGCGGTTTTAATAAGTTAATTTGCCCGCGTCACTGGTATCTTTGCCCTGATACTCCCTCACCACCTGATGCAGCCTGACGGTTGCACGCCCGCCCGGGTTGCTGACAAGTGCTGCGCTATCTTCACATGGACATTCACTTTCAACTCACCTTCGCCGTCCCCTTCACTTTTTAATTCATGCAGGAACAGTCATCATAGGGATGCAACTGTTCTTCTAATAGGCCGCGCATGCTGCCAGCACTCTGATGTCACCTGCACACCTTTTGTGGACTCAAAGGACTGTAGTTTAGCATGGTTTTACCTGTCTATATGTATTGAAAGTTTGACATGCCTATACATGCTTTGTTTCATGTTTCCCCCTCCCGTTTTCTTCCATTTTTCCCCTAATTGTGTACATTGGCAAATCAATCCCACAGTGTGGGCACTAGTTATATATGCGTTCATTAGTCAATCCATTGTTGTCCTGAGGATGAACCTTGTATTTTAATTGGGTTCGAAACGTCATCGACTCGAATACACCAAATGCATAACTATTTTGCAATTTGCTATTTGCATATGTGTATAATGTATACTGTCTGTGTATAATTAATGATATCCAGACCACCACAACTTGACTATAAATCCCCCTGTTCGTTTTCCCTTGAGTGTGTTAGTCGGGCACCGGCTGGTGTCCCACTTGTATCACACTGATCCTCACCTGTACTCCATTAATTGAAAATTAAACTGTCCGGCTGGACATAAGATATAGAACTATTTAGTCTATATTTATTTGAATTCATTGTTTCTTTTCTAAGGACCGTTGTCTCTGCTGAGCCGATGGGGTAGGAGCACAAGTCAACAAGCTATAAATGAACAAAGTCAAATGATTTATTTGTATGTGATAGCATTCAGCACAAATGTGCCAGCCTTATACAAGGCACGGCCATCAACAGCCTGCAACCCCCTCCCAGGCTCTTACCACTCATGGACATTTGGGACATGACCCCTCCTCGTCGGCCTACTCCTTGGACTCTCATAAATGCCACTTACTGAAGGAGATCACAGGGTTTAAATAAATGGCCCATTCCAGAGACACCTTACCCGAGGGATTAAGGAGCACCAAGGAAACAACTCCACAAACAGAACATGCCCCACAGGGATGATGTCCAACCACGGCCGGCAGAACCCACAAAGTCCCCAATGGTTTCTTTGGTGCTGGATGGGGACGAGTGTGTACCAATCGATCCTGTATGCTTCCTGATCTTTTGAAAGCAAACAGTGGCGGAGCACCAAAGAAACCATTGGGGACTTTGTGGGGTCTGCCAGCCATGGTTGGACATCATCACTGTGGGGCATGTTCTGTTAGTCCCCAAACTAAACATGCCACATCCATCGATATAGGGACTGAACGACCTTGGACACAAAACACTTTCACGAATTGCAACAGTGAAAATCTGTTCAGTATGTTGGGATGACGACCCGCAAGGCAAAATTACGCATGCTTGAACATAAAAGTTCATTTAGGTGTAAAAAGACTCTAACTAAACTCATGTGTCATTTTGTGGAGAAAAATCATGATGCAGAAGATTTTCGATGGACAGTTCTTGAGAAACCGTACATACCATCACATATCAGTGAAGTCTCTAATTATCTGTTTATCAGAGAACAGAAATGGGTGTTTAGATTACACAGCGACAAGAGGGGCCTTAATGATGACATACCATGGACAAGCCTGTAAGGTCCCACAGGTTCATTAGGTGTTGGAACATGGATGGAGAGGGTTTAGTGAGATGCCTCTACATAATTTATTTATGGACCTGGTGTTGTCAGGTATAGATCGGGTTGATATATTTCCACCCTAAATAGCCATTAAGTTATAGAGTGGTAACACCCGACCAACGGTAGGTTTGAATAACGACACCTAGCACCATATTCCATTTAGTGACACACTGTATGTAGTTAGGGATTATGTCACGTATGTTATACCATAGTATCTCACACAGGGGCATTGAAATAGCCCAGAGTCGAGTACCGCGTATACATATATGTAGTTCTGATTTTCCATCACTATATGTATATACATTATTAAATGACCTTCCCTTTAGAAACATCGTTTGATTTAGCAACATCGTTTGACTTATGAATGCCCTTCCTCTTTACCACAAAGGTATATTTTGACCTATTAATTGATTAATACACATTAGCATTTCACGTCTGAATAAGATCATAATTATTAGGGAGTACCACATATACCTTTTTCGGTACATCGACTTGGACATTACACTGGTACGTTTTGCTGTTTTTGTACACGGAAAGTTGGAGCGTTTTTGCAACTATATTTATAGGCCAGAGGTTAATGCAAGATACCTCGGTTGTGGTATTTCTCTCTTTAGAGAAATTAAAGTGGTAGTGCAGGCATTTTTACCAGCTCACTGAGCACAATGAGAAATCTGGCGCCCAGCACGGAGGAGTCAAGGTAGACATAGTTGTTATGGTGTGATGATGTACATTATCGCCTGGGAACTACTGGCACTGTGTTTTTTGTGAAGCCACTTGGTAGCTCGAGTGTCGATGCACAAGAATAACAACGTAGCGCATGCGCCAGAAAAATAGAAGAATAGAAAAAGGTTGTCAATAACAATCAGTTGGCAATTTGTCAGGACCAATTATTTCTAATCTACACAGTGACTGGAATCTGGAGTCATATCAAAGATTATCCAAGCACAAAGCAACCTCCACATAGTGTTTTCTAGAATGAAAAAGCAGACCTGAAATAGAGTTAAAACCATAAAACAAGTTGCCTGTGAAATACAGGTAATCATGAACATATTCTCATTCTTAGTGCGGTATGTGTACTATTGGTCAGCGTGATACTATCAGTGTTGGTGCAACTAGCACAGTGCCAGACAAAACACATAACAAACAAGAGACACACTCTGGGGTAATTGCAGGCATTTAGATTTCACACAGTGTCAAAAGAGGTAAGAAACTCACCCATTTAGGGTAGCACTTCTGCCTCCTCGCGTGGGAGTAGAGATAACTTTGATTTAGCTTGTGAATGCAAGCGAGGAGAAGCTGTAGTAATCCCATAGTAGAAGTTTGGGTACTGCAGAGGAGACTTGTAAACAAACCATATTTTGTTACTTGCAATGTCGTAGTGAAGACTCCACAGGAAGTCCTACCCAATCTCTGCTGCCTCGGGAGTGGAGGAGCAAGAAAACTGGGCGACTTAAAATGCCCTTGTGGTCAGAAACTCTCAGATGATTCCATTAGAAGTGCCCAGAAGACCTAGACCGAGGCACGGATGTAATTGTATGGGCCGCATCTTAAGTGAACATGGAGTCATCAAATGTGCTAGTAGAGGCCTCCGATCTCTCTGGTAGCCAAAAAACGTACTGGTATTTGGAGAAGTGCCATAAAAAAACAGGCCGGCTTGGCGTTAGTGCTGGCGAACCTGAGCATATGGTCATGTTAACTCCCTGAGCCATGACAGAGCAAGGAGGAGGTGGCCGGAGTGCCTGGTGTCTTAAGGGGAGATGCCTTGAAACTGCGGCATAGAGGAGGGCATGATAAGCGCATGCGTGTCAACGCGGTCAAAGGCCAATCTCCTCTGAGCGCCATCTCAAAAATGGAGGCCGATTATGCTTTGGTATGGTGAACATTGACACTAAATGTATCAAAGCCATAAATGTGTATGATTAGGGGGCACTGACCTCGAGTACGAGGGGAATATACTTAATATGGTGTAGAAAAATTGTTAGAAAATTGAAAAGTTAGTAAAAAGAGTGTGGTATCCACTGTTTGGGAGCCTATAACTATGAATGCCAAATCATCACCTCTGGGGACAGTCGATGCTAGTACAAGGGAATATATATAGAGAATGATATACCCAATAACAGGATTAAAGGGTGCCATGGTCACAGGTGTAAATTTTGCCTCTGGAGGTAGGGACCATGGTGACTGTACATCTGCTATTAAAATTGACTAGGCAAGTGCCATATAGTAGACAGACAATAATGATACAGGTGGGTTAAATGTGGGGCCGCAAGTCTAATGTATATCAGAGTATGCTTCTGGAGGTCCATGAGGTAATCCCTCTGTAGTTGTGTGCTGCCATGCCATATGAATGATGGGGCTGTGTGCAAATGCCTAATGAGAACGAAATGTTATTAGTGTGTCTCTCACTGGCAGGATGGCTGAAGCCAGTGGTGATGATGATGTGTATACAGCAGTAGTCGTGCGGTATTCCCGGAGGTACTCATAGACAGCATTTCGCTCCAAAGAATGTTGTAGTTCAACCCACTCACATGAGTGGACAGAGAATCCAATTTTGTTCCCTTCTAAACAGCGTGACTTTGTTCATGCATGAATGCGCCTCCAGAACAGTCCACCATATGCCCTCGGCAGACTGTCCTTCAGTTTAAAAATGTGTGCAAACTGTGATACTTATTCTCTTTCAACTGATGCTGCTGCAGTGTTCCATAATGTGTTTTTTGAACGGTCTAGTGGTTATCCTGATATATCTTTTGTTGCAGGGATGTCACTGTATATTTGCAATTTCCAGTGCTGCGGATTGTGAGTGTTTTGTGTAACAGGCTCTGATTAGTATAAGTCAAGGGTCGACAGTCGGACCAGTCCGGGGAAACCGCTATGGTGCGTGCTGACGGTCGGTAGTTGGTGCACGATAGGGTTTCTGACCTACCCCTTGCTCTGCCAGTCCGGAAGGGTCGGCACGCCCAATAGCGTTTTGCCCTGACTGGTCCGACTGGTGCCATACAGATACACTGTACCAGCTTTGGGTCTGCCCCCAGGAGACACACTACGTACTTATGTAAGGTATACGGGGAATGCTTTGCACATATCTCACAAATCCTTTCCTGTTTGAGTAGAAGAAGTTGAATTGGTCCTGATGAAATGCCACGGTCCTTGTGGACAGTAAGAGTCATGAAACATGTCGACCCTTGACTTATATTAATCAGAGCCTAGATTGATCATTATATCTATCACTAACTCAAGCACACGTTTTTAACCATGACAAAAGGACCCGACAATTAAAATACTTTTTGGATCCTATTAGTTATTTTTAACAAACACACACCCTTCGCTCATTCTACTCACACCTGAACACCACATCCAAACCTTACTCCTCACGTCGGCTAAAATACCAAGCATTGGCATAACCAAGAGGTCTCGCCTTTGGGACCTTATAAGTGTTTAGGAAGTCAGTCCCAGGGTGAAGAGCATCATTAAAACTTGCTGCTCTTTTGGTGAGTTTGATGCCTGAGGGTAATTGTGGTATACATTGTATCCCTCAGTTCTGTACACTATACAAGTGCTTTAATGCCACACATAGTGGTAGTGATCGCTATATAAATGTTGCATTTCCATACTTGACGCCTTAAAGCACTGTTTGTCTGTATGTGCCCCAAAGAACTTGATTATACTGTACTGGTTGTTCTCTTGAGGGCTCTCTACACTGTCTGTGTGTGCACGCAAAGCTGTACTGTTTGCACACCAGAAGCCTCCCCGTTTTAAACTGAATTTTTAACACATGCCCTTTGTTTCTCACATGGAATGTTAATATTTCCGTTTATTATGACTTAAACATTTGTATCAACTATCATTTTGGAAAGTTGTATATATAAATGAGAGAAAGAGGTTATTTCGGGGGTCTACTCTGATTATCTGTTTAACAGTTCCTACAAAATTTCTTGTTTAAGTTCACACTTAAACAGTCCACGTCCAAAATGAATCGCAAGTGTCCAAAAAAAGACACTGTCAAACTATACGGTGTGTACAAGGATTTCTGCCCCCCATCCAACGTTAAAGAAGGGTTCAGCGTCGTTGGCACAATGCATCCCAAGACACACATGCGATGCCAATGTATTCATTCTATTTCAAATGACAATTAAACAGCGGCCAGCCTGAAATCTGGTGAAGACTCAGACAATAACCAAAACAAGGTGCACGCTGTTACGTGTGACCATGTACGGTCGGTCCGCTAACTCCCCTTAATGAACCACGTAGTTCACAGGGATGCTGTGGTTAATACCAGCGTACTGCAGGTTTTGAAATCATTACTAAGAGTGCAGTGCAACACCCTCATCATGTCACTTAACAGAAGCTGTTCCAGCCACTTGGCAGAATAACTAGAGGGAGGAATGACAGCGCTCATGCACCAGGAGGAGTGTGGGGTGTGTCCCTTGCCTGGGGTGGAGGGGACGTGCCTTCTAATGAAAGCGGCAAGGAAATCTGACCCAAAACAGATGGCCCCTGCGCGCCGCTGCTGGCTCCCAAGAGCAAAATGCTCTGGGAGTAAACATTTTCCAAAAAGCTGGGACATCCACACGCCTTTGGCCAATTGTGTGCTAAAGCCAGACTCAAAGGCCAATAGCGTGTGAGCACCACACGCACAAGCTTGTAGAAAAGCTGAAGTGATTCCAAGAGGCCGATTTCCTAGAGCAGCGCATGCGAGCTGCGCTAGGCCCGACCTAAAAAGAACTCCTGCAAATAGACCCCTGAGGGGCCCATTGGCCACTGCAGTACCGGCCCAGCGAGGAGCTTCCCAATGATGAAGGATGACACCTCTCGGGGTGGGTGAGGGCACTTGCTCCTAATAGGAGCACTTACCTGGACTTTCCTGTATTCATCACACTAGGAGACCTAGATCCCCACTTAGGAACTGCACACTCCTTGTTTTCATAGTCAGTTTTAACTGCAGAGCATATTTTCAGATCCATCACTTTTGCAGACCTAAAAGTTGAGCTGCATTAGGAAATAAGAGCTCATCCTTCCGAAGCAGACACACATGCACAGTGATGAGACGTGTCCATAAAGCACTATGTGGCAATCAAAAAAAGTTGCAGCTGGCTGTATTGTGCTACAGCAAGGGGCAGTCAGCAGTGCAACCACATGAGAGGGACAGGCTAACATTCATCACATCAGAGCTCTCATCTATGGTAGAGGCACAGGATAACATTAATCAGAGTTCATATGTCTGTGGCAGAGTGACAGGATAACATTCATCACATCAGAGCTTGCATGTCTGGGGTACAAGGACAGGCTAACATTCATTGCATCAGAGCTCACGTCTGTAACAGAAGAACAGGCTTGCATTCATCACACCAGAGTTCACATGCCTGTGGTAGAAGCACAGGATAACATTCATCACACCCGAGATGACATGTCTGTGGCTGTGGGACAAGCTAACATTTATCACAAAAGAGCTCACATGTCTATAGTATAGGTACAGGCTAACATTCATCACACCAAAGTTTACATGCCTGTGGTAGAGTCACAGGATAACATTCATCAATTCAGAGTTCACGTCTGTGGCAGTGGGACAGGCTAAATTTCAACACATCAGGGCTTGCATGTCTGTGGTGTGGCACCCAACATTCATGGCATCAGAGCTCACGTCTGTGGCAGAGGGTCAGGCTACATTTCAGCACATGAGAACTCTCACGTCAGTGGTGTGAGACAGGCTAACATTTATCACATCAGAGCTCACACTTGTATATAGGAGAACTACAAACCCTTATGTCCAACTGTGGCTTGAAGTGATGTCTCTTCTGCCTTCGTCTGGGAAATTGGTGCCACTGCGGTTACTCCTGTTTTAGAGAGAATAGACAATATTGACAAAAGAAAAAGAAATGGAATAACATTTCAAACTGCTGGCTAGCAGAGAGGTTAAGGAGGAAACTTGGTGGATTAGTCTGCTCTTTGTAGGTTACAGCAGTGAGTGATGTAGCTAGTCCGGGCGGAGAGAGAGCACAGGCTGCATAAGGTGCTTTAATTAGAGATCAGTTATTCTAGCGGAGCCCCAATGTCCTGGCCCGAGGACATGGCCTCATATTCAGAGTGTATCTGAGATGTGTGGGGACATGGGGGACTTCTGCCCGTTCCCCTCTAGGAATTCCATCACTTGGACTGTTAGGGTAGAATGAGTGAGTGTAGAGCAGTGCAGTCTGTCTGTGTGTGTGGGGGGGGGGGGGAGGGGTAGAGTATGGCACGGACCCTGAGGGAGGGCACACAAGAACATGTAAATTATGAGTGTTTAGATGGCTGAGTGTGGGCAGTATGTCTGTTTGAATGTATTAGAGAAAATGTGGGCTGGAAGGGCTGTTGAAAGTAGCAGCACTGATCCTAGACTCACCAAATCAGAAGATAGGTATGCTATCCTTTCTGAGCATCTATGAAGTCTGATAGATGCCTTCTAGAATATGAAGCTAGAGTTTATTGATTTTAGTCAGCGATATTGTTAGCCTTGGCATCTTTGTTGTGTTTTTCCCATATCTTTTTTTTCTTCTGACCTCCTGGTTTTGACTGTGTGCTCCATTTCGTTTTTGCTGGTTTTAGGACTCTGGGCACATTAACACTGCTGACCAGTGCTAAAGTGCAGGTGCTCCCTGTGTAAATGGTATCTGTAACTGGCTATCCATGATTTGCATATTTGAATTACTGGTAAGTCCCTAGTAAAGAACACAAAGTGTGCCCGGGTTCTATAATTCGAATGCTACTAGTGGGGCAGCAGCACTGATTGTGCCACTCACATGAGTAGCCCTGCAACCATGTCTCATACCTGCCACTGCAGTGTCTGTGTGACCTTGCAAGTGCAGCCACTTGTCAGGCCCAAACCTTCCCTTTTATTACATGTAAGGCACTGCTAAGGTAGGCCCAAGGTAGCCCTATTGGCAGGGTGCAGTGTATTTAAAAGGTAGGACAAGTACTGGTGTGTTTTACATATCCTAGTAGTGAAATATTACTAACTTCGTTTTTCACTATTGCAAGGATTATCTCTCCCATAGGTCATCACTGGAGCTGCCTTGTAACTTCGTACCCTTCCATTTGGGAAGTGATAGAGTTGTAATTTTGGCTCCCTGAACTCACAATTTAAAAATATATCTTTTAGTGAAGTTGGTTTTAAATTGTGCGTTTGAAAATGCCACTTTTAGAAAGTGAACATTTTCTTGCTTTACCATTCTGTGCCTCTGCTGGCCTATGAAATTCACGTCTCGGTTAGGATGACAGTTGGGCTGTTTGTGAATTTACTCTAGACAGTCACACAAAGGGAGCTAAGGTGTGTCCTGCATATCCTAATGGCCCATCACCCGGCTAATGGGTGTTCCTGAGGTACAGTGGTGGGAGGAGTTGTCACTGACACCTGGATAGGACTGTGCCTGTCCTCGCACAAAGTCCACCCCCTTGTAGGTTGTCTGGAGCCAGGTCAGGGAAAGGCAGGCTCTTGTGCACTACAAAGGCTTTCCTTTGAAGTTCGCCCTCTGGGGCCGACCAAATCAGTCATGCGCACTCTCCTTTTATCTCTATGTAGGCAGCATGCAGTGTACATAGAGAAAATGGCCTCCCCATAGGCGCCAGGCTGGGTGCCATCCCCACCAATCACAACACTGCAATTGCAGTTGTGATGGGCTTAGGGGAGGGGAGGAAGGGAGACTGCCTGCTTCCTGTTCCTGCCAGAGGCAGGAGAGCAGGAAAGCAGAGAGGCTGAAGACATTTGTGGGAACCTGCATCTTTCCCTAGACCAATGCAGAGTTGTGTCAGGGACGGGAAAGCTGCTTCAGCTACTTTACTGCAGCTCCGAGGAGGGAGGCAGTTAACACCAGGCTCTCTAAGTGCTGGAAATCATTTTTCTAGGGCTGCCTTTTCAGTGTTAAGAGGATCGAGGCTGATATGACAGCTCAAGTAAGAACACAGTATCATTGTTTTCCGGTATAATGAAGTGATCCTGGGTTTGTAGTTCCCTGCTTTTCTGGTCTTTGACACTACAGGTTTTTGGCATGATAGGCACAGGTTAAGATGAATTATAATAGAATGTAGTGTAAGGAAGTATAAGTAATACATTAAAAACTGCTGGGGTTCAAAGAAAGTTGAGTATAGTGTTTGTTATTGATGCCTTTGCAGAAGCGATGCTGTCTGGCCTGGATTATCTCATACCGAGCAGAAGGGTTTTAGGGATGCTGAGGAGATAGTGGAGGTGCTGGAACAATTTTCAGAGTGGGGTGCTGTCATCAATGTTGCGTGACTGACTCAAGTCATAGGGATTGTGAAAACCTTCTTGCTTTCTCAAATTTGTTTGAAAATGCACCCTTTGCCCACTCTTTTTTCAAAATTTTCTCAGGGGGCGGTGAGAACCACCTCCTCTAAACCCCTCTTATGCCAGTTGGGCAAACGTGACTGGTGGGCGCCAGAGGATAAGAATGATGATGTGGAGGAGCAGAGCCTGCAGGGGAATGTTGTATATCAGGATTTGCCCGGGAGGAAGACACCTTAAAGGGCAAGCAGCAGTGTTTCTTCCAGAGGTCTCTCACCAGAGGAGCTGGACGACAAGCGGTAGACCAGGAGGCATCAATTTGAGCTGTAGAGGTTCAGGATGGAGCATGAAAGGGAGCTCCAAAAGAATACATTTGCAGTAAGTGATAGAAAAATTATGCTTGCTGAGGAGGTGAGCTTAAAGGAGTTGGACTTGAAGGCCAAGTCCAGCACAGATGGTGGTATCATTTATTCATGAAATCTGAGAAAGTGGTGCACTGAACAAGATATGTAGTTAAAGAGTAGCGCTTCACATAAAGGGGGTATCTGAGAAGAATTGGGGGCAGAGATATGGCATCACTTCACAGTGGATGGGATGGACACAATGTGAGCCTTAGGGAGTGAACAGGACATCACTTACCCTGAGATGAAGGCAGCACTCCTTACATGGTATGGTCTTACCCCTGACAAGTATAGGGATCAGTTTAAACAGAGTAAGAATCTTGATTCCCAGACATGGCTTGAGTGTGTGGATTCTTTTTGCAGAGCGCTGGATGATTGGGTAAAAGGCAGTGAGATAATAGAGTAACAGGGGCTGTACAATTTGATTGTATGGGAGCACTTCTCTGGTCTGTGCGTGACCATCAATGGACAGAGGGTAGAGGGTAGAGGATCTGAGAGACACAGGAGCCAGTATTACTAATGTCAGGTCTCACCTGGTGTCTGTCGAGCAAGTGGTCCCTGGATTGCTTCACCAAGTAGTTGCAGTAGGCAACAGCGAGTGCTTTTGCAAAGTAGCTCAGGTTCCCTTTGAGTGTGGGGGGGGGGTTCGACAGTCCTTTGAAGTTATCTGTGAACCCATGCATGCCTGTGGATTGTCTGATAAGTAATGACCTGGAACATACCACCTGGAGGGAGGCGGAATACATGTCCTATTTGGAGATGTTGTGATTGCCTGAGTGCGCTTGCCTGACCACCCAGTCCATGGCAGCCCAGGGTGATCAGAAAGACCTGGAACGTGAAACAGTGGCACAGGTGTCTGCCAAGAAGAAGGGGGACGTGGGAAACCCGCTCCTAAAATTCCCACAGTCCGGGAGGAGGCTGAGCCTGTGGGGTATGTCCTGCAACCTACAGGGGAAGAAGTGACCAAACTGGGGAAGCTGCCTGAGCTAACCCATTGGCAGCAGGAAAGGGTCCCACCAGTGAGGAGTTCTTCACTACACAGGAGATGTGCCCTACTCTTGTGGGTCTTAGGCAGCAGGCCGAAGACCAGGCAGTGGGCAAGAAGCCCAAGTCTCACCTGTTCGATTGGGAGAATGATCTCCTCTATAGTGAGCCTAAGGTGGGTGAGCCTGGGGCAGCCCATGTGCTGCTGGTACTCCATTGCTCCAGAGCCTTCCTACTGGGACTGCCTCATGATATGCAACTGGCAGGACATTTGGGGCAGAACAAGACCTTTGACTGGCTTGCCACCCACTTTTACTGGCCCCAAATGAGAAAGCATTCTGATTCCTTCTGTAGGTCCTGCCAGACTTGCCACGCAAGTGACAACAGTGGGGAGATGTAAGACTACTCTGCAACCATTCCCTGTCATGAACATCCCTTTCGAGCAGCTGGGCATTGATTTTCCGGGGCCTCTGGATCCCAAGACAGCCATGGGCAACAGGTTCATCCTGGTCTTGGTGGACCATGCCACCCAGTACCCGGAAGCTATGCCCCTCAGGACAGTGGTGACCTGGGCAGGGAAGGGGATCTTTACCAATGTGTGTTTCCCCAAGAAGGTGGTATCTGACCGGGGTACCAACTTTATGTCACTGTGATGAAGGCCATGTGGCGGGAGTATGGAGTTAACTACAAATTCAAAACCCCTTACCACCCCCAGAGTAAAGGGTTGGTTGAGAGGTTCAACCATACCCTGAAAGGCATGATTGGGGGTCTGTCTGAACCCATAAGGCATAGGTGGGATGCCCTCCTGCCATGCATTCTCTTCGCCTACAGGGAGGTACTACAGAAGGGGTCTGGCTTTAGCCCCTTTGAGCTGAATCCTTTGAGAGAACCTCTCAGTTCGGTCAAGGAAGGCTGGAGGCAAGATCCTGGGAAGCCACCCCAGGTTGTATTCATTTACATGGTGGCCTTCTGAAAATAGACAGCCAGCTTCAGGACACTCACTCAGGCAAACCTGAAAGCAGAAATGTTGGTACAGCCAGAATATCACTTTGGTTGAGTTTCAGCCTGGTCAGAAGGTGGGGGTGATGGAGCCAGTAGAGCCTCGTGCTCTACAAGACATGTGGCCTGGCACATATAAGGTGAAAGAGTCCAAGAGTGATATCACCAACCTGACATGCACCCCATACCCCGAGCTGATGAGCCCATTGATGGGCTGGGGGCTGGCAAGGTACTCCGTAGGTTTGATCTAACGCCTGGGTACCGGCAGATTGCCTTAACCGAGGGGGCACAGCAGAGGTCAGCGTTCTCAACACCAGAAGGGCACTACCAGTACCAGGTCATGACTTTTGGGTTGAAGAACGCCCCTGCCACATTTCAGAGCTTGGTCAACCAGGTCCTGGCTGGGTTTGAGACCTTCAGTGCTGCCTACTTTGACGATCTTGCTATTTTTCGTTCCAGTTAGAAGGACTACTTGCCCTGCCTCTGAGAAGTGTTGAAAGCCCTGCAGAAGGTAGGCTTCAATATCAAGGCCAGTAAGTGCCAGATAGGGCAGGGGTCTGTGGTGTACTTGTGGCACCAGGAAGGAAGCAGCCAGCTGGTGCCCCTACAACTCAACATAGACACCATTCTGACTTGGGCATCCCCCAAGACCCAAACAGAGGTGAGAGCCTTCTTAGGTCTCACCGGGTACTGCCGCAAATTTGTCAAAGGGGATAGCACCATTGTTGCCCTTGACAGAGCTGACTTCAAAGAAGCAGCCACTTTAGGTGATCTGGACTGAGGCATGCCAGGCTGCTTTCAGTTCTTCCGAGCACCCTGGGCTGCCATGGACATTGGAGTCAGGATGTGCTTTTTTTTTTTAAACACTTTATTCACAGCTGCATGACAATAGACATTACATTCCACTTGAGATTTTCAGTAGAACAGCTGGCTTTTTTGGTTTTTCACCCCAACCCATAACTCCTCATCCCCACAGTTCCATACCTCGGTATGTACCTAGTTGGTGTTCAGTGCCACTATACATTCAATACTGCCTCACAGTTACATGTCCGTATTGGCCGTCAACTGCTCTCGGGGAGAAACTAAGAACAAAGAAATAAACTAAGATCTCATCCCTCTTCCCACCCCCCACCCCCACCCCTGAGCAACCCTGCTCTCCCGTCTCCCGGTGGTCCAAGACTCCCTAACTCCGAATTCTGTCTACTCCGGTTCTTGTGTACCATAGTGTGTGTCGTGGCTTGATGTGGCACAGTGATGTTCGTGAATCTTTAGGTTTCCAGAAGGCAGCCTCCACCCCCTCCACCTCATCTCTGCGAGTCAAGACCCGGTGCAAGCATCTGGGCAAGGTCAATGTCCTCCAACACTAATAGCATGGCTTCCCATTCTTGGGAGATGGGGTATTTCCGGTGGCCCCGCGCTTCTTCCCTCCGGAGCGCTGCACCCTCTGCCCGTCCCCACTTCAGCACCTCTACCTGCCATATATGTGGCCCCGGCGATTGGGGGGATTTCCATCTCATCGTGATGGCCCTAATTGCCAGTAAGAGCGCCAGGTCCAGTAACCTCAGTCGGGCTTTCAGTGACTTAGATCGTCTACGCAGCCCTAGGAGGCAAGGTAGCGCCTCTTCCGGCACAGGGAGGCCCGTGACCGTCCGCAACGTCCGGCACACCTCCGACCAGTACCTGCGAAGCCGCAGGCAAGACCGGACCATATGAAGAAACCCAGCCTCATCCTCTCTGCACCGTGGGCATCTGTGGGGGGAGTCCGGGAACATTTTATGAAGTCGCCTGGGGGTCAGGTATGCTCTGTGTAGAACCATCACCTGTATGAACCGGAACTTTACGTTGCGTGACACCCGTCTAGGATGGTCCAGGACCGTGGCCCACTCCTTCTCTGTCATCACTCTGGCCGTGTCTTGGACCCAAGTGTGCATGAGGGCTGTGGTCGGGATTGCAGCGTGCGTCCTGATGCCCGTGTGTAGCCATCGCACCAGATGTCCCCCCTCCCCCATGTAGTGCAATAAGTGGACCAGCCCATGTTGCGGGGGTTGGAGTCGTTGCGGGTTCCCATCTGTGCTGTATGTAATGCGTCATCGTGGCGTGCAGTAAATACAACCGGGGAGGGGTGCCGGTGACTCACAAGAAGGTGTCGTGGTCAAGAAGGTTATCATCCCTGAAAAAGGCGCCCACTGTCGTTACGCTGGCTTCCTGCCACGGCCGCAGCACTCTATCGGTAAGTCTACTCTGTGGCGTTGGAATGCCCAACAGAGGGATGTTTGCCGCATATGCTACTGCCGTGGACGTATATGTTAGAGCTTTCCGCCAGCACAGTAAGGCCGTGCGGAGGAGCAGATGGCAGTCCGCGGGGACACGGCTTCGCGGGAGCAGCAACACGTGTAATTCACCCCGGCTCAGTCGCTCTGGCGAGTAATCTATTTCGTAAAGATTCCGCCCTGCTAACCAGTAGGAGAGCCATTGAAGCTGACTGGCAAAGTAATATCCTTTAAAGTCCGGGGCCCCCAGTCCTCCTGCTCTAGTCCCCAGCTGTAGTTTCCGGAGACCTATCCGCCGTCTCCCCACTCCCCAAATCGAGGTGATTAAGAGTGTATTGAGTGTGTCAAAAATCGACTGTGGTAGAATTACAGGGAGATTAACAAAATAATACAGGATGCGGGGTAGCATTACCATTTTGGAAATTGCAATCCTGCCCATAACGGACAAAGGTAGCGTCGTCCAAAACCCTACAGAGCTGCGTAGACGGGTAATAGCTCGTTTAATGTTCCCATCTATCTGGTCCTCTTGCTTCCTATATACCTGGATCCCCAGGTACTTGAACATGGACGGGGCCACCGGGATAAGGTGGGCCCCAAAGGGAAGGAGGCCTGGGTTTGGTGTGTCCCGAAAAAAGTAGCCGATCGACTTGTCAGGGTTTATAGTCAGGCCTGAGGCAGCAGCAAAGCTGTCAAAAATCTTGTAAATGGCCGTGTGATTCGCCTCCAAGTCCTGGAGGTACAATAATAATATATCATCAGCATAGACCGACAGTAAGTTATCAGTGCCGTTGCTCGGGATACCTGTTTGTAACACCTTGGTTCTCAGGGCTATAGCTAGGGGCTCCAAGGCGAGGACAAATAAAAGTGGGGACAAGGGGCAGCCCTGTCTAGTGCCACGGTGAACCGTGTATTTGTCAGATATATGTCGCCCTGTACGCGCCCGTGCCGAAGGTGCGGTATACAGTAGCCTGATCCAAGCCAGGAGAGAGGCCGGAAACCCAAACTTCTCCAAGGCCGAAAACATGAATGACCAAGACAACAAATCAAACGCCTGCCTAAGATCCAACGCTATACAGCCTGCTCGAGGGAGGTCTTGCGGAGTGTTCGCCATGAGTGCATGCAGACGGCGTGTATTCATGGAAGTGCTCCTACCCGGGAGAAATCCACATTGGTCTCTATGGATCAAGGTAGGTAGGTACGTCTGTAATCGTAATGCAATCGCTTTGCTAAGTATTTTGTATTCTGTAGAAAGCATCGACAGGGGGCGATAGTTAGATATATCCAGGCAGTCCCTTCCGGGCTTCGGCAGGGAGACAACCAGCGCCTGCATGGTAGAGTCGGGCTAGTGGCCTACCTCCAGCGCCGTTCAGTATATCCGCTCCAGTACCGGCACTAGGATATCCGAGTAAGACGCATAGAATTCCACCGGGAGCCCATCCATGCCAGGCGTCTTGTTACGGTTTAGGGACTTGATGGCTACACGTATCTCATGCTGTGTTATGGGTCCCTCAAGGCTCTTTCGAGCATCCGCGGTCAAGGTTGGCAACAGAAGGTCGGTCAGGAAGTCGGGCAGACGTCCCGGGACCTCTCGCGCAGGTTGAGCATATAATGCAGTCAAGTGATCATAAAACGCCTTATTAATCTAAGTTTGTGTGTGAACCAGAACACCTGTTCCGGACCGTATTTGGGTTATCACTGGGATATCTGGGTGGTCTCGCGCCATCCGGGCCAAAAGCGCTCCTGACCTATCCGCTTCCGCGTGTTGTCTACGGAGATACTCTTTGTGGTCTATAATTCGCAATGTTTCTAAAGTATCTGCATGTTCTATATTCTCTAGTTGTAGCTCTTTCTTCTTCTCAGGATCTTCCCCTGCCTCCTGTTCTAGCGTTTTCAACCTACTTTCTATAGCACAGAGCTTCTGGCGTATTTCTTGTCTGGCTCCCACTAATTGTCCTATCGCTGCACCGCGCACCACTACCTTCATGGCGTCCCATACCACCAGGTTTGTGGAGGCTGAGTCCCAATTCTCAGCGAAATATTTACTCAGAGTTTCCGACAACGAGGACCTGAAGGGGCCATCTTCTAACAAGAGCAGGTCGAGGCGCCAGGTAGGGACCGGAGTCGGAACCCTGCCCCACCGGAGGCCGAACGTCAGGGGCCTATGATCAGAGAAGGTTTTTGCCAGATACTCTGGATTCTCCACTTTCGAAACCAATGCATCGGAGCACAGGAACCTTATCAATCCTAGTGTGGAGTACGTGTATATGCGAGTAGTAAGAGTATTCCTTTGTTTCTGGGTGAAGCGCTCTCCAGACATCCCGTAGGTTCCATCCCGCCGCCCACGTCTGGTAAAGCTCTGTCAGTCGGGACACTCCAGCTACCTGCAATGGGGGGTGTGACCTATCCCGATCCATGTCCATGATCATGTTCCAGTCCCCCCCCAGGACCCAGGGGATGCCCGCCCAGTCTGCCAGCGCCAGGCTCACCGTCCCCAGGAATTTGTCTTGGTCAAAGTTTGGCGCGTAGATACAGCCAAGGACTATCAGTGTGCCATCCAGTGTGCCCTTCACTAGTATGAATCGGCCCTGCTCATCCACCTTCCTCTCCAATTCCGCAAATGGCGTACCATGTCTGACCCAGATCGTCGCCCCTCTGGAGAAGACAGAGTAAGTTGTGGAAAAAATTGTGCCTCTCCATTTCTTCCGCATCTTAGTGGCCTCTGTAGCGGTGAGGTGGGATTCTTGGAGAAAGGCAATCTGCGTGTGGTGTCTAAGCAGGAAGGAGTGAATGCTATGCCTCTTCTGTACCGCCCCCAAGCCACGTACATTCCAGGTCGTGAGTCTATATATTCCTGCTACATCAGCCATTATCATACACGGATCTGCTCTGGAGTCGCCGGAGCTCCCTGACCTGAGCTCTATGTACTAACCACCGCGAGACGTCCCACCCCCAACCCTCATCATAGAACTGAACAATAACGGCGCAGCATAAAAACAAAGCTGGGCCCAACAATGAAACAAAGTTTAAACAGTTTGAAAGTCCGGTGCATTCGCCTTCGGGGGGGGGTGGTCTAGCACCATTACAGTCCTTGCTCCCTCTTGTTGGGCTCTGCCGGCTCAACGGCAATCTGTCCTTAGGGGCAACGTTACCAATGAAAAAAGGAGAAAACA
Source organism: Lissotriton helveticus (assembly GCF_964261635.1). Classification (NCBI taxonomy): domain Eukaryota; kingdom Metazoa; phylum Chordata; class Amphibia; order Caudata; family Salamandridae; genus Lissotriton; species Lissotriton helveticus. Next base: position 1,043,100,245 of record NC_136068.1, on the reverse strand, counting down.
ATGCAATCCGCCCAGGACTTACAGAAGCGGTGAGGCGTATTCCCACCCCGGTCAGTCCAAGATAGACCCCCGCCCATCGGGCATATAAAAATAAAACAAGGATCACGGGAGGAAAATTCGGGGGTGGGGGGGAGACAAACACCAAAGGAGAAAGTCCTTGTTCCCAGTTAACCTCAGGGAGGAAGACCCACCCATGGTACCCACAGGAGCCCGTAGCTCAAACAGTGAGAAAAAGAGGGTAAACCACGTCTTCCATTTCGATGTAGGAGCAAAACATGTATTCATAATTCCCGCGGCCCCCCCGCCCGCCCCCATCCACTCAAATAATCACACTGAAAGTAAGGGCAAGAGAGAAGAGATACAATACGGTTAGCAGGTAGGTCTACCATTTTCAGCCCGTTCCTCCCTCACAAAGTTGTCCGTTACATCATCAGCAGTCCGGGGCGTGATAGTGGGGAACAGAATCACGCTATGTTCCGAGTCCGAATGAACTGAGCTGTCCTCCGAGTCCGTCGTTATTTTCTTAGGGTCCTCTCTGAAGGTGCCTGCCAACGTCAAAGCTTCTAGTTGGTTTTCCTTCTGCTGTTCTCGCGGGGGTCCCCGCCGTCGCTCTCCGCGTCTCGGTTTGGGAGACCCCGTCGGTCCCCCCATCTGTGTGTCTCCCGAGCCCTCGACAGCCGATATTTGGGTATTCTCCTGGCTACAACATACATACAATTAGTTAAGGGTTCGAGGGAAGTTTAAGGACCAGAGCACAGTTATAACCCCCCTGAGACTATTCTCCTGGCTCCCATCAATACCCATGACTTCCAGCCATTCCTCGACAACTGAGGGACACTCGAAAAAGTGCGTCTTCCTCTTGTGTATGACTTTCAGGTGTGCAGGAAAGAGTAATGCATACTTCAGGTTGGCCTTTTGCAGCTTCCTTTTCACCTTCAGGTAGGACGAGCGCTGTTTTGGACCGTGTTAGTGTAGTCCGGATAGAGGGAAATCCTGTGGTTGTCATATTGTATAGGGGATTTCTCCTGCGCCTTTGGTAACAGGACATCTCTATTCCGATAATTCAGGATTCGCACTATGAGAGGGCGAAGGGGTCGACCCGGGCTGGGCCTACCAGTCGGGATCCTGTGCGCTCTCTCCACGCAGAAATGCAGCGACAGGCCCTCCTCCGTGACATGGTCTCGGAACCTATGTTCCATAAAGTCCGCAGCATGAGCCCCTTCGCAACGTTCTGGAAGGCCTATCACGCGGACGTTATTGCGGCGGTTACGTCCTTCCACATCCTCCACCCTGTCCATAAGAGAAGTGACCTGCCTTTGAAGCTGTTGTATGGAAGTGGAATGCTCCGCCACAGTCGGCGTAATCTCCTCTATGGCCATGCTTTGGTCCTTGACTCTGTCCGCCAATTTGCCGTGATCAGCTTTCAGCAAGGACAGATTCGTGGTCAGGGTGCCCATCTGCTGCTCAGCACCGCTCGAGAATCCCTTATTTCCTGCAATATGAGATCCAGTTTGTCTAGTGGCTGCCCATCCATCAGTTGTTGTGCATTGGTCGCCGCCGACGCACTTTCCCCGTCAAAGGACGGCACGGTACGGGTCGTCGCTGGACCCCCCCAAGCTCTCCGCCATCTTTACGCCTTTGCGGACCATGGTAGGCAGTTCTCTCGGTCCTCTCGTGGCTTTGCCCGCGTAGACCTCCGCAATGAGCCCTCTGGGGAAGGGGCAACAGCCAGCAACTCCCGGTCCGACAGGGCCCGGTCGTGGGCGCGACGCTCAACCGTCCGCGGGCCAGCGAGCCCGGGGGATTCCCCTCCCGATCGTCTGCGTCTTACCGGCGTGCGGCTCCTCTGGGGTGGGGGGCCGACAGTCCCTGCTCAGTGTTCAGTAGCACCCCACAATTATGAGGAAGGGGGAGGAAGAGGCGTCACTATTTTGAGGGGGGCTCTCTCGGTGTCCCCTTCTGCCCTTACTGGGCCGCCTCTGGCCTCCTCAGATGTTTGTCCCACTGGTGGGGTATAGGGCCTGCAGCTTCCAGGGTAGCCTCCTCTCTGGCCCGGTCCCTTCTATGAGTCACCCAGAGGAACCGCGACGCGGTGCAGGCCAAGGGGGAAGGCCCCCCGCTTCATTCCAGCCCCGCGGGACCGGGAGTCAACGGCCCGGGGGGAGGGAGGGAGAGGGAGAGGCGGGCACCCTCCGGCTCGGGCAATGGGATGACCCCCACTCGTGTCCTGTCGGCAGTGTCCGGGTACGGCTCTTCACCCACCGGGCCTCGCCTCACAGGCCACCGCTTAGCCGCCTCCTCCGTCGGACCTCCTTGTCTCCGTGTCTCTCACCTCCAGGGCACGGTGCACGTCCACCTCATCCGGTGTTCGTCCGTGTCCGGGGCCTCCCTCCGGGACCGCCGCCGCGGCTCAGCTGCAATATCCCAAGTCTTCTTCGGCTGTTTCGGTTTCGGGCGGAGCGGTCCCGCTCCGCACTGTGGTCCCCGGCGTCGGCCTGCGCGCGCCCGCAGCAGGCCTCACCCAGGAGATCGAGATCTTGTGATGTCCCTTCGATCACCGACCGGCGCCAGGGGTGTCACCGAGTGCTACTCGGATTCCGGCAGCGGTAGCATCGGCCCTAGGAACCCCAGGGTATTTTTATCCGGATATTGCCCCTAACAGCGCCGGAGCTCTAGCAGGGCCCGTCCGCTCTCATGGCCTGCTAGCCACGCCCCCCCCAGGATGTGCTTTAACGAGAGATCAGTTGTTCTAGTGGAGCCCCAATGTCCTGGCCCAATGACATGGCCTCATTTTTGGAGTGTATTGTTGAAGTGTTGAAGGACATGGGGTTCAGACCCCTGCCCATTCCCTTCTAAAACTGCCTGTTCCTCTCTAGGACTTCCATTACTTGGACTGTGAGGGAATAATGACTGAGTATAAAACAGTGAAGTCTGCCTTTGGGGGAGTAGAGGGGGAGTAGAGTATAGCCGGGCCCCTGAGGAAGGGTGCACAAGAATGTGCAAAGAGGTTGGATGAGTGAGTGTTTGAAATAGTCTGTTTGAGTGTAATAGAGGAAATGAAGGCTGGAGGGGCTGGAGGAAGTAGCAGGCAGGAACAGTTCAAATTAAACATACAACTGCAGCACTGTTTCTAGACTCATCAGATCAAAAGAGAGGTATGCTATCCTGTGTGAGAATCTCTGAAGCCTGAGAGATGCCTCATAGAATATGAAGCTGGAGATTTTATATTCAGCAATATGTTCATTCCAATTCACTCTGTTTACTAATATTGTTTAGAGAGAAGTAAGCATTAAACCCTCTGCAGGTTTTAACTGCAATATATTTGTTATAAAGAATACAAGATGCAGTAGCTGGATAAACTCTTATTTTATTCACGGCCTCCACTGTGCCACCAGGGTAACAGGAACTTACATTACATTTCTCTCTTCACGTTCAGACTGCCCAACTGTCAACATTCTAAGGCAGCCTTCAGGGACAAAGAACGTTCCAATGGGGAAGAAGAGGGAGGGGTAGAAGGAAGGTACCAAGTGGAGGATAAAATAATAAAGGAGCACATATCATAACCCGTATAGTGCCAGCCTCGTGTACATTGTTCACCAGCTGATTATTTAGTTACATACACTTTGCACAGAATACTCTAGGGATTATAACACATCTTCCCTCCTAACAAAACAATGGAAGTCAGAATACACCGGTATACTAACAAAGTTAATACATACTGTAGTCCTTGTGCGAGTTATGTTTACTGGTAACCCTCTTGGTGTGCACTCTTTGGTCGGTGGTTCCCAGAGAGTTCCCCTGTGCATTGGCCCCTGGTTCATGGTATCTTGCCAACAGGTCCATGCTCCAGTTTTGTCCATTCTCTAAGGTCACAGTGTTATTCTTTACCTCTACAATCTTTTTTGGCTTTAAATATTTGGACTCATAGTTGCCAGTGATATTCGGCCTCTTTACCAACACCAACTCTCCTACTGCCCAATTTTGTGTCTTGCATCCATATTTCGCATCATACCTTTCTTTATATTTGGTTTGATGAGATTCTACTTTGTCTCTAACCTCTTCAAACGAATGAGAAGAAAACTCTCCACCTCCCATCCAGGAAGGGAAGAACTTGGTACTCGGTTTCCTTCTTCTGAGAGAACAGAAAGGAGATATGCCAGTTACTGTGTTGGGAGTAGTGTGAAATGCCCATAGCAACTCCCTAATTGACCTTTCTACAGGAACATTATTGGCACACGCTAACTGGATGTTTTCTTTAATCATTCTATTCACTCTCCTGATCATGCCATTTGCCCACGGGCAGTACAATGCTGTTTTGAGATGTGTAATATTGAGCTTCTATGGCGAATGTGTTGCTCAATAATTCGATTAAAGATTTGGTAGTGATTACATTGACCAATTTAGTTACCACCCAGTGTGAATGGAAGTCAGTGAAGTTAAATTGCTTGTCCATACCTGACCTGTTGATTGGGCCTATAATATCCAAAGCCAGTTTGTCCCATGGTTTACTTGGGATAGACACTGGCGATAATGGAGCCTTCTGAATATGTTTGGATTTGTCACTGTTTGCGCAAGCATGGCAGTTCTTCACCTTGCTCTCCACAGAGGAATCCATGCCTGGAAACCAGTAGTGCTCCCTTAGTCTATTCTTTGTAAGGCTTCTTCCCAAGTGTCCTTCATGGACTAGATCAATGAGTTTATTTATTAAGATCTTTGGGGGTATTATTTTGTCCTTTCTCCAGAGCAAATCCTCATTAATGCTAATCTCATGTTTCACTACCCAGAATTTGCTCAACTCTTCATCAACATCCTTGCGATTCTCAGGCCACCCATTTATAGTTAGTTCCTTCAACTTGATGATGGTTTGATCATTGTTCATACCTTCAGCCCATTCCTCCTTGCTAATGGTAGTTGAATGGACTTGCAAAATAGGAAATTCTTGAACTTCAAATTGCTCCACCTTGTCTAATGGTGCTCTTAAAAGAAAGTCTGCTGCTTTATTGTGTTCTCCAGCCACAAACTCAACTTTGAAGATGAAACTTTCCAATCCTAACACCCATTTGGCAATCCTGGTTGTACAACTGGTAGCCCCCTTTGAACTGAAAACGTACATCAAGGGTTTGTGATCCGTGCGAATGGTGAATTTAATGCCCCCTAGGTAAAATGTAAAGTGTCTCACGGCCCAGAAACAGGCTAGTGCTTCCTTTTCTATTACTGAATAGTTTTTTTCTGCACTGCTCAGGGTACGAGAGGCGAAAGCAACTATTCTTTCTCTGCCTGCGATGACTTGGGACAGGGTAGCGCCTAAACCTTTATTACTGGCGTCCGTGGGAAGGATGGTTTTCCCTGAAGGATCATACAGCCTGATTCATGTACATGCCGTTTTGCGTGTCCCTAATAGCGAATCATAGCGATTCGCTATTGAGGACACGCAAAACGGCATTCATGTAGGAATTGCTACTTAAATAGCGATTCCTACATGTTCTTTATTTGCGAGTAGCAATTTGCTACTCGCAAATACTCCCCATTCATTCCTATGGGCCAAGAGGCCCATAGGAATGAATGGGGATTTGCGAGTAGCAAATTGCTACTCGCAACTAAGATAGCGATTTTAAGGGTGCCAGGGGTGTCCAAAGGACGCCCTGTAGCACCCCTAAAATGCACTTTTGGGCAGGTGTTGCGCACACACATGTCCAAAGGACATGTGTGTGTGCTACATGCAACTTTGAAAAATGCTTTTAAAAGCATTTTTCTGAGTTTTTGCTATTTACCGACAGGTCTGACCTGTCGGTAAATAGCGGCCCCAAAAGTCCAAAATCGCTATTTTGTTTTGTGTCATGAATAGCATTTGAGGAATCTCTATTAGAGATTCCTTAAATGCCATTCCACGCAAATATGCGAATTCTTACGTAGCGATTTTTGCATTTGGTATCATGAATACCAAATGCAAAAATCGCACTCGCAAAGGGCCAGATTCTGAGAATCTGGCCCTTTGCGAGTGCAATTTACCTACATGAATCAGGCTGTAAGTTACACAGATATGGGGCATTAAGGATAGCTGACTTAATGGCCTCAAAAGCACTCTGGTGTATTTCTAACCACTTGAATTGGGAATGACTCTTGGTGAGATCTCTGAGATCTCCAGCAATGTCCGCAAAGTTTTTAGCATACTTTGCCATGTATTCAGCCAGCCCAAGGAAAGAAAGTAATTGCTTATTTGTGGGAGCTTGAGCTTCTCGATGGCCTCCAAAAGGCTGAGCTTAGGTCGGAAACCCTCTTTGGATATTGAGTGCCCCAAGTAATCTACTGACCCCACTCCAATTCTGCACTTCTTTTCATTGAGAGTGAGCCCTGCTTCTTTAAACTTTCCTAGAACTGATGTGAGATGTGTATCATGTTCCTCACTAGTGGCACCATATATTAACACGTCATCTTGGAAGCATATCGTACGAGGAATTCCTTCCAAGATGTGTTTCATGATCTTTTGAAATACCGCAGCCGCCAATGCCAGACCAAACGGCATACGGAAGAACATGAAGGAACCTAAGGGAGTGGTAAAAGTCGTAAGTTCTCTTGACTCTGGATGGAGTTCCACCTGGTGGTAGGCGCTTGACAAGTCCAGAACACTAAAGCAACACGCCTCACCCATGGTGCTTAATGCTTCGTGAATGAGGGGAAGGGGAAACCTTTCCACTATAATGTTGTCATTGAGATCTCTGAGGTCAATGCATAACCTTATCCCGTTATTATCGGCCTTCTTAGCTATAACCACCAGAGAAACCCATGCAGTGCAGTCTACAGGCTGGATCACTCCTAGCTTTTGAAGTCTTTCCAGCTCTTTCCTCAGAGGTTCCTTCATTAAATGTGGTATGGGCCTAGTCTTGTGGGTGCGAGGTTTCGCATTGGCCTTGAGTTTAATCTTGTGCTGGAAATTTTTAAGGAGACCCAATTCTGACGAAAATACCTCAGGAAATTTTTTAACCCAATTGTCTCTGGAACTAGGTGAGTCCATGGAAAGAACTTGCTCAAGGCCGTTAGGATTCAGTATTATGCCCAGTTCTTTTTGGTGCTGCCACCCCAGTAGGTTTGAGTCTTCCTCCACAATATATACCTTGCCTAGGATGGAACGGTCTTTAAAGGTGATGTGAGAGTTCATCATACCTTTGACTGGAATAGGTTCTTTGGTATAGCTACGAGGATTGATATCCACCCCCAACAAATCCTTTCCATCACACACATTAATATTCTTAAAATCCGAGATATTCATCAAAGTAAATGGTGAACAAGAATCAGCGTACATTTTGACCATTTTGCCCTCAATACTGACCTCACATTGGGGATAATCTATGTGATTGACTACTTCAGACTCTCTTATTTGGAATACAATTTTATTAATGGATTGTAATGTATTCTCTTGAGAACTAGAAGTGGAAGAATACCTTGAACTAGGACTATGGCAAACCCTAGCCAGATGACCTTTTCTATTACATTTTTTACACATTGCTGAAATTGCAGGACACGTAGGATTATTCGCTAGATGGTTATTGCTGCCACAACGGTAGCACTTGAGTTTGTTGGTTATAGTAGCTTTGGATTTGTCCGCCTTGGGAAATTTCTCCCCTTTGATTTTTAATACTTCTCCCTCATCTGAGGTTTCCTCAATTTCTGACACTAAATTGCTTTCTGCATTGGTTTGTTCCCCTTGAATGGTTTTAGGTCTTATCTCTTTCATGCACTTTGCTGTATGTTCCATAGACTTGGCTATTTCGATAGCTTCATGTAGGTCAGGTTGCTTTTGGAGCAACTTCTCTTGAATTCTGCTATTACTAGTGCATCTTACGATTTGATCTCTTATGAGGGAATCATTGAGTTCCCCAAATTAGGAGAGAATACTTAGACCCCTCAACACCGCCACATAGCTAGCAATACTTTCATCCTTTCCCTGGACTCTACAAAAAAACTTGTGGCGTTCTAGCACAATGTTAACCTTATCACCACAATGGATTCTCAGTTTAATTAATTACACTTCATAAACATTCGACGCCTCTTCCAAATCTGGTTCTGGTGATGTGTCAAATATCTTCCTACCCTGGTTGCCTAGGTTGTGGAGGAGGACATGTTGCCTTCCCAACGCACTGAATTTCTCTCCCCCAATAGCAATAAGATATGATTCAAACAGTCTCACCCATTCTTTCCACGGCAGGTTGGGGTCCCCACAATCATTTAAAAAAGGTGTAGGTTGTGACATATTTGATGCAGCCATATTGGTGGTGTAACCAAATGCACAGATCCTTCAACAATAATTCTCACAGGGTAGTTAACACTTGTAAGGCAGAAAATTTACCTCTGAAGGCATATATAACACAAAATGTCAGGAATTAGAAAGCAATAATGAGTTACCACATAAAAGGGTGTGGACAGCTCAATCACCCCTTAAATAAAGCTCTATAATCACTATTACACTTTAGAACAGACAAGGAAAGTCACAATGAGGTGGACGGCATTTAGAGCAACAGTTATTATACCTTGTAATATCAATCCCATGTGCTGGTTGGAACATAGATAGCTGTGCGCATCAGCGTAAAGGAAGCAGGCACCTAGTAGCTGTGCCTACCAGCGAAATGGAAGAAGGCCCCTTTTAACCTCTAGAGGAAGATTACTCTACGGGGTTTACAGCTGTGCGCAACAGCGCAAAGAAAGCAGGCATCTTGAAGCTGTGCCTATCAGCGCAAATGGAGAAGGCACCATATAATCTCCTGAAGTAGATTAGAGATGTATTTCGCACAATTGCCAAAGCTGACTTTGACCAGCCAGGCTGTGCCTGTCAGCGCGATATGATGACGATAAACAAAAATCTTCAGGCTTAAAGATGACTGAGGAAATAGCTGAAATTGCTGAGAAAAGTTGCATACAAAGGAACAGCTGAGCGAAGAGATGACTTCGGAAACAAAGATACGCTGCCCTCTAGCGTATGTAGCGTGATAGCGCACCAGTCTCCTCAGCTGACGTTACGATGACAAAAAGCAGCTGCAGAGACACCTAGACAGGCTGAAACGTGAAGGAATGGCTGTGCCTGTCAGCGCGTAGGTAGTTGAAATAATCATGAGTGCAATGCCCTCTAGCGCGTGTAACCCGATAGCGAACTTTCCTCAGCTGACTGAAAATGACAGAGAACAGCCTCTCTAGCGCGTGTAACACGCTGGTGCACCCTCCTCAGATGAATGAAAACGACAAGGATCAGCTGCGTAGTCCAGAATACATCAGCACATGTGTGACACTGCCTATGTGCTTTATAAAGGACTATTGCTGGGAAGATAATGAAAGCGACGTCTCAAATACAGTCACTTCCGCCCGTGTAGGATTCAACAGAATTGTTCCCACCGTCCAGACGGAATCACTTTAGAGGGAAATGCTACTTGGCAGAATGAATCAAAATACCCATAAATCTGCCGCATGTAACTGACGTGAGAGAAAGGAAGTTGAATTCAATTAAGGCAAGGACCATGACATAAGCCGCTCTTATCAGCACTCCTTATATGTAGACAAAAGCGCTGCTGCTAGTTCCGCTTATTTTAAAATGCTGATGAAGATGAAATAAAGCCTCTGAGATCACCGAGGGCTTGCCAAGGTCATAAAACAGTACCTTAACCTTGCGGGCCACAAGGTTTGGCTGGTGGATGACACAAGAGGGAAGGATGGCAGCGCTGCTCCCTCACACAGACCAGTCGGCGCCAGTGATATAAAGAATACCAGATGCAGTAGCTGGATAAACTCTTATTTTATTCACGGCTTCCACTGCGCCACCAGGGTAACAGGAACTTACATTACATTTCTCTCTTCACGTTCAGACTGCCCAACTGTCAACATTCTAAGGCAGCCTTCAGGGACAAAGAACGTTCCAATGGGGAAGAAGAGGGAGGGGTAGGAGGAAGGTACCAAGTGGAGGATAAAATAATAAAGGAGCACATATCATAACCCGTATAGTGCCAGACCCGTGTACATTCTTCACCAGCTGATTATTTAGTTACATACACTATGCACAGAATACTCTAGGGATTATAACAATATTATATTTCCAGATCCATGCAGCCCACCACCAACACTTTTCCCTTTTGCAGACCTAGAAGGTGAGCGGCATTCAGGCGTTAGATCATCCTTCCAAAGCTGACACACAGTCATGGTGCTGAGAGGCGTCCATAAAGCACTATGTCACATGCTAAAACAAGTTATAAATATCTAAATTGTGCCACAGCAGGGGGGAGTCAGCAGTGTAACCACAAGAGGGATAGGCTCACATTCCATCAAAGCTTACATGTCTGTTTTAGATGGCCAAGCTAACATTCATTGCAGCTCACATGTATGTGGTAAGGGAAAGGCTAACATTCTTTGCATAAGAGCTTATGTCTGTTCAGAGGGACAAGTTAACATTCATAATATCAGAGCTCCTTTATCTGCGGCTGAGAGACAAACGAGCATTCATCATATCCCAGCTCACATGTATGTGTGGTAAGGGTCTGGTTAACATTCATCGCTTCAGAGCTCACACTTGTACGTAGGAGAGCTACAAACCCAAATGTCCAACTTTGGCTTGAAGTGATGTCTCTTCTGCCTTTGTCTGGGAAATTGGTGCCCCTTCAGTTACTCCTGTTTTAGAGAGAATAGATGACAATATTTATGAAAGAAAAATAAATTTAATAACATTTCAATTTGCTGGCTAGCAGGGAGGTTAAGTAGGAAACTTCGTGGATTAGTCTACTTATTGTTAGTAACAGCCGTGAGTGACTGCAGACAGTCCAAGCAGAGACAAAGAACAGGACGCAGGAGGTGCTTCAATGAGAGAGCTTCAATGTCCTGGCCCGAGGACATGGCCTCGTATTTGGAGTGTATGGGTGATGTGTGGAAGGACATGGGCTACAGACCCCCCTGCTCTTTCCCCTCTAGGACTTCCATTACTTGGACTGTTAGAGGAGAATGAGTGAATGTAGAGCAGTGCAGTCTGTCTATGGTAGGGACCCTGGGGGCGGGCCACATAAATGTGTAAAGTGTGAGAGGTTGGATGAATGAGTGTGTGCAGTATGTCTGATTTAGTGTAATAGAGGAAATGTAGGCTGGAGGGGCTGTAGAAAGTAGCAGACAGGAACAGTTCAAATTAAAAATACAACTGCAGCCCTGCTTCGAGACTTACCAAATCAGAAGAGAGGTATGCTATCCTGTGTGAGCATCTCTGAAGCCTGAGCAATGCCTTCTAGAATATGAAGCTGGAGTTTTTAAAGTCAGCAATATGGTCATTCTAATGGGCCTAGCAAACCAATCCTGTGGGTCACTTTTCAAAGACACATTGTAAACGCAGAATTCAATTCTCTTAATATGAGTGTTTAGAGGGAAGTAGACAATGATCTTCCTGCAAGTTTTAACTGCAAGACATAATATTTTCAGATCCATAAAGTCCACCACCACCATTTTTTCCTTTTGTTGGGTTTAGAAGCTGAGTGGCATTAGGGAATAGGACATCCTTCGAAGCTGACACACAGGCTGTGAGATATTGGGTTGTTGGTTGAGGGGGCGGGGGGGTTGGAACCCTACAAAAACTTCTTTGGGAGAGTATGTAGCCTTACAGCTAGAGCTGTCGCCCTCGAAGCTAGGGAACCAGGTTCGAGTCTCAACAGGGACACTCAACATCCTGTGATTCAGGGCAAATCACTTAATCTCCCCGTGCCTAACAAAAATGAATTTGTCCATCTGTAACGAAACTGGTGCTCATGTAAAGCGCTCAGATACCTAATATCTTTGGGTTGAGTTTGCGCTATATAAAAAACAACAGACACAATCCTTGTCAGGGTGAACTGCAAACATTCACTAAATTAACCTGTTCTCAACCCTCTAGTAGCCTGGCCCAAAAGTAGTCAGGCTAACTTAGAGGCTCAGTCTCCGCATACCTTCGGACTTAGAAGAAGTTTTGAAGAAAAATGTCTGAGAAGGGAAAGGCAGCCATGGTGTGCATGGAGGAGGAGCTGCTGGACAAAGTAACGGTAAAGATTTCTAAGTTCAGACTTAGTCTCTTTTATGGAAGTTGAAAATGTCCAGTGAGATGAAGCTGCAGGCTGTAGAAGACGAGGGCTTGATGAGGCCGAATACACCTTCAGCAAGGAGCCACTACATAGGATTTGCTGCTATCGAGAAGAACGTAGCAGAAGCTGCTATGAAGTCAGGCTGACTGACGATGCACCTTGAGTGGATCGACAAGCAGGAAGGTCCCTGTCTCCTCTTGGCTCTCAAAGCACTTTTTGGAACAACATCTTCTAAGCCCCAGATTTTAGATTTGGGCTTTCTGCACACATATAGCACCACTTCCAAGGGTCCAGGACTAGATGGGTAAACAACCTTTACAACGCAACTTTTACCACGCAGTGCCTTTACAATGCAACTTTTACAACGCAAACCATTACAACGCATTGCGCTGGGGGGGCGCTCTAGGATAGGGAATAGGTTTAATGTACTATCCAACACCTTCCCTACTATCCACGGGGACTGGAGTTGGAATAGTAAATTAAACAATTCACTATCCAGCGCCTAAAAGCACTATGCATTTTAATGGTATGCGTTGTAAAAACCGCGTTGTAAAAGCATGCGATGTAAAAGCATGCGTTGTAATGTCATTCATCCACTAGATGACACCACTTTGAGGGCCGGGACATGCTTAGGATGGGTCCAGGTGTGGGTTCAGATGGTTGGAGCCTTTTCCGTCCCTGAGGCTCTGATCAGGAAGCCAGCTAACTATTTCTTGAAGATAATCTGGAAGACTTGGGTTCAAGCAGGGAAGCTGGTCTGGAGCAGCAGGGCAGTCCTCTGAGAGCACAGGGCAGGCTTCAGGCAACAGGGTAGTCCTCTTGGTGCAGCAGGGATGTCCTCTAAAGCACACAGCAAGCCACAGCCAGCAGTGCAGTCCTCTGAAAGTCCTTCGGCAGGTTCAGAAGTGAACTGAAGAGTGGGTCAGAGGGTCTTAATTTTATACCTGGTGCCAGCTTTGAAGTGAAAAATTTATTGGTGAGTTTTTCACTACCAGGACATTTAAAACTTAAAAGTACATGCCCAAAATTTTAAATACAGTACACCCTGCCCTAAGTGGTGTTGAGGGCTTGATTTAGGGGTGACTTATACAAATTAAAAAGTGAGTATTTGGCCTTGCATGGGGTTTGTTTTGTGCCAGGTCCAATTGCCAGTTTAAAACTACTCACAAAATTCACTAGCAGGCCTGGGACATGTTTTATGGGGCTACTTAAGTGGGTGGCACAATTTATGCTGTAGGCTCACTAGTAGCATTTACTTTACCAGCCCTGGGTATATGGTATATCAATTTACTAGGGACTTATAAGTAAATTAAATATGCCAATCAGGTATAAGCCAATTTTACCATGTTTTAAGGAGTGAGCACAAGCACTTTAGCTCTGGTTAGGAGTGGGAAAGGTCACAGAGTCCTAAGGCCAACAAAAACTAATCCAGAAAAATAGGAGGGGAGAAAGTAAAAGGTTTAGCGGGAGACCTCCCTATGGCTAACAGGACCAACACAGGCATGTTGCTGAGAAGTGTCCATAAAGGACTATGTGGTAGAGTAAAAAAGTTACAAATATGTGAATTCTGCCACAGCAGTGCAAACACATGAGAGGGACAGGCTCACTTTCATAACACCAAAGTGCAGGCATGTCTTTGAGAGAGGTACAGACATTAATGATCAGATTGCAGACACGTCATTGTAATGATCTGGAATCACCTTATCAATCTGTAGCACAGGCAGACAACCGGAAAAAGTTATTTTGAATCTGCATTATTCCTTTTATTCACAAATATCTCTTTAGGTTGGATCAGCAACCTTTACTATTACTCAGGTAATCATTTGTGCGTATTTAACATGCACAAAGGACCTCTGGTACAAGAGGCCCATCTTGAAGTTCGTAGTAACTTGCAAACACCAGAATGATCTGGTTGATCTGCCTTTGCCAATAGCTGTGCGCCAACTGTGTTGTCTCCCGCCCACGCGCCCCTCCACTTCCAATGAGGAGTCCGGAAAGGAGTCACCAGGCTGGGAGAGATTACGAGCCCTATAGCTAGAGTGCTTCCAACACTACAGTCTTCTGAGAAGGGGGCGTGCAGGGGTGTAACAAACACCCCAGCAGCCCCTATTCTTCAGTATGTGGCAGGTGCCCCCTCAGCTCATCTGTAGAGAGCTGTGAGAGGTTTGCTCTAAAGCAGCTGCAGCGTGCAGCCTGCTCTGAGCTCCTCTGGCTGACCCAGAACTGAAGAGAAACAAAGTCAGTCAGAGCCAGGCCGGAACAAGGATGGGGTGGGGCCCTCAGAGTGAGCATTCTCCACAGAGCACTGCTCAGGACCCTGACAAAGGATGGGGGTGGGGGCCCTCAGGGAGAGCATTCTCCACAGGGCACTGCTCCTCTGAGAAGGAAGGAGGCAGCACAGAGCTGACAGGGGCAGGAGAGGTTTTGCAGCTCCAGGAACATGATCCGCTGGGACGCATTGGAAGGTATGCAAGCATTTGAAATGCAATGGGCCTCACATTTGTGAGAGTTAGCGCTATTGACGTTGTAAAGGACAATGTATTTTACCTATGAGTTTTCTGTTTGGAGTGGAGTGAATGGTGTCAAGTGGACATATATGGTTTGGATTGGAATTGTTAGTTGTGGAATTGTGTTCTGTGGATTGGATATATGTAGTGAAATATTTTTTTTATTTATTTATAAAGTTTTATATGTGGCATGGTGTGCAGTGTAATTATGTGGATAGTAATTGTGTGGTATTGAGTGTACAGGAATTATGTGGAGTGGGAGTGTGTGTCTTGGAGTGAGATTATCTGGAATGGTATTTTGTGTTGTGGAGTGGTATGCAGTTGAGTTTACTTATGTGGTGTGCTGTTAAATATTGTAGCATGATGTGGAATTTTGTGGTGTAGATTGGACGTCTGTGGTGTGTTGTGTAATTGTGTTATTGGCTTGAATTATGTAGTTTGTTGTTGAATTATTTGGTGTGGAATGGAAATGTGTAGATTTGAATTTGTGTGACGTGGAAGTGTACACTGTTGAGTGAAAATTGTGTTGAGTGGTATTATGAGGCATGGTGTGAAGTGTAGTTATGTGAAATGTTGCTATATGGCATAGACTGAATTTATGTGGAGTGTATTTATGCAATATGGAGTATAGCATAATTATGTGGAGGTAAATTAGGTGGTGCTGAATGGTATTATGTGGAGTGTAATTATGTTGTGTGATGAATTGTGTGGGGATGCATTGTGGAATTGTGTGACGTGTGGAATCATATGGCATGGTGTGGTGTATAATTGTGCAGAGTGAAATTATGCAGTATGTTGCAGAGTTGTATTTTGTGGAGGGTAATTATGTGTTTTGGAGTTGAGTGTTAATATGTTGTGTGAACTATAATTATATAGGTTGAAGTGGAATTATGTGTAGTTGAATTGTGTTCTGTGGAGTGTAATTATGTGGTTTGGAGTTGAATTAAGTTGTGTGGAATGTTGATATGTGATGTGGAATTATGTGGTATGGAGTGAAGTGGAAATATGTGGTTTTTAATTTTTAGGATTTTAATTATGTGGTATGGAATGTTGTAGGGTTAAATTATTTATAGTTGAATTGTGTGGCATGGAATTATGAGTTGTTCAAATGTGCTGTGTGCGGTAGAATGATCATAGCTGCCAAGGTTTCAGATTGCTATGTGTGACATTTTCATAATTTCAGTGTAATTATGAGTGACATTTCAACGACTATGAGTGACACATTCTCGTGAGCAAAATCAAGCAATGAAGAGGAGGGAAACATAAATATCAGAAATTACACCCATTTGAGCAACTAGAAACTCTGAGAAAGTCACTGAACTAAATTGCGCTAACAGCAGGCTACTGAAAACTGAGCAGAGTCAGACTGTGTGAATGCCACCCATAATTACAGTTAAATTATGAAAACGACACACTTACCAATCTGAAACCTTGGCATCTACGAGTGAATCAGCGCGGAAATGTGCTCTAATTGAGGTGTATTCCTCTGCATCCTCATGGTGACCAGCCTGCCAGGTGTCTTTGCAAATTTGCAAGTGCCAAGCAGTTTTCCATCAACTACATGTTAATGTAACTCTACAAAATAAATACATAGGATGTTCTCTGCAGAAATTAGAGGTTTGCCTGCGCCAGGTTACACTTACTCCATCACTTTAAAAGTGGCAGTGCATTCAAGGTCCAATCAGGCCTCCCATAATGCATGCTTACTCTGTGTAGAAATGCTGCAAAGTTTTTTTTTAATGCTAA
The DNA here is from genome assembly GCF_964261635.1 of Lissotriton helveticus. Classification (NCBI taxonomy): domain Eukaryota; kingdom Metazoa; phylum Chordata; class Amphibia; order Caudata; family Salamandridae; genus Lissotriton; species Lissotriton helveticus. Next base: position 1,043,083,924 of record NC_136068.1, on the reverse strand, counting down.
TCTGAAGTCAGATTAAACCTTCCAAAAAGAGCTGCTTCCATCTATGAGTAATCAGTCCGTTTCTGGGATGCTAAAATCACGATAAGACCCAGTGACCTACCCTCTAGTGCCTCCTCAGTGATCTGCTGTCTGAGGTAGGGTGCAACTGGGATCTGACATGTTTTAGGACTATGTGGTCTAGACTACCCTGGGCTGAAGTGTTTTGTCCATTTAGTCAGGAGTGTGAGAGGGGGAGATCCGAGCCTGAAGCAGTATGTGCAGTGGTCCCTCTGATGCTCCCAGACCAGTGTTAGGCCACAACTCCCTGCACCACGGGAGGCACCTAGACCCTCGGTGCAATCAGCTTGTCGGCGGAACAAGGTCTGTAGGTGCATTAATACAACACCTGCTGGACAGAGGGGGACCTGAGGCCTCTTCTGTGTGTGTGTAAATTGGGCCTCACTGGCCTGTGACCAGCAGGTAGAGGCCAGAACTTGAGAGGCTGTATAAGGCAATATAATAGACTGTTAGAACATGACTCTCGATGGACTCTAGTCAAAAGAGGAGCATTAAGGACCACGGGAGGGCCAACAGGCGTTGGATGGCTGCGAGGTGACTGTCCACAGTAACAGGTGGAACTATGAGAGATGACTGGAGGCGCTAACCCTCTGAGGAGAAATAATTCATGGCAGTAAGGGGAGAGGAGGTTATGTCTATGCACTCCAAGAGTGTAATGTGCGGTATCAATACAATGTTACCTGGGTACAGTGACGCTTTCGGAAACCATTGTCACGCATTTAGCAATTACTCAATATAACACCCCTAATCAGGGCAGCTATATATCTATCTTGCATCTGAAAAAATCAACGCTCTGACACAGGTAAGAGTTACCAATACACCTAGGTCACAGGAGTTTCGGGACCTTCACAATTAACGTTTTTGTTTTTCATTCTGGTATGTCTGCTGCTGAAAGTAGCTATTACCGCCATGTGAAAGTTTCGAAGAAAACAAGTAGGAATCAGCTTGGAAACAGACTCCCACATGTTATTCCTTTAATACTTACTCATTGTTATTTCCGTTCCCCCAATCGTTTCCCCAACAACAAGACAGCAATGAAATTGGGCACTTCAGCGCTGTGATGTCATCATGTGGGAATCTTAGATCCCGGCTCCTCCTTGTAGAGCAGATGTTTTTGCACATCGCTCTCCGCAGGGAGGCGGAGGTTATCCCGGGTCACATCACCCACTCCAGAGCTCTGGTGCCCTTTTGAAGCCCCTAGCTCCCGTCAGGAACCAGTCCTTGAAGATGTCGCACTCGAAGCGGCTGACATTGTAGGGCTGCCGGTGCATGGTGCACGCGTGCCTGCAACAAATCCTCCCGAGACCTAACTTTATGGACACACTACGGAAATACGGCAAAATGTTGTGGGCATAGAAAAGGGACATTCATTACAGGACTACCACACAGGCAGCTGTACTGCATACCGAAATTTACTGCATTGCGTTTAGGAGACAGGGGAAGTGCCAGAAAACAGATGGCGGCCACATGGAAATAATACTACTCCAGCATTGATTAGCAGCACTGGTACCCGAGGAGGAGCAATGCCTGTTATGCATGATTTTGCATTTCAGTGTGGTGATGCGGATCACCATACTGAAATGTGTTAGTCTGACGCCAGATGGATGGTACATGGCAGGGCTGAATTAGGTGGCGTGGATTTGGACAAGCTGTGCACGCTAAGGCTTTTATGTCATGGAGTATAAAGTGGACGTTTGTCTATTTTTCATTGTAAAAATAATATGGGCTTTTTCTTTACCTTCCGGCACATTTCTGAACAATTTGTTAAGCTTAATTGTATTGTTGCATTGTGTGTGCATGCAGGGAAGAACGAGTGTCTGGCAGACATGCAAAAAAATCATCCAACGTCTCAGTATTAATTTCCACACTTCTAAGCAGTCATTCTAATCCTAGAATGAGTTACATGTTTGCTTTACAATGACAGTTAGTAAAAACAAGTATGTACTTTGCGAGCCTGTATAAGTAGCAAAGATTTTAAAGGGACTTGTTTTCATGCAAGGTATTGCTTTTCCCAGTTCACAGAAGGGATAAAAAACATCTCCAGATAATAATAGGGTAGACAGGATGGTGCGATTGCAGAATATTGATACGTGTGGATCTGGTGAGGGCTGTGGGCAGCAAGTGCTTGATACTCTATTTGCATAGGAAAGTACAATATATTTTTTTCATTATGCTCCATTAGTTATTAGTAAGGAAGGGGGAAGACAGCATATGGTTAGTCTTAGGAAGACAAAGAATGCTGTGTTCTCTGGTAGATACCAGGGCCGGACCGAGAACCAAAACCGGCCCTGGCAAAGTGCTCCGCCGGCCCCCCCAACGGACTGCACTCTTTGCCAGGGCCGGTTTTTGGACGATTTTGTTACAGGGCTGTTTTTGCAGCAATGCTGCAAATACGGTCCTCTAACAAAAACGGCCTCAGGGGACCCAAAATCGGCCCCCACCCTTGCGGTGCACCGGGGGATTGCCCGGTGCCCGCAACGGCCAGTCCGGGCCTGGTAGATACCACCCAGAAGTCATAAGTATATGTATCAGGAGCTGCCATTGAAAGGAAGTAGAAATGTGTTTTAGACGGTGCCAGTATTGATGGCTACTGAGCGGTTGCAGGCATCGCAGGGCTGACAGTAGGTGGGGAATTGCTGCGTTGTCACTGTAGGTTTAATTTCATGAATCGTGCATTCTCCCTGGTGTTTGTCCTTGGGGTACTTGCTGACTGGTGCTACATATAGGATCAAGTTTGCTTTTGACAGAAGGTATGGTTTAGTGGGGTACATATTGTAAATTAATGTTGGTGTGAGGAAACAAAAATCGCACCCTATGTACATTTAATATTATTCTATGCATCATGCAGAGGATGAAAAGTAGCAGGAACAGCTTTGATGCCGTAGAGGCTTGCAGGAAGAACTGTTTTGGGGTGGTTAGTTGAAGACATTTTTTAAACATGTTTTAAACTACTACAGTGGCATTGGGGAGGGCAGCAACTGAAAGGCTATGTCTTTACTGGTAGGCAGTGGTTAGATGGGAACCGGCCATCAGTATTTCTGTCGGTGGTGGACAGGTTCACAGTGACATTCGAGGGGTGGTTTTAAAGGCGGGAGGAAAAGCATTACTGCGGGTATCGTAGGGGTGAGAGTAGAGTGTAATGGATGCGTTAGTAGCAGGCACAAAGGCTGTGGTCTGTGTTTAGAGGTGGTCAACTGAGCGGGCTTCGCTTGAAGGTGGGTCATCAAGTAGGAGGATCTGTTTGGTGGGCCGGCTGGAGGCAGTGTTATGTAACTGCTGGAGGGCGCAGCAGCAGTTTTTACTGATGTATGTAAATTGCCCGATGAAAGGGCGGATGTGACCAATGGAGGAATCAGAATCCTTTTTTATGGCTGGGGTGTGCCCATGCAGTATGGTGGAACGCTGGCCTTGACTGACGCAGAGAATGGGGGGCCCCCTCAAGTTTTGTTACGCCACTGGTGGCGTGCGTTCATAGAGCGCTGGCATGTTTCTTAGTGAGGGACAGCCATTAACCAAATCAGAACCCCAGAATGTCTGTGATTGAGGGTTAGGTTCACATTCAATCACATCAGAGCGCAGGCATGTCGAGAGAGGGTCAGGCTCACGTACATCGCGTTAGAGCATAGGCACCTCTTTGAGAGAGGGAGAAAGACAAGACGCGTCTGTAGGAGAGGACAGATCTGCATGCATCACCCCTAATGCTCACACTTCTTTGTAGGCAGGACACAGGTCCAGAGTACACACAAATAGATGGCGTCTACCCACTATTTTCACAAGGTGAATACCAACCCCGCTGCTAAGTAGTTGGGCTCCAGTGCGGTAAGCTGAACTTGCCCCGGTGTAATTTTCCAACACCAGGACACATTCAGCAGCTCATCAACCCTTCTGTTATTGTAGTACAATCCTGCCAAGGATCTATCTGCAGCCTCACACCTAGATGCCATCGCAGTGGAGGGGAAACAAAGGCACACAGCTTATCACTTCACCAGCATTTTAAGTGAAACTACGATTCGGAAGCTAGCTTTTGATGTTGTTCAATAAAAGACTAGCATGCACTGTAAGAATGTCAGCCGTATCAGACTGTGTGAGTATTTACATGAATAGCCGTTTAAATACCCATTTTGTTATTTAATTCTTTTATAGAAGCCACTTATTGTGATGCCACGGGCGATGTCATTAACAGTGATGTAACGCTGTGATGTCACTTGCATACTGTCCAACATAGTTAGTCCTCCCACTTCTTTTTTTAGGATTTAGCCCATGTTTTTAGGTGGCAGAGGCAGATACAAACATGGATCTCAAAAGAGCTCACAAGCCTCTGTGAGAGGAAAAGACACCAAGTTACCTCGTCTAACAGGTGAATGCATGCATTTGTGCAGTGGGATCTCACCTGTCGGGGGTGTTGATCCTGTTTCCTGCTTTGTTTGATCTACAACTGATTAAAAAGAAAAGAAATTTGATTATTTATTGAAAATATAGTCTAGTTTAGAAAGGGAAGACAAGACATGACACAGTGCTTACAGATTTGCATTATCATGCAGAGTAGCTGTTGAATTCCTCAATTCCATGTGTACTTAGCGTATTCCACCCAAGTTTTGACTTGCCATTTTCAGGCCCCAGAGTGGCCCATTCCGCCATTCAACCATCCTCGGAAAAGACTTTCATCAACAATCATGTAATCCTCAGTTTCCGACACAAGTTCATACATAACACGTCCACAGTGATCTCTTCCCTTGTGCTCAAGAGCGGTCTGCAGCAAGCTACCTTACGTCCCTTTCTGAATTACATCCTGTTATAAGCTCTGCTTCACAGTTCTTCCCTGACAAGATCCTCTTGATTCACATTAGTGCACAACTCTGTACAAAGTCCCTAAAGTCCGGTTAACCCGCTACTACCATCTGTTAGCGGGGAATTCTGAAATTATTTGAGCTTCCTCCAAGTTTAATGCGCTGAACCAGGGACCTGAGCCAGAAATGCTCAACTGGAACATAAACTTAGGCGATTCCCAGGTCACACAACAACCCTCTGTAACCCCACCTCAGCTGAGACCTTTGGTGTCCTCACCACCCTGGGCACCCGCCAATGAGTACGCCACACACGGAACTTAGTATTACATGTTTTTATTCATGTAACTGCGAACTCAACAATCTAAACCAGCCTTCATTTAATTCCACTCTAACAATTAAGTCACAGCTCTTTGGAGACCACTTTTTAGTCATAAGGGCATGCAGGACACTACATCTCCCTCTCTGTTAAGTAAAAAAGTAAAAAAGAAATTACAAAATATAGACACATGTACAATTAGATCTCTTGAATTAATCTTTTTGGTGCTTTAATTGTTCAACCTCATCTTTTTTTTAATTCCAGAGTTTTATATAGCACAAGCTTGAGCCGAAGGTATCTGGTATCAGAGAGATTAACATGAGCACCAGTTGTGTTACACAAGGACACATTAATTTTTTTGTTATGCACGGGGAGAATAAGTGATTTGCTCAGAATCATTGCCGATACTCGAACCCAGTTCCCCAGATTTGAGCTCAACCACGCTAGTCGTTAGGCCACAACCTCCCCATCTTGTCTTGGAAACTGGGAACTGTCTCCATCAATGTCTAGGATCTGCGTTGATGGTGCGGAGGCAACAGCAGTCACAAATACTTCAGATCCAGTCTCTCTTTCAACATGTTGATCTGATGAAGGATGAGTTAAATGTTGGAAATGAGAAGAGTCTCAGGTAATAACCTTCCCAGGGCGCTGGGCAGTCACCATGTGTCACTTGAAAAGGTTCTGCATCAAATGAAGCATCAGCTTTTCTTTTATGCACCTGCTAGGCGAGCACTCGAACTACTTTCTTAAAGACGATGTTCTTCGCATATCGTCTTTTGTCAGCATATGCTTTCATCTTTTGTTTATGAACCAAGTCCTTCTCATGAATTTTCTCTCTCTGATAGATCCACTGAGTTATCTTGGTTGTCAGTGCTTTCCCGAACATCAGTGTTGCAGGACTTTCACCTGTGGTCAAGTGAGGTTTTGAACGAAACGTTCTAAGGGTATTGTTTAGCACAGTTTCTAAATTGAGCTTCTCAAGAGTAGTGTGATGCACACCTTTCTTTAGTGTAATCATAAAGTGCTCAACTTGTCAGTTGGCCTGTGGCCACAGAAAAGTGCTCTGATGATGCTATTAGGAATGTATGACGTTACAATGCATACATTAACAACGCATGCACTTGCAATGCAGTTTTTCCATCGCAACATCCACTACAACGCATTCCATTACATCGCATGACACTACATCGCATTTTTAAAAACTACCTTTACAACGAATTCCATTACATACTACCTTTACAATGCATACCATTACAACGCATACAATTACATTGCATTTAATGTAAGTATTGGATAGTATAGGGGCAAAAATTACTATTCTAACTCCAGGGGGTGCAAGAGTAGGGTAAGTGTTGGATAGTGTAGGGGTAAAAATTACTATTCTAACTCCAGGGGGTGCAACAGTAGGTTAAGTGTTGGATAATGTAGGGGTTAAAATTACTATTCTAACTCCAATGGTATGCTTTGTAATGGTATGCGTTGTAATGCCTGTGTTGTGGTGACATGCAATGTAGTGTCATGCGTTGTAATGGTATGCGTTGTAATGCCTGCGTTGTAGTGTCATGCATTGTAAAGGATGTTATGCTGTAATGCTTGCGTTGTAAGTGTAGTGCGATGTAATGGTTCCATTGTACACGTTGTTTCCCGCAACGATTCTACGATGTCCTTCGTGGGCTACTTCAATCCTTTTGTGTCGCAGACTTTCCGGATTCAAGATTTTGACTCTCGCAGTATAACTCCTTCCTGAGGTATGGGCAGTTCACCCTTGACATTTTTGTATTTTTAATATTCACAATCACTGTTGATAGGTCGAGGGTGTTGGTTCCACAACTGATGTGTAATTATATCTTTCAACTTTAGCATGTCACTATCATGCCACATGGTAGGGATAATCTGAGCTAGCAAAATGGCAGCTGTAGTGTTTGATTTTACAATGAAATTGAAAAAGGCTTCAGCTGTCTTGGATGGATTACTGTGACCCTGTAGAGGTCACTCTGGAAAAGTAGTCAGCAGGGTTGTTGTCCTTCACTGGATGATGCACAATGTTATAATTGTACTCCTGCAATTGTAGTCCCTATCGTTCAATACAAGGAGACATCTTGGCCTTTGAATCACCAAATATAGTCAGTAAAGCTTGATAATCAGTTACCAGAGTAAAAGGCCTTCTTTACAGGCATACCTGGATATGTTCACAAGCCCATACCATAGCTAAGCTTTCTATTTCAGGTTGTGAATAAGGACACTCTGTTTGCTACAAACTCCTACTTACATATGCCACAATATGCCTTGGAGCAATTAGGTGTCCGCTGTGCTATGTAAGGATTGCGTCTAAGCCAACTGGGCTAGCGTCGACAACAAACTTTGTATGAATTTTCGGAGTGAAATATGCCATTTCAGTAGCATTCTTAATGGCTTGTTTGATTTTCTTAAAACTTTTCTCACATTCATGTGACCAATGAAATGAAACATTCTTTTTCATCAAGTCTCTTAATGGAGCACTTACAGTGGCAAAGTCTCATTTGTATCCGGAAAAGTAACTGGCCATGCCAAGAAATGAATGCACCATAGAAACATCATATGGGGGATCAGGATTTGACATCGCTTGCACTTTAGCAGGATCGGTTGTCATTTAAAAAAAAAAAGATTTTAATAGCATTTTTAGTAGTACAGGTATCAACCGTCGGGGCTTGGCATCATGTGATGGTATACACTTATTATGCTGTAAGATGTTGCACAAGAAATCATATTAAAAACATGATAAATCACTTACGTAAGGCATTTGTTCACCAATCCACGATCAGTGTAGCTCATCCCTCGCAACTTCATAACAATTTTAGAACCATCGGCAGGACCGGGTGTCGTACCCCATTGAAAAAATATAGCCAAACAATTTGAGCTTTGTTTTATGGGGCTAACACTTGTCTGCATTCAAAGTCAAACGTGCATCAGTAAGTAAACAACATACTTGTGTGAAACCAATATATCATCGCTATAATAGAACGCATTTATGACAGGCTGTATGATTCATCAAATGATGTTTTGAAAAAACCTCTGCAGGCGATGGCACACCAAAACGGTGTATTTTGTATCAAAACAAATCAAAATGTGTAGAAAATGTTGCAATGTACCTGCAATTTTCTTTGAGTTCCAACTGATGATAACCTTTATTCAAATCAAGGTGAGAAAAGATCTTTGCGTCATTTAGTTGCATTATTATGTCAGCAATGTGTGGACCTGGATGTCGTTCTTGTTCAATTACCTTGTTTGCCTGACGCATGTCTACGCATATGCGTACATCTCCTTCACTGTGCTTTTTTGGGCTCTACCACTATGGGAGAAACTCATGGCGTTGGACTAGTAGAACGTTCAATGATATCATGCTTAAGTAATGATTCAAGTTATTTTTCAAAAATGTCTGGTAAATGAAAAGAAATTTGCCTATGTCTTTGAGCAACAGAACGGATGTCCTCATTAATATTCAACTTTACTTTCATAGTTTTAAGCTTTGCCGTATCATAAAACAACTAAGGGACTTGACTTACTATTTCGTAGTGATCATTCTTGTTGAAGTTCACAGAAATCCGCCCCATATCAGCAGCTGTGCTGAAACTGAGTAGAAAGGCAGTAGACACTGGGCCTTGAGGAAAATGTATGGGTGCTTGCACCTTCGTTTTCTTGTGTTTCACTGTCACAGCAAATGAACCTTGACTTTTTACGGGCGTTAATGCAGCCCATGTATGCACCTTGATTTTTGATGGTGTAAGTTGTGGTAATGGAGACAATTCATCATTATTTATCCTCAGGCATAATGTTTATTGATGCGCTACTGTCCATAATGAAAGGTGTCAAACAACCATTTATTTTCAGGATAATCTTCAGACAATGTTTGAATGACTTTGATGCTTTGGCATGTCGAATTTTCTTTGACTGACATTTTTCTTCACATACGGCCAATCCAACATGCTCATGCTTTTCTGAGGCAAACTTCGACATGGCGCAACCATCTTCTACACTTTCACTTGATACAGCTACAGAAGAACTGTTTCACAATGGTTTATATGCCAATCAACTTCACTCAGTATCGATTTTTCTTAACAGATGTTACCGCTTGGCCTTATGGGTGCGCGTCAAAAGTTCCTTCTGGAATGTTCTGGTGGCCATTTTGTCTTCGTGCTGTGACAAACTCACTTTTTCCTTTGCTTTAAAGCTCTTCACAAAATGGTTCTCCTTCCTACTGCCTTTAGACATCTTTCCAATAGCTGGACATTTATCTTCAGGTGGAAACAAAACTCCACATCTAAAACACAACTTCTTTTTAAGTGTTAACATCACTTTGTATCCTTCAGCCTTTTGCTTTGGTTTACTTTTCACACTCATGACTGATTCATTCTGGATACCCCTTGCCTTCATATCAGTGGCTTGCCTATCAGCAAGCTCTTCAGCTCTGGCAACCAGTAACACTTGCTCCAGACTGAAAGCTTCTCTCAGCATTTGTCTTCTGAATGAACCTGACGAGCATCCATCAATAACTCTAAGATGAATAACTTCTTGATCATGAAATTCATTAAATGTACAGTGTTTGATGAATGTGTTGAGTCACTCCACAAATTCATCAATGGTTTCACCAACTTCATGTCAATCTTGACTGAAAATAGATCTTTCATAATCAGCACCTGAGATGCAAAGCTTCTTTAATCTGACAGCATGTGACTGGTTCGTCAGTTCGTTGCATTATCTTTATGACTTCTTTTACACCATCACCAACAAGATTTTTTAGGTATTTGATAATCTTTTTATCAGTCTCTTCGAGTGCAAAAATGAAATCTTCAAATGTCTCTATCCAAACAATCCTTCTATTGCCAATATTTTGCTTTCTAGCGGTATTGAAAGGTGGTGGTGGTTTCAGGAATGCAGTGGCATTGTAGACCAGTGTGGAACTTAGTGAGGCAGAAAGTAGCTTTCTTTTTGACGCTGCTTGATGATCGCTGCAGGCTTAATTGTGCAAACTATGCCTGAGCCCTTGGCTGTTTTTGTGATCAGCACAATCTTGGGAACGTCTCCTCGAGCCACTTCACCAAATGTAGTGGTTAAATGACTCTCTTTGACGGGTTTGGTAAGTCAATTATTTCTTCTTCTATAGACATTAATTTGCACTTCCTGATACCTGGTTTATGTCCACTGTGCAGCGCTTCTGTTCACAGCATTATTTTACAATTTTCGATTATCAATGACTGCTTTTTGAACACCTGGCTATATCCACCTTCAGCGTTAATACTCCATATAATGTATGACTTTATCTTGTGTGTCAGCATGGTAACTTTATGTATGGCCTGACCAGAAGGTTCTCGGCCAACAACATGTAGATTCTCTGCAGTGCTTTTGTTATTTTTAACTGCTTCACAGCAGCTGGAGTTGCGCTTTGATTCCACATGCATTAAGCGTCGATTCTGTACTACGACGACAGCACATGTGGCACGCACAAGCAGTTTGCTTAGACCACAGCAAGGTCTGTGGGAGAGCACTGTCGATCTTTGGGTTACTCATCCCCTACCTCGTCACCAATTGTAGCATTCTCCCCAGCCTGGGTACCCGCCAATGACTACACCACACACGGAGCTTAGTATTACATGTCTTTATTCGTGTGCGAATAACTGCGAACTCAACATTCTGAACCAGCTCTCATTGCATTTCCTCTAACACTTACATCACACCTCTACAGAGTACATCAGGAGCAAAAAAGGTTCAGTCATTGCTAACTTGCAAGGCACTACAAGACCCAATGCCCCTTTCCACATTGTACCGTTCAAAGGCGGAGGATTCATTTGTCCACCAAACACTACAATCAATAGACCACCTAGTAACGTTTAACTGTTTGACAGAGCATCAACACTTCACAGAGAATGAATTAAACATATTTGAGGTACAGCTCATTTGTTTTGTTCAGCTACACAACACTTTTACCTCAAAATTCCAATTCAGTGACCTAGCATTTACATCGCCAAAGTATTATGTGACCAACTGAGATACCAGCTGTCTTTCACTACTGTCCTCCGCAAAACCAATATTTTTGTTTCAGAAGTTTTCACTGTCCACAGACAAGCACCGTAATAGACATCCAGGTCAGCCTGTAGCCTCTGCGGCCCGACCAGTGTTTGCTCCATAATACCAAATCTCCTACAGAAAGTAGACATTTCCAGAACCTGAGCCTGAATCCCCTTGCCCCCTAGGAGCACCTCTCAGACTGAAACATATTAATGCCAACATGCCGCCCTCCATTAAGCCCTTCAGTTCTTGGCTTCTTCTGAAGCTTTGACCTCTGGTATCTAGGAGTAGGTGTGTTCAGTTACCTCGCTGGAGTAAGTGAATGCATTTTCATAACAGATCAGTTACACTGAATAGACCACTGGTTTTGTTTGTTTATTATTATCCCTGTGTTTGTTTACGATTTTGTTTGAACTTTATTGTATACATGTATTTGCGTAGTATGGTGTACAACATGTAATTACCACAGAATGTTTTTAGATGGTAACTGTTTTAATTTTGGGAAATGGTACAAACATTTTCTATTGTGATACTACCAATGGACATAGTATATGGGCCTTTAGCTTGAAATTAAAAAGCCACTTGAGAATACATAATGTGAGCCTTGTATCTCTATACTTCTGTGGTACTTACGATTAATCATTAGAGTGCATGCCATACTATCCCTGAATGTTGATTTAAGAGTGAATGTAGTATATACATGTGGTTTGGTATTTGCCAAGGGGGGATTTGACTTTTACTGTAAGTGAATGAGTGCCAGGGGACTATTCCTCATGACAAGTGCCTTCATCTTCTATGATAGGACAGTTCTGTAAACCCTGTTGAATGCAACCAGGAGGCCACAAGAGAGGTTCTTATATACCTGACTGCTCCACCAGTGGACCACCTGGCTGGATCCTTTATCATAAAACACCGATGTCTGGTCCCCATCATCGGGGAGTGCAGCCTGTCGAAGTGAATGGCATCTTTTCGCCTACACAGTTTTAAGCTGCAACTAGACCAACCTGGCCAACTCCATCCAAACATGTAGTTATTTTCAAATATAAATTGTTCAGTTAAAACATATAAAAAATTCACCAGTGAAAGGTCAACCATTCAACCAGATCATAATAATAAAACGTTCATCCATATCTAAATAATAACACATTGCCATCATGAATATTAATAAAGATACAGGCATATGGATAGGACTTTTGTTTGCATCAATCCGATTATAGAAGCATGCAATAAGATGTGATTAGAACCATCTTAAAACAACTACCGGAATAGCGGTGAAAGGGTTTTTGATCAGCAGCTAGGATCTTCCAATAAAACGTCTTAGTGGTCAGCTCTTTTAGCTTCATTACCCCCGCTGAATAGTAGCTGACACCTCGATTGACTCAAGGGACTATTCAAGAATCCATTTTTAGGTTAGATTTTTGGTAATTGCTCCCAACCTATGGAATTCTTTCCCCATGGAAATATGAACTGCACCCTGTTATTTAGAATTCTGGAAAACATTCAGAACCTGGCTATACAGACACGCCTACGACTAATACTCTACCCACCTGTATTTGTCTTCTTGTTCCCTCCTCAGCGCCATGAAACAGGCTGGTGAAAGCCCACTTTAGGTGTCTGCGCGTTTCCAAGTTAAGAAGAACAGTGAAAGGGGAGGGGAGGGGGTGGGAGGCAGAGATTAAGAGACCCAGGTAACGACTGATTTAGCAGGAAGAGAATGTATAAAAAAGAGATATATGTGGATATATGGGATGGAAGAAGAGAATAAGCTAAAAATCTATAGATGAAGTGAAGATGAGGCCATAAAGAGGGACCTGAGAAAAACTCACCTAGAAGCACTAAAAACAGCAGGCAGAGCTCCATGTTTACTTCCGCCTCCTTTGGTCCCTGTAGTCGGTGTCCAGGCCTCCTCGGCCTGCGAGGCAGCTGTGTCTGAAGCGGCTCAGCGCCTCCTGCCTGCTGTGCTCCTGCCTTTGGCGATGAGAGGACCCCCGGTGGTCCGTGTCTTCAAAGCTCTTGTCCGAGGCGAAGTTTGCCCGCAGTGGGAAAGGCCAGCGCTCTCTGCGATGCTGTGGCGTCTGTGGCTGGGTTTGCACCCAGTTACAAAGGCCTTCCTGCCCTCTGTCTGCAATGGTCTTGTCCGAGGCGGTGTTACTACTTGGTGGCACAGGCCCGCCCTCTCTGCGACGCTGCTGATGGTTTGCCCTCAGTGAAACAGACGTGTCTGCCCCTCGTAGACTGGTTAGGGCTTGGGGGTCTCGAATGTACACGCTGAGCTGTGGCCCCGCCCTCGCTTTGCCTGTCTGCAGGCGAGAGATAGGGCCTCTGGTGCCAGGAAAGCTCCCGCCCAAAGACTCAGCTGGCAGGAGCTGCCCTGGTGCCCACCCCCCACCCCTAGTCCTGCTGTCTGCGCGCTACCTCGACGCTCCCAGGCCATAGAAGAAGTACGTTCTCAAATGATGCGGTCCTGATAGAGGGGCACTGGAAACTTCTCACAGCTCAGGGGCAGTGCCATTAAAGGGTGCCACCTGACAGGCCACCTTGTCATCGCCTTCCTGGGCGACGCACACGAATTGGAATTTGTAGCGCAACACAGGGTTTCGGTGTAAATGACTACTCAAGTAGATCTGGCTGGGCCGTAGAATTATGTATACCTACAGAAAATCTGATTGTTTTCCAATATGTCAACATATACGTGTCAACCACGTGACCCTGAAATCAGATGTTTTACCAAAGTTATCCCATTGCAGTGAATGGGGAATAAACCTTATTTTGGTTGTGATACAGGTTTGCTAAGAGGGTGACTGTACTCGAATCTATGGAAGCATTTTGTGTCCTAGGGGAATAAAAAGAGGGCGACCCCCTGCAAATTAAGCAGATATAGATCAATGTCGTTTATAAAATAATGACCATAAATTGCTAAGTTTCTGCCATAACTCATCTCTGTCAGGTTGATATTACGCACAGATCTTCAAGTACTAATTCTTCCACACACCTCTCTCAATGTATCTCTTTTATAATCTAAACCACTCACTACAATCCCATAACAATACCCTCAAATATATCACATTGCAGCTTTACTTATTTATTCACATATTTATTATTTTTGTATTTATTTTCTGGAGTGCCCAAAATGGGTGACAGCGGGAAAGGAGGGAAGCCAAGAAGTAAGCGAATGCTTTTAAACTATCTAGTGCTGCATCCCCCGTTCTGAAAAACAATTTAACTGGCAACAAAATATCAAATACATTTCCTCACAATTATTCAGTACATTTTTAAGTACTTCACCCAATTTTAAGAATTTTATGAAGCTTTAGGGCACAGCTGCAAATACAGACACACTGATTTGTAGTAGTGCTTTTTAGGTCGAGCGACCTATCTCAATGCGCATGCGCATTGAGCGGGAGCGAGATATATAGGGGCTTATCGAGAGTTTACCTAACTGGCGATTCCTTGCAGTGCATGTGCTTTTTAGGTCATTGCGCAAGCGCAAGCCCTAAAAAGCGCGTGCGCAATGCCACCAGCCACCTGCCTGCCTGCCTCGCATTACCACATCAAATGCAGCCCTCCCAGCGCATTTCTCACCCCCTAATTATTCACGGCCGGTCGGCCGTACTTTCAGTTTCACGGCCGCGTCTCAAGCATCTAAATATTTATTTTAATTGGAAAGTTGGAGATTTTTCATCATTTTATTTGATTTATAAAAGACAAATCAATCTGCTAGCCTCTTTTGGCTCCTGATGCCTGTGCTCGTATTGTCGTCACAGACCGGCGCTTCATGTAAAGCCGCCAGTCGTCCATACTGGATTCTGGCTGCTGTGCTTGCTCTGCTTCCACAAATCAAGCCAAGTTACAAGCTTCATTTCTTTGTCTGCAATTTCACATTTATTTTCATTTATAGAGGTTTTTTTTCTTCAATGTGGCTATTTATGTGCATTTTTATTTTATCAGCAAGTTTATATTGTTTAATTTTCAAGGACCCCCTGAGTAGGTGCTGCGGACCCCACTTTAAAAATCGATTTTACATTAAGCAAATGATGCTCGAAATTCCCAAATCTAAAATAACCCAAAGCAAAAAAGTAAACCATTTCTTTTCTCTCCTACTCTGTGGATCTAATGTCCCCATCTCCGGGTGACACATTGCTTTGAAATGTTATAATCTCAAATATCTGTTTTTCTCTGTCAAATCCATCCCTACATTAATCTCCTTAAGCCTCGCGTTCCTTTTCTTCTTTGCCGTCAGATTTATCCCTCTGACCACTTGTAATTTTACAAATCAGCCGATCGATTCCAAACAGTGTTGGAGAGAAGGGTTATGTGGCGGATATTTCTGGCTCAGTAAAACATGCTGAATTTCTTCTAGTGTCGTTTTCGGACGCTGGGACATCATTCAGCAGTGCCGGCATTTGTCTGTATTAACCTGCGTGGAAGGGAGGGGGCTTTATTTTAACATCCAGCTGGGCAGAAACAAAGGCCTGATTTAAAAGACCATCAGCCCGTCTTTTGTTCAAGCCATCTGAGCCTAACACCTAGATGCCAGTGCAATGAAAGAAAGCAGAGGCAGACAGCTAATTACTTCACACATACTTAAGCAAAACCTTTGGAGCCAGTTGTTTTAACTTTGTTTAACTCCCTACGAAAGAGATGTGCTTACACATTTTTAATCTTGCCTCCCAAAGCAACACGACTTAAGATACCACGCCCCCTCATGTGAGACCTTCACACCCTCATCGCCGCTCTCCCCGCTCCGCCCCCTCCCCTGCCCGCCGTGCCGCATTTCTCCTCCCCCCAGCAATGCCCTCCGTCTTGTTCTCCTCCGTCGCTTGTTCCTTACCCCAGTTTCCCTTCCTCCTCGCCTCTCCTATTTCTTTATCTAAGCCCCTCGTATTCACTATAATACAGTCCACGTTGATTGAGCACAGGGTCAAAGAAAGGATTATTGTCATTATAATGGAAATGAAAACAAGGCATGCGCAACCCACCATCTACAAACCTTACATTAACATCGGTCAGTGATTGGTACAAAATAAGTACCCCTCTGTATATAATAAAAATGTCATGCCACATCCACCACCACATCCACCACCACATCCATCACCACATCCACCATCACCACCACATCCACATCCACCACCACATCCACCACCACATCCACCGCATCCACCACCACCACATCCACCACCGCATCCACCACCACCACATCCACCACATCCACCACCACCACATCCACCACCACCGCATCCACCACCACCACCGCATCCACCACCACCGCATCCACCACCACCACATCCACCACCACATCCACCACCGCATCCACCACCACCATCACTTCCACCACCATCACTTCCACCACCACATCCACCACCACATCCACCTCCACTTTCACCACATCCACCACCACATCCACCATCACCACCACATCCACCACCACATCCACCATCACCTCCACATCCACCATGACATCCACCGCCACATCCACCACCTCATCCACCACCACCACCACCGCATCCACCACCACCACCGCATCCACCACCACATCCACCGCATCCACCACCACCACATCCACTGCATCCACCATCGCATCCACCACCGCATCCACCACCACATCCACCACCACATCCACCATCACCACCACATCCACCACCACATCCACCATCACCTCCACATCCACCATGACATCCACCACCACATCCACCGCCACATCCACCACCATATCCACCACCACATCCACCATCACCACCACATCCACCACCACATCCACCATCACCTCCACATCCACCATGACATCCACCACCACATCCACCACCACATCCACCACCATATCCACCACAACATCCACCACATCCACCACACCCACATCCACCACATCCACCACCACATCCACCACCACATCCAACACATCCACCACCACTTCCACCACCACCGCATCCACCACCACCACCGCATCCACCACCACATCCACCACATCCACCATCACCTCCACATCCACCATGACATCCACCACCACATCCACCACATGCACCACCACATCCACCGCATCCACCACCACCACATCCACCACATCCACCACCACATCCACCACCACATACCGCATCCACCACCACATCCACCACATCCACCATCACCTCCACATCCACCATGACATCCACCGCCACATCCACCACCACATCCACCACCACCACATCCACCACATGCACCACCACCGCATCCACCACCAGATCCACCACCACATCCACCACACCCACCACCACCACATCCACCACCACATCCACCGCATCCACCACCACCACATCCACCACATCCACCACCACCACATCCACCATCACCACCACATCCACCACCACATCCACCACCACATCCACCACCACATCCACCGCATCCACCACCACCACATCCACCGCATCCACCACCACCACATCCACCGCATCCACCACCACATCCACCACCACATCCACCATCCCCACCACATCCACCACCACATCCACCATCACCTCCACCATGACATCCACCGCCACATCCACCACCCCATCCACCACCACCACCACGGCATCTACCACCACATCCACCGCATCCACCACCACCACATCCACCGCATCCACCACCGCATCCACCACCGCATCCACCACCACATCCACAACCACATCCACCACCACATCCACCATCACCTCCACATCCACCATGACATCCACCGCCACATCCACCGCCACATCCACCGCCACATCCACCACACCCACCACCACCACATCCACCACCACATCCACCACCACATCCACCACCACATCGACCACACCTACATCCACCACATCCACCACCACATCCACCACCACATCCACCACCACATCCAACACATCCACCACCACTTCCACCACCACCGCATCCACCACCACCACCGCATCCACCACCACATCCACCACATCCACCATCACCTCCACATCCACCATGACATCCACCACCACATCCACCACATGCACCACCACATCCACCGCATCCACTACCACCACACCCACCACATCCACCACCACATCCACCACCACATACCGCATCCACCACCACATCCACCACATCCACCACATCCACCATCACCTCCACATCCACCATGACATCCACCGCCACATCCACCACCACCACATCCACCACATGCACCACCACCACATCCACCACCACATCCACCACCACATCCACCACACCCACCACCACCACCACCACATCCACCGCATCCACCACCACCACATCCACCACATCCACCACCACCACATCCACCACCACCGCATCCACCACCACCACCGCATCCACCACCACCGCATCCACCACCACCGCATCCACCACCACCATCACTTCCACCACCATCACTTCCACCACCACATCCACCACCACATCCACCACCACTTTCACCACATCCACCACCACATCCACCACCACTTTCACCACATCCACCACCACATCCACCACCACCACAACCTCCACCACCACCTCCACCACCACATCCACCACCACATCCACCACCACATCCACCACCACATCCACCCCCACATCCACCACCATCACCACCACCACCACCACACCCACCACCACCATATCCCCCAGATCCACCACCACCACATCTATGTGTGTGTGTGTGTGTGTGTGGCTGTGTGTGTGTGTAGGTGCAAATGCAATGTTCTTGGATTTTCGTCACAATAAAATACACTGAACATAATCTTCACAAAAGTTATTTACAAACGTTTAAGCTATTGCCATTATAAATTACAATAATTGTATTTAAGTATTAATTATTTACAAAATTAAAAGCCATTGTTATTTGCAATATCAATACATCTAAGTCACGTAAATACAACACACATTGCATTACAAATGCTATAGGTGTCACATTTGCGAAAGTTAAAACTATTGACATTGTAACTGACAAAGCTATTACTTTTGCTATTTTCAAAACCAACACATAAATAAAAAAAGTGTCATTTACAATACCAATTGCTCAAACATTCCTAATGCGAGACCTATTGCATTTCCAATGCTTGTTATTTTTTCACACTAGACGTATACATGGTAGAACTTAGCAGACCAGATACTTCAAGTGATATCATAGATTAAGCAATATATTGCTAGAATTTTCCAAAAGTAATATTGTTGGAATGAGAATGCCCCTTACATAGTAACCAGGGGTGTTCCACTGCCCTGAGTACTCGACTGGGTGTATCTCGCATCCTGACGTTTGATGTTTGAGCCCTGGCATCACAATAACCTAGTGCGTACAGAGGCCTACAGACTAGCCTTGCTGTAGTCCTATTCATAGTCGAAGACTATGAGTTAGTCCTGGACTTAGCTTGTAGCCTGAAGGGGTCCACCAATTGTGCCCTCATCTGTTGACGCTGGAATACAGTTCCTGTTCTGGGCTCCGAAAATAGAGTGATGGCAGCAGCGTACCGTGTGTTAAAATCAATAGTATGACCAAGCCTTTTTATCTGGGCCGATTGGAGGGATACTAGCTCACTAATCTCTTTTTAGTGTAACCAGTCCTTTGCGCTAACAGACCAAGTGTGTGTTAAGAGCATTAATGTGTCTTGCCTGCTGTATGGTAGATACATGTTATGTGAATGAACCACAGACCAGTAAGATCCAGTTTAGGTAACCCTTGTTTGACCTTGCACAAGACTGTACAAGGGGTAGTGTATTGCTCACATTCTTGTAGCTGGAGGGAGAAAACGTAGGGCCTTATTTTGAGTTTGGCAGTGCGAGAGCAGGACTGCCCCGCTCCCGCACCGCCAAACCCATGTTTGTACCACCCTAAAAATTCCCTTTCCACTCAAAACACCAAACCCACCCTAAACCCTAAAATTTCCCTTACCACCCAAAACACCAAGCCCACCCTAAACCCTAAAAATCGCCTTACCACCCGAAATTCCAAAACCTGCCCTAAAAACTCCTTTAGCACAAAAATTCCAAACACACCCTAAACCCTTAAAATTCCATTGCCACCCAAAAACCCAATCCCACCCTAAGCTCTAAAAATACTGTTGTCCGCAAAAAACCATACCCATCCTAAACCCTAAATATACCCTGGTCACCTAAAATCCCACACCCACAATAAACCCTAAAAATTCTCTAGCCGCCCAAAATCCCATACCCACCCTAAACCCCAAAAAAACCCTTGCCACCCAAAAACTCAAACTAACCTTAAACCCTAAAAATACCAACCTAAAACTCATACCCACCGTAAAGCCTATAAATTCCGTTGCCATCCAAAAATTCATACCCACCCTAAACCCTAAAAGCACCCTTGCCATACAAAAACCCACACCAACCCTAAACCCTAAAAATACCCTTACCACTCAAACATCCATACCCACCCTAATCCCTAAAAATACACTTGCCGCCCACAAACCCACACCCACCCTAAACCTTAAAAATACCCTTGCCACCCAAACACCCACACCCACCCTATATAAAATATATACAAAAATGTAATTTAATAAGGTAAAATCATTGGAAATATATTAGATAAAAGTTTTACATTTTATAATTTTTGTGAAAAAAATCATAATAAAAATATTTGACAATTTTTTTGTTTTAAAATTATAATGGCATTGTAAACATATGTTGTTTATTTTATATATCGGATAATGATGTTATTTTTTATTTCATGGTTTAAAGTTTAGGAATTGTAGTAAATATTTTTAAAAATATATTAATTATTAATAGTGATAAAATATTTTTTATATGGTAATGTTTAAATGTGAATATATAGGGGTGTCGTTTTGGTTAGTGTGTGAGTATTGATTTTGTATATCACATTTTTAGTTTGTAGCACCTCGTATAAAACAGTGGCGGCTGGTGACATTTGAAAGTGGTGAGGCAGAAAATTATTTTCATACTGCACAGTAGCTAGCGAGCGTAGCGAGCGAGCCTGAACAACCTAAGGGGGGTTCGGGGGAATTAAAAAAAAAATTGGGCAAATGGAGCATTTTCAAGCACATTTGAGAAAGCAGGAAGGTTACTAAAGAAATTGTGAAAGTGCAGTTATTACATTAATAAAGAGATGTCATATAACATAGGTAGCTTATTCAGTATAGGTAGATGCTTATTCATTATAACCACAGATCCTTATAACAGACTTCGAGATACAATGCATTTCTCAGTACCTCACAGATGTTTTTTTATTAAACAAACAACTAAACATCTAAACATCATGTGCATTTTGTGATCTGCATCAGGTACATGTTCTTTGCAGCAGGCACATTAACCTCTTCCATACTCATGACGAGCTCAGCTCGTCATGAGGCACACTGGAGCTGTGCTCATGACAAGGTGAGCTCGTCATGAACAATGGGCTTCAAAGCTTCTCAGCACAGGAGGGGAAAAGCCATAGCAGCCAAGTGGTTAACCTTCTATGCTACCTTTCCATTAGTCAAAACTTCCACTAGACAAAACTCTGATCTCTCTCTAGCAAAAACATTAACCATCAGCTTTATCCTGACATTTTTATTGTTTCTGTGAATAAAATCAATCTAGCCACTTTGCGAACACTCTGACTTGCTTTATTTCTTTTTTTATTTATTTTTCATAGTTTGAACCTTTTATTCCCAAAGCGCACTGTGAAAACAAAAATTTTGACTTCCCCCTTACTACTACAAGGAGACTGAGGCCTGTTGCTACATAACATTTTCCTAGAAACAGCTCTCTTTCATAAATGAGTTCTTTAAACTAATCACAACCAAAATAAAATAAAATAAACTTCTTACTTCCCGCTGACACCACCCTGTTAAGAAATGTTCATACCGGGTTAACTATATCTTCCGATTGGAATACTTCTGAAGTGTCACATATAACCCCAGCTAATGATCTCCTTGTGAAGCTTAGAGTCCAAATTGAAGCTTCAAAAGGTCCAAAGGTTCTGAAATGCACTTCCATACATTTAGACATTTTCCTCCCTAATCAATATCCCATCGCCCCAGTCTGTGAGTCAGAGTGCTGTGAGCTCAACCGTGGCAGAGCTGCCGCTGATTGGTGTAACACTGTACAGCAAAGCACAGACTGCTGGCCATTCCTGTATACATCAATAGTGCGCAGTATAGTGAAGCGCAGCAAAGCAAGTAAAACACCACAAAGTATAGTGTAGCAAAGCACACCACAGACTGGTATAAAAAGCACAGTGCACAAAGTTACCGCACACTACAGTACAGAAAACTATAGCATACAACAGTGCAATACAGTGCAACATAGCACAAGACAAAAGCATAAATCCCGACATCCGATTCAATACGGGAAACCCCTTGGCACTCGATTAGAGCAGTAAACATCAAAGCAGAATGTAACATAACAGCAGTTAAACATCACAAGCAGCCCCACAACTACTATTAACAAAACATAACATAACATGTGTGTTGGAACCTGGGATGTCAGGTCACCTAGGGTAGCCTGGCCTAGGGTAAGACATGCATTTCTAAAGGCACAAGTGTGAAGGTTGCAAACCACCCAGCAGTAAATCCACGCAATAGCACTAAAAAAGGACACTACACCAAAGTATGGAAAAATAAGAGCTTGTTTATAAAAATAATATACTCTGCGTTATACTTCTTAAGATCACAGCTCAGTATGGAACATTAAATCCCGTCAAAACACTTAGTCTAACAAAGTTACTAAATCAACATTTTAAGCAGTTTTCCTATTAGAGGTCACAGCTCAATACAGCTTAGTTCTAAAATTGATACAATCTCTGCAGAATTGCTAAAGTAATTCATCAATTGACATCACTAGTACATTACAGTAAACTCTGCTGGTTTGGCTCTCCAAACCTTTCATTACAGCATTACTTCAGAAGAGGCAAGATCAGTACTTATACTTAGTCAGATATGCTATATCCATTACCTTTGGTACCCCTACAATTCCCCTTTACTATGAACCAAAGATTAACTAGTTATAATCAATTAACACAGCAATCAATGAAGTCCCGACAGGGATTCCTTAGGGGCACTGCACTCCTGGGGACAGATTCTCTGTTCAGTTACTTGTCAGTGCTCAATCACGGGCACTAGTCTTACCCTGGTTGTGAAGGTCACTTCCCCAACGTGAATATCTCCTTACTTGTGTTAAGGTTGAAGCTGGAACCTTCATGCGCCAGAAACAAGGGGGAAAAACTGGGTGATATGGCCAAGGAACCGAGGGCTGGAAAGGCTCTCTCGCCTCTGTGCTCCCTTATCCCGCTCGGGCCGACTCCTCTGTGAGGCGCTCGAGCGGAAGGAACAAAGGCAGGAACCACGATGCCCTCCTGGCCCCTACCGGGCCTCTCAACTCTCCCTCCCGGCTCGGGCCAGCTCCTTGGTGCGGCGCTCGAGCAGGAGGAAAAGGCAGATCACGGGCACAAGCTGAGGAAGCAACCGGCGCCCCTCCTCAGCGCTGGTCGACGAGAACACTTCTCCAGCAGACATGCGCGGTAGCGCTCGCACTGGTGCCGCCTCCCACTGCACCCGCTCAAAGGAAGGACGCTTCACTCCCGGGCCTGCTCGATCCTAGGCCCCTCCTGTGCCAGGAATAACTGCAACACTTGGGCATGCGCGAAGGCGCCTTTTGGACAGTGTCTCGCCCTCACTTTCTCCTGTCAACCGGGGCGCTGCACAGCAACGCGACTGGAGCGCGATCGGTGCCCCAGGGGTCCCGCTCCTACTTCGATGAAGGGAACGAGTTCCTAGCCCCTCACTTTCCACCTAACAGGCTGAAAGGCTTGCCACACACCACAGGATCAGTCAGTGGTAAGAAAAGCTTGTTGTATACTAAGGAAGTGCTTCCTTTCCACACTATAGAGAGGAGGGGGAGTAGAAGGGGGGCTCCTTCAGAGTAGAGCCACAGAGCTCTTCTTCAGCACTAATCCCCTATCCCTCCTTACTGGACAGACTTAGGGGCTCCAGGGAATTCTTACTTCAGCTCCCAGGGCAGGGTCTTTCTCAGCTCCCAAGACTACTGGAATTAACCCCTTCACCTAACTGTCCAGGGTCAGCAGGACGAACTAACCTGGCTAGGACAACAGGAAATGGGAGGTGGAAAAGCCTTGACAGAGGGCTTCCCTTGTAGAGCAATCCACCCTTCAGGTTCCTACCCCTACCAGACCTCAGCCTTCACTCTAGCTGCTCCTCACTGACAGACAAAATGGCTGTCCAGCATTCCGCCTTATGTAGGCTGTCCCTCAGTGGTCCAGAAGGGACCAGAAGGTTCTGGAATGCCCTATACTAGTCTATGGGCAGGTTCTGGGTCTGGCAGTTAGGGCAGTTGGTAGCCACCATTTTGTGGTTCCAACTATCTTCCTGTCAGAACAGGCCTCTGGGCCTGAGGTGAAAAACTATGAGGGGGGAAAAGAACACCTATCCCTTTGACCAACACCTAGAAAAAATGAGTGGACAAAAATTATTAAAGGTATGAGGGGCAAAAAGGGGACAAAATAAATAATAAATTGGAGGGACTACGCAAGAAGCCAGACAGGTCTAACACGCGTCCCCCCCAGCTGAAAGTGGGGAGA
This sequence comes from Lissotriton helveticus, assembly GCF_964261635.1. Taxonomy (NCBI): domain Eukaryota; kingdom Metazoa; phylum Chordata; class Amphibia; order Caudata; family Salamandridae; genus Lissotriton; species Lissotriton helveticus. The sequence goes on along the minus strand of NC_136068.1, from coordinate 1,043,059,218 downwards.
ACTACCCAACCCCTTGGGAGTCCTCATCACTAAGGCGGAAATACCTGGAGAGACCGTCTGCATTGGCGTGGTCCACTCCAGGCCGATGTTCCACCCGGAAGTCCATTCCCTGTAGGGAGATGGACCACCTCAACAGCTTGGGATTTTCCCCTTTCATTTGCATCAGCCAACGAAGGGGTCGATGGTCAGTCTGAACCAGGAAGTGCGAGCCAAACAGGTATGGCCGCAGCTTCTTCAGAGCCCACACCACCGCAAAAGCTTCCCTCTCAATTGCACTCCACTTCTGTTCCCGGGGAAGCAGTCTTCTGGATAAGAAGACCACAGGCTGATCCAGGCCCTCTTCATTTAGTTGCGATAACACTGCCCCAATGCCATGTTCTGATGCATCTGTCTGGACAATGAACTCCTTGGAGAAGTCTGGGGCCCTCAGGACCGGTGCTGCACACATTGCCTGCTTCAACTTTTCAAAGGCTTGCTGACAAGCCTTCGTCCAAACTACCCGTCGAGGTTGTTTCTTTGAGGTGAGCTCTGTGAGGGGCGCTACAATAGTGCCATACCCCTTCACAAAGCGACGGTAGTATCCTGTGAGGCCTAGGAAAGCTCGGACCTCAGTCTGTGTCTTGGGGGGTTCCCAGGCCATGATTGCCTCAATCTTTGCCTGCAGGGGCTGCACTGACCCCCTACCCACCAAGTGTCCAAGGTACACAACCGACCCTTGCCCAATCTGGCATTTGCTGGCTTTGATGGTCAATCCAGCTTGTTTCAGGGCCTGGAGAACTGATTGCAAATGTTGCAAATGGTTCTCCCAACTGCTACTGAAGACAGCAATGTCATCCAGGTAGGCAGCAGAGAAACTCTCCATTCCAGAGAGGACCTGATTCACCAGCCGCTGAAATGTGGCAGGGGCATTTTTGAGCCCAAAGGGCATCACACAAAATTGGAAGTGTCCCTCAGGCGTGGAGAAGGCTGACCTTTCCTTTGCTCCATCTGTCAAGGAGATCTGCCAGTACCCTGAAGTGAGGTCAAAGGTACTTAGGTATTGGGCAGCTCCCAGCCGGTCAATTAACTCATCCGCCCTAGGGATCGGATGAGCATCAGTCTTTGTAACTGAGTTCAGTCCTCGGTAATCCACACAGAACCTCAGTTCTGGTGTGGTGCCTGGTGGGGCGGCTTTTGGCACTAGCACCACCGGACTGGACCAAGGGCTGTTGGAAGGTTCGATAACTCCCAGCTCTAGCATCTTGGCAACCTCTCCATGGATGCTAGCCTTCACCTTGTCGGACAGCCGGTAGGTCTTTGACTTCACTGGTGGGCTGTCCCCTGTGTCCACATCATGGGTACACAGGTGGGTCCTTCCCGGGACAAGGGAGAACAACGAAGAGTACTGCTCCAATACCTGGCGGCAATCCTCTCGCTGCTCAGGAGTTAGGGATGGGGAGAGAATCACTCCCTCCACCGACCCATCCTTCTCTTGAGACGAGAAGAGATCAGGGAGAGGCTCGCTTTCTGCTTCCTCGGCACCATCAGTCACCATCATCAGGATGACCTCTGGCCTCTCATGGTGGGGTTTGAGGCGATTGGCATGCAGCACCCGTAGAGGCTGTCGCGGGGTCTTAAGATCCACCAAGTAAGTGGCCTTACCCTTCTTTTCCAACACCTCAAATCGGCCTGCCCAGCGATCTTGGAGGGCACTAAGCTCTCCAGGCTCCATCACCCACACTTTCTGGCCAGGTTCCAATTCCACCGGGTGAGCATTGTGATCGTACCATTCCTTCATTACTGCCTGGCTGGCCTCCAAGTTGTCAGAAGCTTGCTTCCACAACTTTGCCATTTGGCTCCGGAAGGCCAGCATGTAGCTCACCACATCTTGAGGAGGCTTTCTGGGAGACTTTTCCCATCCATCCTTCACCAGGCTGAGAGGTCCACGCACAGGGTGCCCGTACAACAGTTCAAAAGGGCTAAAGCCCACTCCCTTCTGCGGCACTTCTCGGTAGGAAAACAGCAAACAGGGCAGGAGGACGTCCCATTTCCTCCGTAGGCTCTCAGGCAGACTTCTTATCATGCCCTTCAGGGTCTTATTGAACCTTTCTACCAGTCCATTCGACTGGGGGTGATAAGGAGTGGTGAACCGGTAAGTCACTCCACACTCCTTCCACATCGCCCGCATGTAAGCCGACAGAAAGTTGGTCCCCCTGTCGGACACAACTTCCTTAGGAAATCCTACTCGGGTAAAGATTCCCATCAGGGCCCTAGCCACCACAGGTGCAGTGACAGTCCTCAGAGGAATGGCCTCTGGATATCGTGTGGCATGATCCACCAGAACCAGGATAAACCTGTGACCAGCTGTTGTTGGTGGATCCAATGGCCCTACAATGTCGATGCCCACCCTTTCAAAGGGGGTGCTAACGACTGGAAGTGGTTCCAGGGGAGCTTTCAGCTTCACCCCCGTTTTCCCACTGGCCTGGCAGGATACACATGTCCGACAGTAAGTGTTGGACGCCACTTTCATCTGAGGCCAGTAAAAGTGGAGGACAAGCCGAGCAAAGGTCTTGTCCTGGCCTAAGTGTCCTGCCAAGGGTATTGCATGAGCCAATTCCAGCAGAAAGGCTCGGTATTGCTGCGGGACTACCAAGGCCCTTGATGAGCCAGGTAAGGGTACCTTGGGTTCACTGTAGAGGAGTCCATCCTCCCAGTAAATATGGTGGTGTCCCGTAGCATCACCTGCTGCCTGGGCTTCAGCCTGACGCCTCAGTCCCTCAAGGGTAGGGCACTCCCTCTGCCCCTTACAGAATTCCTCTCTGGTAGGTCCTCCCTCCACGTGCCACTCAGCAGGGATGGGTAAATCCTCCAGCGAGTCTACTTCCCCCTCCACAGACTCCTGGTCCACCACTGCAGGTGGCCGATCTGTCACATGGGGTGTGGAAGCCGAAGCAGGCTCTTCCTGTCTTCGGGTCTGTCCCTTTTTGGCAGCGAGTTGGGCCATTGTTCCAGGCTCCAACCCAGGCGAACTCCCTCTCCGGGCAGTCGCACACCTTGTGCTCACACAGGCCCAGTCAGGTGTACCCAGCATCGCAGAGTGCGTCCGGTGTTCCACCTCTCTCCAAGTGTTGTGCTCCATGTCATTCCCCAGCAGACAATCAACTGGCACGGCAGGGCTTACGGCAACTCGAAGTGAACCTGCAACCCCTTCCCACTCAATGGGAACCTCAGCCACTGGATAGTGGCCCATTCTGCCGTCAGCCATCGCGGCGGGGTGGAGTACATTGGGAACCACCTGCTCTGGAGACACCAGTCGACTTCTCACCATAGTCATACTGGCTCCTGTATCTCTCAGAGCCTCCCCTCTTTGGCCATTGATGGTGACCCATTGCCCATACTTTGTAGTATTTGGGGGCACCTGGATCTTTGGAACCATCTCCCGTTCTCCCAGGGACACTAAGGTGACACCCGCCCACTCACCCCCCTTATCTAAGGGCAACTCCTCCCCGAGCGCTACACTAGCTACTCCCGGTGGTTTTCCTCCGGTGGGAGGGGGTGGTCTCTTTGGGCATCTGACATCTCCCTTATAATGTCCAACACCACCACACTCAAAACAGTGGAGAACCCTTGGCTGCTGGCTTTGGCCAGGATTAGGGTTTCTGGGCGGGTTTGCCTTAGGGATGAAACCTGTTGACTTCCCTTGGAAACTGTTTTGGGGACCTTTAGAGAACTCCCTCTTTTTATCTCCCCCCTCCTTCTTCTGGGGGGCGCCCTGTCCGGTCTTTTGGGAATCCCCTCCAGTCCCCTTTGAGGACACCCGGGTACTTGCCCAGATGTCCGCCTCCTCTGCAAGCTTCCGGGGATTGGTCAGCTTGCTATCCACTAGGTGTTGGCGCAGCTCGGGAAAGCATTTCTCAAGGAGGTGCTCTTTCAAAAATAGATCATACAACCCCTCATAGTCCTTCACCTCACTGCCCTTGACCCAGCCCTCCAATGCCTTACGTGCGTAGTCAAGGAAGTCCACTCAGTTCTGGGTACCCAACTTGTGGCTCCCCCTGAACTTCTGACGGTACCTTTCTGGGGTAAGCCCAAACTTCCTTACTAATGCTAGCTTCATGATGGGGTAGTTGGTTTGCTCCTCTGGTTCCAGGGCCAGCAAGGTGTCCCGGCCAGCAGGAGGCATGTATTTATACAAACCACCCCCCCAGTGCTTCTCCTGCACCCCATGGGCTCTTAGGGAGACCTCATAGGCAGCCAACCACTTGGCTATGTCATCTCCCTGACTAAAGCTAGCAATGACATCTTTTGGTAAATAGGGTCTGGACTCCCTGGCTGTCTCTTTAGATTCACTGCCACCATTCATTACAGGAGAGGGCCCCCGTTGTAGGGCCTGGAGTTCCAACTCCTTCAACCTGAACTCATGAACCATCCTCTTCTCTTCCTTCTCCTGCTCCAGCTTAGCCAACTCCCATTTTAATTGCCTCTTTTCCCTCCTGTCAGCGAGCTCTGCTTCGGTTAAGCTTCCCCCGGAGACACTACTGCCTTTCCTGGAGTAGGACCCTGGTCCTGGGAGTAGGTTTTCCCCCTCCGAGTGGAATAATCCATTTATCTCCACAACCGGGTCCCGGTCTGCCCCTTCATCCTCCTCCTTCCCTTCTTTGTGTGCCTCCACCCAAGCCCTTAGACTGGTCTGGAGTTCCCCCTTCTTGGCACCATGCTTAAAAAATACCCCCATTTTCTGGCAGAAATCCTTCAGCTGAGCCACAGAATAGGTATCTAGGTTTTCTAATGCAAACTCCATTTTACAATAGGCAATACCAAGTTATACACACAAGGAAATTAGAGTTGCAAGGGCAACCTAAAGCCACCTCCACCCCACCACCAGGAACAAATTTGGAAAAACAAAAGGACAATTTAGGAGGGCCGCTAGGAGAAAACTCCTGGTGTAGGCTAGTGTATTATGTTTAATTACTACTGAGTAGCTGCAACCACAGTCAGGATCCCACCGCTAGACACCAATCTGTTGGAACCTGGGATGTCAGGTCACCTAGGGTAGCCTGGCCTAGGGTAAGACATGCATTTCTAAAGGCACAAGTGTGAAGGTTGCAAACCACCCAGCAGTAAATCCACGCAATAGCACTCAAAAAGGACACTACACCAAAGTATGGAAAAATAAGAGCTTGTTTATAAAAATAATATACTCTGCGTTATACTTCTTAAGATCACAGCTCAGTATGGAACATTAAATCCCGTCAAAACACTTAGTCTAACAAAGTTACTAAATCAACATTTTAAGCAGTTTTCCTATTAGAGGTCACAGCTCAATACAGCTTAGTTCTAAAATTGATACAATCCCTGCAGAATTGCTAAAGTAATTCATCAATTGACATCACTAGTACATTACAGTAAACTCTGCTGGTTTGGCTCTCCAAACCTTTCATTACAGCATTACTTCAGAAGAGGCAAGATCAGTACTTATACTTAGTCAGATATGCTATATCCATTACCTTTGGTACCCCTACAATTCCCCTTTACTATGAACCAAAGATTAACTAGTTATAATCAATTAACACAGCAATCAATGAAGTCCCGACAGGGATTCCTTAGGGGCACTGCACTCCTGGGGACAGATTCTCTGTTCAGTTACTTGTCAGTGCTCAATCACGGGCACTAGTCTTACCCTGGTTGTGAAGGTCACTTCCCCAACGTGAATATCTCCTTACTTGTGTTAAGGTTGAAGCTGGAACCTTCATGCGCCAGAAACAAGGGGGAAAAACTGGGTGATATGGCCAAGGAACCGAGGGCTGGAAAGGCTCTCTCGCCTCTGTGCTCCCTTATCCCGCTCGGGCCGACTCCTCTGTGAGGCGCTCGAGCGGAAGGAACAAAGGCAGGAACCACGATGCCCTCCTGGCCCCTACCGGGCCTCTCAACTCTCCCTCCCTGCTCGGGCCAGCTCCTTGGTGCGGCGCTCGAGCAGGAGGAAAAGGCAGATCACGGGCACAAGCTGAGGAAGCAACCGGCGCCCCTCCTCAGCGCTGGTCGACGAGAACACTTCTCCAGCGGACATGCGCGGTAGCGCTCGCACTGGTGCCGCCTCCCACTGCACCCGCTCAAAGGAAGGACGCTTCACTCCCGGGCCTGCTCGATCCTAGGCCCCTCCTGTGCCAGGAATAACTGCAACACTTGGGCATGCGCGAAGGCGCCTTTTGGACAGTGTCTCGCCCTCACTTTCTCCTGTCAACCGGGGCGCTGCACAGCAACGCGACTGGAGCGCGATCGGTGCCCCAGGGGTCCCGCTCCTACTTCGATGAAGGGAACGAGTTCCTAGCCCCTCACTTTCCACCTAACAGGCTGAAAGGCTTGCCACACACCACAGGATCAGTCAGTGGTAGGAAAAGCTTGTTGTATACTAAGGAAGTGCTTCCTTTCCACACTATAGAGAGGAGGGGGGGGGTAGCAGGGGGGCTCCTTCAGAGTAGAGCCACAGAGCTCTTCTTCAGCACTAATCTATCCCTCCTTACTGGACAGACTTAGGGGCTCCAGGGAATTCTTACTTCAGCTCCCAGGGCAGGGTCTTTCTCAGCTCCCAAGACTACTGGAATTAACCCCTTCACCTAACTGTCCAGGGTCAGCAGGACGAACTAACCTGGCTAGGACAACAGGAAATGGGAGGTGGAAAAGCCTTGACAGAGGGCTTCCCTTGTAGAGCAATCCACCCTTCAGGTTCCTACCCCTACCAGACCTCAGCCTTCACTCTAGCTGCTCCTCACTGACAGACAAAATGGCTGTCCAGCATTCCGCCTTATGTAGGCTGTCCCTCAGTGGTCCAGAAGGGACCAGAAGGTTCTGGAATGCCCTATACTAGTCTATGGGCAGGTTCTGGGTCTGGCAGTTAGGGCAGTTGGTAGCCACCATTTTGTGGTTCCAACTATCTTCCTGTCAGAACAGGCCTCTGGGCCTGAGGTGAAAAACTATGAGGGGGGAAAAGAACACCTATCCCTTTGACCAACACCTAGAAAAAATGAGTGGACAAAAATTATTAAAGGTATGAGGGGCAAAAAGGGGACAAAATAAATAATAAATTGGAGGGACTACGCAAGAAGCCAGACAGGTCTAACAATGTGTATTTGTAAAGTGCATGTTCACCACTACGGGTATCTTGGTGCTGAATAACAGATGTTTGTTGTTACCCAACTCAATGGTACTCATTTTATCGACCTCAGATGGATGAAAGGCTGAGTGGCCCCGCCGGAATTTGATTCTGTGACCATGAGGTCCCTGCAGTAGACAACATTAGTCCACTGAACCACCAGACATGGCACTAGTTTTAGGGAAAGTCACTCCATAAATGCATGTTCGACATAAGATCATTTAGAAGCCTGAAGAACTAATACACATGAGCCAGAAATGCCAATGAATATTAAATGAGCTCATATCGCTCTTAAAGATGGAACTTGCTGCCCTTACATGCTCACATATTTTAAGCATGATGGTAATACTTAACCTAGAAAAAAGTTCCATCAAATCCAGCATGCATCATGGAAACATTTCCATGTTACAGCACATGTTTAGATTGCTACAGGCTGCAAAGCATCAAATGTCTCAGACTGCCAAAAGTCAACTACTTACCAGCGAGTAGTTTACAGCCATGACTAGTACTCTCTCTCTCTCCAAAGAAATCTGCGTAGGAAGAAGTCCCAGCCAGGTCCATGTTGGTGCTAAAATCTGGAACCCGCTTCTAGTTTTTTGTAACATCTCCGCACTACAACCACTCCACAAAAAACACAAAACTTTTTTTTGTCACAACGCTTTCCCACACAATGTAGCCGTCCACACATACCCGTACTCTGCATGCCCTGCAATCTAGGGTAACCTAGCATAAGTGTCACCCGCTTGTGCCATCCTGTGAATCCACGCCATATAAAATGAATAGAAACTGACAGTCAACAGTTCTTGACCAACAACTCAAATAACCAGTCAAGAGCAGCACATTTTCTTTAACAGACAGGTGGTAGCGCCGGAGGCCATATGTGGTAAAAGGACTGACTCTTCCACATTTACAAAGAAAGAGTCTGAATTTCCCCCGAATTATTTTCCACAGGAATAAACCCAACCAAACGCTATCCCACAAATATCCCTCCCACTGCCCCCTTCCATCCAACTCCAAAACTTCACCAGGAATGCGCTCCTCTCCAAGCTGTAATAGGTTGCACTTCTTTCCCCAGGTTAACAAATGGTGCTAAATACAGGGCTTACCAGGCGCTTCTTGCAGTAATGCAGTTTCAAAGACACCCTTCCTTGTATTCAGGCAAGGTGCAATGTTATTTGATAGAAACTGCCTGAACTCCGTTCATTTTATGATGTATCCTGCAGTGTCTGTGTCTCGGTGCCACATCCTGGTATTTAACACCAAGCACTGGAAACGTCTCGTGCACCGATTTCGACTGTCACCTACAGCACCATTTCCATGAGAGTTGTTAAGCAACAAGTGGACTGTGGCCATAAATTAAATAAACACACGCAGGTGTCTTCGCGCTATTGTAAATGTGAAACCCTATGTGCCCCTCGGCCTGCCCTTTAACTCCCGCCGTCCGCTGCTGCGCCGTGCACCGGGGGTTTAATGTATATTTAATTGAGACAGGAGATTAGTCCCACCAGGTCTGATTACCAAAGCAGCTGAATAAACGTGGTGTTGAGAGCCATTGTTTGACATTAATAAAGCAGATCTGAGCACGTACACTCACGCAGGGCACGTGACACTGCATTCCAGGAGGGCCCTGCATGGGTGAAAGAGACATTTGTATTTTTATCTCAGCTATTTATTACCTCTCTAAGTGCAATAAACGAAGGTCTTGTATGTTTTGCTTTGGGTAGCGCTTACTTCCTTTGACGAGGCGTCGAGGCGCTCTGCAGACGGTTCACACTCTACTCTGGGGAGCCGCGCCGATGGTTACTTGTTAGGTTGGAGTGTTCTGTTTTAGTCAGCAGTTTATTATTATACAACCCTTTATAGAGATTACACCATATAGCTGGACCCGGTTCTAGTCTGGAGGAAATCAGGTTCTTTGTTACTGCTTCGGGTGGTTTGGGTGAGCACCGGGGACGGGGTGCATAGGTCAGGGTGTCTGTGGTTCACGGGAATAAAGGTCACGCAGCACAGATTGTGCATAATTCTGTTTGTGGGTCTTCCAGTCGCGGCGGGGGTGGGGAAGGGGGGGTTAAATTAAAATCAATCCTACCTACCGCCTCGGGTCCGTTCTGGCGCGGGCGCCTACACTGGTACAGCCCATCACTGCTGGCAAGACCCCTGTCTCAGCCAATCTCAGCGCCAGGATTGACATAGAGCAGGGTGACTCACCGCCCGCCTGCCCATTAGGAGACCAAGGTTTGAGCCTTTGCTCAAGCCTCGGTCTCCGAATGAGCATGCACCAGCCTGTGCAGGCACCAGTGTGCATGAGTGGGCACGGAGGAAAAATTCTCCCTCCATCCCCACTCATGCGCACACATGCCCCTGGTGACGGTCTGACTGACATTCAGTCAACATGACGTCGGACTTCACCGCCCACTCCCTTCAGAGTGGGCGGTGAAGTCCGACGTCGTTCTGACTGCATGCATAATTGTCAGTTCTCAACTTCTCCCCACGTAAGTCTCTGAACCTAAGTAAACTAAGCGTTTACTTAGGGAGCTACGTGCGGGGGGGGCAACGCCCCAAATGGACGCACCGCCACTGGTATAAAATCTTTTAGATTGCACTGGAAATCGTAAATTTCACCCCTTTAGGGTCCAACACCTTCATCAAATTGACTTAGATTGGAGTGGGAATAGTAAATGTCACCGCTTTAGTGTCCAACACCTTCCCCCAATTGGGCAAGATTGAAGTCGTAATAATAAATGTCTCCCTTTTGGTTTACAGCACCTTCCCTAAATTGGTATAGACTGGAGTGGGAATAGTAAGTGTTACCATTTTAGTGTCCAGCACCTTCACCAAATTAGTTTAGAATGGAGTGGGAATATGAAATGTCACCCATTTAGTGTCTGACCCCCTTCCCCCAACTGGGTTAGATTAGTTTCCAGCACTTTCCCAGAATTCTGATAGAGTGGAGAGGGACAATTTCTCAAATTGGTATAGGTTGGAGCGGGAACAGTAAATATCACCACTTTAGTGTCCTACACCTTCCTTAAATTGGTATAGATTGGAGTGGGAATAGTAAATGTCACTCCTTTACTGTCCAGCACCTTCCACAAATTGGTATAGATTGGAGTGAGAATAGTAAATGTCAAGCTTTTGGTTCCAACACCTTCACCAAATTGGTTTAGATTGGAGTGGGAATAGTAAATGCTACCTTTTTAGTCCCCAGCACCTTCTCCAAATTGGTTTAGATTGAATTGGGAATGCTAAATGCCGCCCTTTTAGTGCCCAACACCTTCCCCAAATTGGTATAGACTGGAGTGGGATTACTAAATGACACCCTTTGAGTGGCCAAATCCTTCCGCAAATTGGTTTAGATTACAGTGGTAATAGTAAATGTTGCACTTTTAAACATCTATATTTTGACTTAAAAATAAACATTTATATATAGATAAATAAATAAAACGTTTTTAATGAACTTTTTATTATTAAATAAAAAATGTAAATCATATTTAAATAGCAATGTATGTTGCTCATTTTCCAATTTGTTTTCTTTCTTTAACAATTTTTTTAACATTTCTTAAGTAGTTTTTTATACATATTTTCAATATTATTTTAACATATGTTTTTCAGGGTAAACAGTCATAATATCGATTCCAAAATATAGAATGGACATAATATCGAAGTAAAAATATAGAATGGACAAAATATCGAATGGACACAATATAGTGGTTAAAAATATCGAATTTAAGTTAAGTAATATCGATTTTCAAAATATAGAAGTCAAAATATCGAAGTATACAATATAGGCATTAAATATATCGATTTTTTAATAATATCAATTTTTTTAAAGTGTTTTGTATGTTAGTATATGTGTGAAAAGTGTATATTAATTTTTGTAATGTATGTTTAATGTATTTTAAGTAATGAATTTTATGTTATTTAATTTTTGCGTAATTTAATTCTGTAGCGGGTTGTGGGTTTATAGGGGAATAGGGTGGGTAGTAATTTAATTATATTAAATTAAATATACATTTTTAGCAATTATTATTAATTTTTAATTAAATTTTACTTTCTAGTTCTGTAGTGGGTTGTGGATTTATAGGGGAATAGGGTGGGAAGTAATTTAATTGTAATTAATTAAATATTTTTATTTATTTATTGGTATTCATTTTGAATTTATTTATTTATTTATTTTTTGTCCTCATAACCACCATGTAGACAAAGTGCCAAAAGGAATCAACGGAGAATAACTGACTCAGTTTAGCTGAAAAACTGGAGGGGACACATATCTTATGGGGGCCAACTTTCCCACAGTCTTCCACCGTGATCCAAAGAAGCACTAAGTCTTTGATTTGCCAACCCGTAGCAAATCTTGGGGTAGTTTTAGCAGCCAAATGGGAGCCGGGCATGAACCGGGTAACGGCTGTTCCAATGGTGCAGAATACCAGAGCACCTTAGGAGATCAATCATTGGACCATGAGAAACCCCGAATACGTCACTGAAGCCACGTTAGTAGGTGCCAAAATGCCCTTTTTCTGCGATTACCGGATCTGGCCATATCTGTGATAGAGGTCTGCAATACAGAGTTTTGCCAATCTCTAAGGGTGGGTGGTGAGGAGTCTTTCCATTTCCTGCGGATCTCTCTTCTTGCAAGCAAGATGGAATAAAAAACTAAACATCTGGGTAGGTGTTGTACTCCTTCCAAAACTCCAAAGATAATCAGAGGCAAATCCATTGTGACAGGTCATCCTAGAGACTCAGTAAGGCACTTGCTGATAGCCTGCCAAAATACTGTTAGTTCCGGGCAATCCAAGAACATATGAGAATCCGAAGCAGCAATCAAACCACATTTTGCGCAGGACACTGGCTGTCCTCCTACAAATTTTGAGAGTCTTGAGGGAGAGTAATACGCCCTATAAAGGGTGAAGATGTGATTTCTGCGAAGCCATGATGGCTTGACAATGCTCCACAGAAGCTCGAAAGAAGACTTCCAAAGAATTTGTAAATTCAGATCCACCAGAACAGAACCCCATAATGACTCTGGCAAGACAAAGTCTCCATCTGCCTCCTCCATAATAAAGTTATACCATCTAGATATTTCTTTCTTTTCTGGACCTCTGTTTAGTAAGTCAGAGATAAATGGGCTATGTCCACCAAGTTTAAACTTATTTTTATTGGCAAGAGATGCTTTATAAGCTGCAGTCCAACTATACATCTGGATATATTTAAAGCGTGAACAATTATGGCCAACCTTGGCTTGTAGATGTTGCATTTTGAATTTATTGTTATTTTTTAATTGGTAATTATTTTTTATTAATTGCCAATTAATTTGTATTAACTGATTAATTGTTAATTATGTTAATTTTCTAAATTTATTTTCTGTAGCGGGTTGTGGGTTTATAGGGGAATAGGGTGGGAAGTAATTTAATTGTAATTAAGTAAATAATTGTTTTCATTTATTGGTATTGATTTATTGTTAATTAATTTTTAATTGGTAATTAATTTCTATTAATTGGCAATTAATTTTTATTAATTGGTAATTATTTTGTATTAATTAAATATTTGATAATTATGATAATTGTATTAATGTCTTTTCTGTAGTGGGATGTGGGTTTATAGGGGAATAGGGTGGGAAGTAATGTAATTGTAATTAATTACATATTAAAAATACTTTTTGTGTATTGATAATTAATTTACTGTTAATTTTTAATTGGTATTAATTTTTATTATTAATTAGTTTTTGTTATTGAAAATTAATTAGTTGTTAAATAATTATGAATAGGTTATTAATTTGTAATAACTAATATGTAGTTGTATTTCTAATTAATTATTACATAATATTAAATTGGTTATTAATTTCAATTAATGGTCTATTGCTATTGATATTTAATTTATTTTTAATAATATATTAAATCATTACTTTCCCTACTGTTGCACTCTCTGGAGTGGGAATAGTATTTTTTACCCCTACGCTATCCAACGCTTACCCTACTGTTGCACTCTCTGGAGTGGGAAAAGTAATTTTTACCCCTACGCTATCCAAAGCTTTCCCTACTGTTGCACTATCTGGAGTGGGAATAGTAATTTTCACACTCCCGCTATCCAACTCTTTCCCTACTGTTGCATTCTCTGGAGTGGGAATAGTAATTTTTACCCCTACGCTATCCAATGCTTTCCCTACTGTTGTACTCTCTGGAGTGGAAATAGTAATTTTTACCCTTCCAATATCCAACGCTTTCCCTACTGTTGCACTCTCTGGAGTGGAAATAGTAATTTTTACCGTACGCTATCCAACGCTTTCCCTACTGTTGCACTCTCTGGAGTTGGAATAGTAATTTTTACCCCTACGCTATCCAACGCTTTCCCTACTGTTGCACTCTCAGGAGTGGGAATAGTAATTTTTACCCTTATGCTATCCAACGCTTTCCCTACTGTTGCACTCTTTGGAGTGGGAATAGTAATTGTTACCCCTACGCTATCCAACGCTTTCCCTACTGTTGCACTATCTGGAGTGGGAATAGTATTTTTTACCCCTACGCTATCCAGTGCTTTCCCTACTGTTGCACTCACTGAGTGGGAATAGTATTTTTTACCCTCCCGCTATCCAACGCTTTCCCTACTGTTGCACTCTCTGGAGTGGGAATAGTAATTTTTACCCTTACGCTATCCAACGCTTTCCCTACTGTTGCACTCACTGGAGTGGGAATAGTATTTTTTACCCCTACGCTATCCAACGCTTTCCCTACTGTTGCAATCTCTGGAGTGGGAATAGTAATTTTTACCCCTACGCTATCCAAAGCTTTCCCTACTGTTGCACTCTCTGGAGTAGGATTAGTATTTTTTACCCCTACGCTATCCAACGCTTTCCCTACTGTTGCACTCACTGGAGTGGGAATAGTATTTTTTACCCCTACGATATCCAACGCTTTCCCTACTGTTGCACTCACGGGAGTGGTAATATTAAATGTTACCCTCCTGCTATCCTACGGTAAAATATTGTACATTTTTTATTAATACCTTAAATTAATTATATCTTAATTTTAAGGTTATTTGAGTATTTTTAAGTATGTTTTAGTTAATTATATTTATTATTTAATTAATTTTAAATTACTTTTAAGACATTTAAAAAAATTCGATATTTTGACTGACTATATTTTTTACAGACTATATTTTGGAATCGATATTTTTGTACTTACCTGTTTGTAGATAGGAATTCTATATTTTGGCAGTCTATATTTTGGTGACTATATTTTGGTAAGTCTATATTTTGTCATTCTATATTATGTCAGTGATCCGTTTTTCAGTATATGTTTAAAATTATTTTATTTATTTTATACTATTATTAAAAGTATTAATGTTCAATTTTTTAACATTATCTGCAACATTTTTGACATGTTTTACATGTTTAATGATTTCATTTTTTTCATATATTCAGCATTTGTAAATTATTTCCCATTCCTTTCTACGGGGGGGGGGGATAGTATTTTTTTTTTTCATTTAGAGGACATTTTTAGGTTTCGCTTGCACTGTGCTTGTGAAATCTCTTGTATTTAATATATCTTATCAGCTCCCATTTCCAGAACTACTGTGTTCATTTGCTTTTGTGTGAAACTTTTTTCTTTAACTTCCCTTGGCTGCACACATTTACAATACTGCTACTAAAGCTGTTCATACTGTTTAAGCACCATTCACTGTAAAGATAAGATCTCTTCCCACATAAAAGGCAGACAACTTCTAACAGTATGCTGGAATGCTAGCTTTTTATTACTTAGGGGTCGATTACGATGTCGGACGGAAAGCCTCCTCCCGACAGTCAGAACCTCCTCGACTGTGTCGGAACCCTTCGGACCGACTAGGTTGTTTTACAATCTATCTGACCGATTACAATGTTTGTGCAGTAATTTTGAATCCGTTCCGACTGGCTCTTGGAGAATTTATGTCGGTCGAAACCGCATAGTACACCTCTATGGACTGTGTTTTCGACCTCGCGATTATGATGCCGATTTCCAACATCCTTTCCAAGTCGGCCTGTCCGTCACGGAAAGGCTGTTGGAAAGTGACTTTGGGGGCCCTTAGCAAGACCCCCTTCATCCTGAGGCCTACTGTAAAACCCTGCACTGTGTGGCAGGCACCATGGGGTGCCCGCCACAGGGTGCAGGGTTTTACACACACACCCCATTTCTCCATAGGACCCTGTGTTGTCGAGTGGAACACAAGCTCCTGTAGGAAACAAAGGGATCCGACCAAACAGTGTTTGGTCACATCGTACTGAGCAGGTGGAACCGGCGACCGCGAGTCAATCAGCCCCGATTCTGAGTCGAAGTCGGGCAAAAAGCTTTTGCCCAACATCGTAATCAGCCCCTTAGTTGTGTAAAGCAGATACTTTAGCCTTAGAAAATTTGTGGCATTTCCTATTCATGCCCCAGTACCCTTCTTTGCACTTTGTAGTTATTATAGGATTGATTATTTCAACTTAATCTACTTGGTCATTATCATCAAATTCTAAATGTTGAAATCAAAATTGCGCGTTAACAATAAAGTTAATACACAAGAGCGATGCTGTATTTTACTACTAAATGGGCACGTACAAGTGCAGTTAACTTGCAGAAAAAAGGGTCATGAATTGAATGGTGCAGCAGGTGCAGTGGCACCAGGTCCAACAGTTGTAAGAACTCCGGTAAACACCTAACATTGCTATATTTTACTACTATACAGGCAGTCATCTTGCAGTTGAAAGGGGCTTGATTTAAATAGTGCAGCAGTTGCAGTAGCACAGGTGGCAAAAGTTGTCATAACTGCACTAAACACCAAATATTGCTATATTTTACTACTAACAGGCAGTCACAAGAGCATTTATCTTTCACGCTCTAGGGCCAGGATTTGAATTCTGCAGCAGGTGTAGTAGCACCTGGCCAAAAAGTTGTCAGAACGCCTCTAAACAGCTGATATTGCAATATGTTACTACTAAACATCCTAGAACCCCTTTGATCATTAACATGAATGTTGCCCTAACATGGATTGCACCCAAAGAAAGAAAATCAATGAAAAGGATAAACGTTTACAGGAATGGAACCATTCACACGCAAGGCGAAACAACTGGGTTTGTTAAGCTAGTCGGTGTTGTTAAAAAGGGAAATGGACGCGGACTATGAGACTACTACCAGATTTAAATTGTCGCATATTACGCAAACATTGTTTTTACTGTCTATTATGTTGCTAAATTCATGTCACATTAATTATACGCAAAGATAGATTCCCGTTTGGAAGATTGGGACAAACTTATTGCACTATGGGACATGTAGTGTTCTAACTCGAAGGGAGGTGGAAATCGGCAAAAACAGAGGTGTGGTGAATTATGTAATTGAATTGAGGGGACGTACAGGATATGATTGGGGTTAAAAGCGACGGAAGTACGGGTGGGGCGAATGAATTTTCGAGGATGTGAGAAAGAGGAACTGGTTTTAAACATCTTGGCAGGTATAAGTTATCTTCCATTGGGAATTTAAAATTGGTATGAAGTGTTGGATGAACCTGCAGGTTAAATTCATAGAAGTTGAAAGTGGAATAATAACGAACAAGTTTGTGTGAGAGAAGAAAGTGGTGGTGAATAGTGGAATTATTAGAAGGACAGAATGCGGTTGCAAATTTAAAAATGATGGATGTAAGTGAGAATAACGATCGAAATGCAAGGAAAAGAGAGGGAAACCAGGTTTTTGTCGTTTAAAAGGGATGGAGTATTTTTGGAGTTATCATTAGAAAGGTTGATTAGTGGCGATTAGTGTTGTAATAGATTGCGTTACATGATATTTACATAATGGGATTAACTTAACAACGCACAGTTAATAGCCAATAAGCAACATACAAAATTAATGTACTGGTCATGTAAAATGCACAATATGCTAATGCTAAATATTTTTGAAGTTTTTCATAGTTACCCCTGAAGAAGGGCTTCTTGCCTGAAATGCATTGAGTTTTTAATTAATACTGCCTGGAAGGAATCATGCACTAGTCGTGTTTCAATATGAGGTCCGGTGGGGCACTACAGTGACATAAGAAGCTTGGGAAACGGCATAAAATTCCTGCGTGTGGATTGAACTAAAAGTGATTAAAAAGTGAAACTTTATGAAAATTGAATATATGGATTACAGAAGAAAGTTGGAACACATAAGCGCGTAAAATAAGTAGTGCATGTCAGCAGTGCGGCTGGGGGTGGGGTGACATGCGCCCCACATTTTGAAATAAGAACTCCTAAACAGGTGGTCACAATTGCAGTTATCTTGCAGTTAAAAGGGGCTTGATTTGAATGGTGCAGCAGGTGCAGTGGCACCAGGGCCAAAAGCTATAGGGACCCCACTAAATGCAGAATATTGTTTTTTTTACTACTTAACAGACAGTCTAAAGTGCAGTTATATAGCAGGCATTAGGCCCACAATTTTAAAGATGCTCCATGTGCAGTGACACTGGAGCACAACGTTCTAGGAATCTCTCCTAACACCAAATATTGCAATATTTTACTACTAAACAGGCAGACACAAGTGCAGTTACCTTATGGGCAATTGGGTCATGATTTGAATGGTGCAGCAGGTGCAGTGGCATGGGCCAAAAGTTGTTATAACTCCTTAAAACACCAAATATTTCTATATTTTACTCCTAAACAGGCAGTCACAAATGCTTTTAAGCTTGCAGGTACTAAGGGCATGACTTGAATGGTGCAGCAGGTGCAGTGGCATTGGGCCCAAAAGTTGTAAGAACTCCTCTAAACACATAATATTACTATTACATCAATTAATTCTATTATTTCCCTCTTTCATTTCATTTTTCAAAAGTTTGCTTTTACTTACCCACACTACACCACTAGTAACAGCACAGTATATTCCCTTTTTGTACATAAACAAGCCATAACATTTTAGCAGACATTCTGTAACTTATATTGTACAACTACTCAGCAAGCTACAACTTACAGCAAAAAAACTGAAAATTATTAATCACATAGGTGAAACCTAATGCATTTACCAGTGCTTGTTTTTTATCACTACCTTCTAATTTGCAATCTATTTATGTCATTTTTAGTCTTATTTAGTATATCCAGATCGCAGTAAGGTGTTGCTATTCGTGAGTACAGGCAAGTCCTTTTTTTAAGGGTTTGAATAGTGGGGGTGAAGGGAGGAAGTCTTGAGGTTAGGTGTAGTGTAGTGTTGTTTGTAGGTTTTTTGTAGATTAAGGGCCTAATTATGATGAGGTCGGAAACAGCTCCGACTGTCGGTCGGTGCCATTCTGATTACATCGTAATATGCCAGTAAGATTCCTTTCCGACCTACCCATTATTATGTAGTTGGTTGGAAAGGAATCCAAACAGCCTTTCCAACTGACTTCCGAAGACATCCGCCAGTCAGAAAGCAGGCAGTAATTCCAAGGGCAGCTCTTTCCTCCTTTCTATGCCGGCCTTTCCAACACAGAAAGGCTATCAGATCTTGACTTTGGGGAGCCCAATCAAGGCCCCCTTTAGTGCGCAGCTTCTGGTTGGAGGCCGAGGGGGCACTTATGGTGCCCCCCTGTTGATCCCTGCACCTTGTGGCAGGCTGCCACTGGGTGCAGGGATGAACTGCACCTCGCATCTTACAATGGGTGCATGCATTCTGGCTGTAATGCATGCTCCCAATGTAAAGTATAGGAGTGCGACCAGACAGTGTTCAGTCGCATCATAATTAGTCAGTCGGGACCGCCAACCGGGTGTTTGTTGGTCCCTTGACCAATACAAAGTTGGACGGAGGAAACTCTGCCCGACATCGTAATTGGGCCCTACGTTGTATTAATAATAGTGTTTTTCACTAGCTTGTAGTTTTGGGTTTTCGTACACTGTTTTAGTAATGTATCGTCATATTATGTTACTTATTTTATGATGATTAAGTGTGATACATATGTATCAATGGGAATGCAATCTGTTTTGCAGGTAGGTTTTATTATTTACTTTACAGGCTTCTGTCTACAGGCATTGGGAGTTACAGTTTTGTTTTTATAAAAGCAAATCATTTTTAGTTTATAATAAACCAATATTTTTAATTTGATTTCCTTTTTTTCTGCGTTTCCTGTAGCATTTCAAATTTATTTTGGGGGGAGGGGGTTATGGTTCCTTTATACTTTGGATTGCTTCACGGGATGTCTGTTTGATTCTTTTTTTGTTGTTTTTTGGGGCTTTTTGGACAATATTTTCCCCGTTTTTGGTGGATTATTATTTTGCACTATGCGGATACAGACAAATACCTGCAGCTACTGAACAGTAAGTCTTATTTATTTGATTTCTTTTGGGTGGGAAATTATATTTTATTGTTAGTGTAAATCTTATTTGATTGTTATCTGGAAGTGTGTGGTTTATGTTTTGTATTTATTTTATGTAATGGATTGAGTTGGTTTTTTTGAGCTTTTTGTTTAACGAGATTTACATTTTTTGTGTGTAAATAATTGATATATTATTTTATTATGTCAGTCTTAATTGATATTGAAGTTTTATTTCAATTTTAGACTGATGTAATAACATATATTTATTATTAATATAAAAATTATTTCTCATGTTTATTTAGATTTTGTAACAATTTTTGTGGGACGTTTGTAGGTAACTATTTATTTTATAGTATGCTTTTGGCTATTATTTCTAAGCAATCTACTCCTTTGTTGTTTATGAAGACCTTGTCTTTAAATTGTAGGATGTTGTGCGTTCCTTTGGTTTGTTTGCTAAGTTTCGGTGTAATTCAGCTAGCAGATTGCTCCATTCCTAGCTGTTTGTAGCTTAGCTCTTTTAGCAATGCTTCTATACATTTATAGAGTGTAGGTTAGGTTCTGTCTGATGTGGATTGGACGGCATTGTGCCATCCTTCGACTGCGTTGCTTGTTTTGGCTTCCTGCGCCAAGGTGATGTCATAGACATTCCACCATCATATTTGGAATTTGATTTAGCATATGTGTCCGGAGCGATACAGTCTACCAACACAAGTGTCTTATAAATAGTCCATTAGGGGTTGTAATTTGTCTTCATTTTGTTGGTAGAGACGGCTTTCTATTAGTAAATTGTAGTGGTTAGCTATCTCTGTGAAATGGACATAGGTTAATGCTATCATTTTTTAAATTTCAAAGCCAAATTGGCTGTAGAATATTCTATACTTAGGGCCTTATTACGATTTCGGCATTCCTCAGGACCGCAATACTCGCGGTGACAGTCCGACCACCACCACGACTGCAGGTCCGCCCAAAGTATTCTGCGTGTGGCAGTCGGACTGCCACAGGACTGCTGCATCTACCGAAATCCCAGATCTCCGGTGGTCATGCAGCGGAAAGGGGCAGGAATATGCTAACCATATTCCGAGTTGTCTTTCCACCGTCCATTTCATGGCTGTGAGCCAACATGAAAAAGGGTGGTGGAGAGGGAACTAGAGGGCCCTCACATGCCCCCCTGCTGCTTCTGAGCTTGGGGATGCATGCGAGGGAGGCACGTGGTGCCCCCCTGGAATTGCATACCCGTTACTTGCAGATTTGCTATCCACTTACAGATTCACAATCATGCAACATGCAACCTTTCCCCACAAATATTTCCTTTAATGGGTCATGCTCTCTTTTCACTATAAAACTGTGCCCCATACACCTTTAAAACCATGTTGATTGGCCAGACTATTGAATGACTGCGGAATTTCTCTCAGGTTCCATCATTGTTCGTGAAGTAAACGTGAAAATCCTGTCAAAATCACCTATTTTACCATAACACTGCATCTGAGGCTTTATCTCTTGCATCTGTAGCTATACTAAGTACATACCATAGAGCAAAACACTGTTAAATTGTTACATATGACAGATTATCGTTAATCCTTCAAACTACTCCTCATACACTTTGGTCCAATTAAATTAACTTTTTTCTTAAGCAGTTTTGTTAAGGTTGTAGTTTTACTGCTAGAATTTGTATGGACTTTTTAATAAAATCCTGCTTCATTTCTGGGGTTTGCAATTGCTTTATTGACCCAACTAAGTTTTCCTTTGATCTAACAACTACACTTCAAATTAAATGACTCTCTTTCCTTTCTCCCAAACTTGCAATTCTCTACCTTTGATGTCATCTCAGTTGGCTTCAAGATGGCTTAAAGCTTTCCTAACTCTTCCCTCATACTCCTCTCTACAGCTGCTATACATTAATATGTAATCTTGAAAAACTTTTAACCCTTGAATTTCCCAAAGGAAATTATACATGACCCTTTAAATAACTACAGATTTACACATATAAAAACCTAAATGCCCCATTGGGGGTAATGGATGCTGTTAGAGTTTGTGAATGTTTCTGTAGTTTTAAGTCTTGGTATGCAGGCATCAGGCTGAGGGTCATGTATTCTTCAGCTCTACTAAATAGTGTCACCATAGCTGCTGTAATAGCTTAATAATATTATCAATCACCACACGATTAACGTGCTTTCTAAGGTCTATATCAACACTTTTTTTCTACTGCTGAAGCCAACTCCTACTGGGACCAACCACTCTGAGTGTGTCTGAACTGGTTCTATGATTCTAGCCTTTGTCAACTTATCCTATTATTTTGATACTCGTTCTCCAAAGAAGATAAGTTTGTCATTACTTCACGTACTACAAGACTGAAACCTTCTTTCTGTTTAATTTTGGGGACATAGCCTTTAGGCACCCCAACGTTTCACTGAATACTTCTGCAAACTTGTTCTGACAAATGTCTATACTGTTTCCTTGCACTGAGGGATACACATTGTGATCAAGTTAATGCCTAGGGTTCTTTGAGAACACAAGCACCTTTACCTGAAAAAAATACTTTGCTCGTTGTATCTTTCTCCCTCAATTCAGTGTCTAATTCAATAAGCCCTTTTAATTCTATGGGCTCACCTCATAAATTCCAGACCTCACATCAGGTTTATTTAGGCGTAGCCTACTCCCAACTTGTTTCAACTTCACTGGATATGGGAGTTACTTTAGTTCTAAAGTCTTTAAGTGTCTGTAACTCCTCATCATGTACGGAATGGGCTAGAACTACAAAAATGCATGTAGGTTCCTATTATGGGTTGAATATCCCATCTCTACTACACCCAGCTATCATCCCCTCATCCATATCTCTTTCATTTAACATATGCCAATTTTAATCATCAAACTCTTCTTCACCAAGCCTCCCCCATTTTCTTCAGATCTCTTTTACATATCACTAATTTACCAAAATACCACACTTTACCTCGCCCAACCCTACAGAATTACCAAACACTTTCTTCAAGTTTTCGGGTTAATTCTAGTTTGGTTCCTTTCTACCAACTGACACTCCTTTCTTGACTAATAGCAACTGTCCTGCTCCAGTTATTTTAGCAGAATATGCTTTGTAAATAACACAGGCCACCTGTATATAGCCTTCACTCTCATGATTTCTCAGGCTAAACATAAGGACTGTTTTTCATCAAATTGCAATCTTCATGAAAACGTCTCTTCCATTCTTCCTTGGGTATGCCTCCTTCAAGTATATGACACACCCAAAGCATTTATCCCCCTTATTTTCTTAAATCTGTTCAAGTAGTATAGGTAGTTTAGACAAAAAAATCTGCGATTACATTCTCTACCCCTGGCATATAGTTCACTCCGTAATTTAATTCTTCTGGCATAATTTAGCAGTTAAATCAGAGGCACACAACATAGATCTGTAGCAATTAATCTAGTTAACAGCTTATGGTCACTTCTCAAAACAAATTATTTCCCTCACACAAACTGTTGGAAAATACTCAATTGACCACAAACAAGTAAGTGCCTCGAGGTCAGTCACTGAATATTTTTCTTCTGTAGGATTCAGTATATTGTTCCCTTTCTTTACCATCTCTCTGGGGTATTAGTTCTCCTGATGCTCTTCCACTGGCACTAGGAGTCACAATGCGCTCAGCCTGTGGACCAAAACCCTGTAAAGAAGCTGAACAAATAGCCTCTCATGTTAAAACTAATACCTTTTGACTTTCTTCATACCAACCAAACTTTGCTTCACCGTTGATATGCATTTGTGACAAAGTTACTAATATTATTAGCACATAATACAGCTAAACTCAAGAACAAACTCAATTTGTCTTTATTGCTGAGGCATCTCATCATCGTAAACAATCATCGTAAACAATTTGATCTTTAATTTGGTTCCGTCACTACTGATATCATGCCCCAAATATGCTGCGCTCTTCTCTGCAAACTGTAACTTCGGGATTCCACAGCTAGCCTTTTTTTCACTATAGTTTGCTGTACCTTTAATAGTTTGGTTTCATGATCTTCTTTTCTATTTAAGATTATTAGGATATCATCTTGGACATGTAAAATGCCTTCCCTACCCTTCATAACTCATGCATCAGTTTCTTGAATACAGCAGATGCTTTCGCAAGCCAGACTAACATGATTTTAAATTGAAAATACCATATTGGTGTACTCAACAGTATAATTGTTATTATCTGGGAGTAGAGGCCTGAGGTGTTAACCCGCTAATATATTTATTGTGGTGAACCAGTTTATATCTTTAATCCATGCTAACACTTAATTAATTTAACTTAATGGAAATCAGTGAATAAATATGCTGATATTGAGACACCAGTGATCCACAGTGGTCCCAGTGATACACACGCAATACTACTGTCATGTTTGCCGTGGCCCGTAGCGAGCCACCGCAGGGGAGTATAAATCTCCCTCAACTCCGCACTAGACGGCTTCTGACAACTCTCTCTGAAGAATGACCTGACGCTTGACTTGGAAGAAGGAGCCAAACCCACAGATACAAGGAAAGACTCACCTGTCATGCAGCAACATGGACAAGGCTGAAGTTGTCGCTGACACGCTGGAGGCATCCTTCAGGCCTAACCAGGCAAGCAAACTGGCAGCAGCGGTAAAGAAAGAGGTCGCTAAGCACCACCTGGAGCAACCACCAGAAACAGAAGCTGCAACCATTGGAAAATCCAGAACTGATGAAGTACTGGCCCTGGTAAAGACACTGAAAAATAACCAACCAAGCCATCAAGATCCTCCCAGATGCCACAGTGGATTATCTTGCTGAGATCTTTAGTGTGTGTATGCAGCACCAGTACTTCCCTAATGCCTGTAAAGAAGGTAGAGTCATTGTTTTCCCTACTGCTGGGAAACCACTATGAGATCCTGCAAACTACCGCCCCATAAGTCTGCTATCTGGCCTATTGAAGCTCTTCGAAAAAGTTATCCTCGCCCGTCACATCGACTTTGCAGCAAGTGAAAACCTCCTCGCCAAAGAACAGTTTGGGTTCCGGAAAGACCACTCAACAAATCACCAACTTCTCAGAGTTGTGGACATCATTAGCCATGGATTCAACATCAACAAGTCTACTGGAGAGGTGTGTCTAGATGTAGTCAAAGCATTCGACCGAGTATGGCACAAGGGACTGCTTTTCAAGCTTATCAAGCTCAGGTTTTCAAGCTACCTGATTAAGTTGCTGTCTAGCTAATTGTGAGAATGGACCTTTCACGTGGCGGTACGAGAAGAATGCTCAACATCGCGCCCTATTCTTGCTGGAGTGCCTCAGGGATCAATTCTTAGACCATTCCTCTGTAATATATTCACAAACGATATCCCCACGGACTTAAAGAAGACTGATCTATGTTTTGTGATTCCTTGCAGGTTGAACTCAGTAAAACTACAATTTAGAAATAAATAAATAATATAAGACAGAGCTTGGTCTTTACGCCAATGATGTTGCAGTCATCTCCCAATCCTACAGCGACAAGGAAGTGGCTAAGAACCTTGAGACATAGCTCAGCAGGCTCTCTGAATGGTACAGCGACTGGCAGATAACCCTGAACACAAGCAAAACCACAGCAACATTATTCATGAGACAGCTGAACAGGAAGCATCCCCAGATCCTCCTCAATGGAGAGGAGATCTGTAAGGAGGACGGCCCGAGGCGGACCAGAAGTGGGGGAGGAACGAGCCAAGTCCTCCTGCACCAGAAGCAAGCAGCGGTCTACCGTCGCCCCAAGTGAGCGGGGAGGGGCCTCTGACGAATGCGGTAGAGAGACACTCAAAAGACGCTGGTAGGGAAGAGAGGGAGGGCCATTACGGACAGAGACGGACGGAGTGCGTGGAGCAAATCAGCGAAACGGAGAAAGACGGAGTCAGAGAGGAGCAGAAGAGACATAGCCAGAGGAGTGTGCTGTGTACTGCGACCAAACCCGGTGGGCTGAAAGAGGGTGAAGACGCCCCAGGTCCTGATGCCATGGTCCTGGAGACGTACTGTGGCTTAAGGCGAGTACCCCTCGGGATCGTTTTGGGTGGGGGTGGTGGGGAGATACGGGGAGGCAGGACACTTGGGTGACTGGTAGTTAACGCCTCTGAAAACACGCACATTCCCTTTCCAGCATGTATGCATTGGTGGTGGTAGCACTGTAGAAAAATAACCCACAAGACCATTTACTGACCCTGGCCTGTTTTCTTTTCCTCCCTGGCCCATCGAGAGTTTGAGAGAGAGAAACCCAGCCTAACCCGACCCTGACGGACCGGATTCCAAACCCAGGAGAGGATCCATCTCCTACGCCTTTGTGTTACCTTTTGGTTTATTGTTATCACATGTAAACCCTGACTATCTTTATCCATTGTTACCATTAAGAAGAGCACAATATTAAATCATGTGTTCCATATTACGGCGTCCTGTAGTCCCTCACGCCCTTCAAGTGTTTCTCCCTCCTACAAGATCAAAAGGGAAAACAACTGCTCCTAGCTGGGGGTGACCCTTGACTCCAAACTCAGCTGGAGAAAGCACATAGAGAAGACTTGCCAGAAAGCAACAACAAAACTGATTGCATTGTACCCACTCCTGAAGGCCAAGTCAATGCTTATGCCGAGCAAGGTGCAGGCAATCAATGCAATAATTAGACCAACAATGACATACTCTTCACCAGTTTGGAGTGGCTGCCACCCGCAGTATTGGAAGGACCTACATAGACTACAGAGCAAAGCCTTACAAATTGCAGCAGGTGCTCCTATCTTCACAAGAACAGCAAACCTCCACAGAGATCTAAGCGTTGAGATGTTGGACGACCATCTCCGCAAACTCAATGAGACATTCAACAAAAGATTGGATCAAAAAGAAAACCCACTGATCTGGAAACTTGCTGACATTTCTGCAAACCCATTTGACCGCTAGCCACGGCTCATCACAACGCTGGCCTTGTGAAACCGAAAAAGCTCAAAATGAATGTGGAGCAGTGAGGCTACCGCCTCGACATCCAAAACTCATCACTGTCAGAAGGCTACCGCCTCGGCAGGCATCCAAAACTCATCACTGTCAGAAAGCTACCACCTCTGCAGGCATCCAAAACTTATCACCGTCAGAATGCATCTTGACAGACAAAGACAAGACTCTGCGATAAAACTTGCTGACATTTCTGCAAACCCACTTGACCGCTACCCGCGGTCCATCACAGCGCTGACCTTGTGAACCAGCTTCACACATCAATAAGAAAACCGAAACAGGGACTAAAAAAACTCAAAATGAATGTGGAGTAATGAGGCTACAGCCTCTGCATCCAAAAACTCATCACTGTCAGAAGGCATCTGACAAACGAAGACAAGACTCTCTCCTACTAAAACGCTTCGCGTTCTAGTGTTTCTGAGTTCTGAGTCCCCTATTGCTTCCGTGTCACTTACCTTGTGTTTCCAGCCCAAGCAGCTGCATCGTTATCCTCGGCGTGGTTCAAGTGCTCCGTCCCGCTAGCCGGTTCCAGTTCTCTTGCGGTCCTGCTTCCCGGGTTTCCTGCTCTCCTTGACAGTCGCAGTTCGGCAATTCTTCCTTGACCTTGCCTTTTGTTTTGGTGAACCTGTAAAGGTAACAGAAAACCCTTCACTACGGTAAATGCGTTATTTGCATATTATGCTTGACTATTAGCTTGGCAAAATATAGGAATATAAATATACATATGTGAGCAATTTCCTCCGTCCAATGGGGGTCTGCCTTGTCCAGTTTTTATTTACAGAGATCCTGAATAGAAATAGGATAATTTAGTTATTAGTTCCTGAAGTAAGGAAGCACAAGGCAAATTCTAGGCACATGCTAGCTGTTACCTAGTGCATCTCTTCAGTTCTCTTTCTCTTGTTTTCCCTAAAGCCAGCTCTTATACTGATCAGATGGGTGCTATTTACTCCTCCTGATTTTCTACTATGCTTAGTGTTGTTTTAGAGGATATGTTACTGATATTTGTTTCTCCCTATAGATAAATACCACCATATAATGCTCTGATAAATAGGTTATCTCACGGAAGAGGGGAATTACTTAGGTATTTACATCACAGTCACTTTACCATCTATTGTATACTTCAACACCTGTTTGCACATATCTTACCCTAGCCTTGTTGTGTTTTTTAGGTGTCCTCCTGCCTACATGAACCACCATTCGACTAGGAGACATCATGGAACCCATGTTTTTCCCATTCCCCCTTCCCCTGAGTTACCATTGTTGCTTTGACATTGTTGGGCACAATAGGTGAATAGGGAGAGTTGGGATCTTCCCATCTTGCATATTGTTTCTGCGGAAAACCTCTGTAAGAGTTTGTTAGTTACCTTGCCATTGGCTTATCTTCTTTCCACCAATATGACTAACCTTGTAGGAGGTTTCTATATGGTTCAATAGTATTGGCCATTTTAAGTTTGTTCTGACTCTTGGATTATTTTAACTCTATAATTTAGGGGATTTTACTCTCTTTGTCTATTTTAAATAGTCTATCCATGTTTTCTTGGTTTCTATAATGAGGTGAACAAACCCATTAAGTTGCCAGATTTTTCTATTAAAACCCTTTGGAATACTTTTACTACTTTCTCCCCTATCTTCTACTCTGAACTTATCACTAACACTGTTTTTTCCTGTTTGAATCAAGCACAGTGTTAACATTTTTCATCCTTTATACCTAAGAGTCCTTTCGTAAGCATGAACAAATTCCCAGTTGTTTTCATATTTTTAGATCTAAACTATAACACCTGGTACCCTAATATTTTAATGGTTTCTCCACTATACCCTTTTGTTGGAATCAATCCATCTCAAACTCCTGAACAAATGTTCTATTCTTTTTCACAATTCTTCTTCCATTATGGTGTTAGGTTACCCAGAATATGCAAAAATATCAATTGTGAGCCCTCCAATGGAAACTCAACACAAACGTTTCCTGCTTTTTAAACCAGATTATGCATCTAACGCAAAACCCTCCTTAATATTCAGTATTAAACTGTCCCCGATAACTCAGCTCTGCTTACCAATACTATATTTTCTAGAACCTGCGCACCTCTATTTATCCAAAATCTTTCATGCACAAAAGAAATGTTTGCATTTGCTATATGATCTCTTGTCAGTTCTTTACAAAGAGTTCCCTATTTGCATATTAATGGGGGTTCCATAAACATTTTATACAGTCATATGTTAAACTCCTCTTTGCATTATCTCCTTTGAAGAAATGTAAAACTATATATGGCTACACACATTTTAGCTGTAAAGTATGTCTCTATGACTGCTAGTTTCTCCAGGTATACATTGCTTCCCTCACACCCCTCTCTCCTCTCAGGCTTTGCTTATAAATTCATAATCATTCCGAATATAATTAATACAATACTACAAATTTGTTTTTTCATCTGGCATCTCGAAAATATTCTTTCATATTGGTTGTCCCCGGGTGTAGCATGATACTAGTTGGAGTTGTTTACTCAACTAAGTTTATTAATAGAACACACGATACGTCCCTCCCTGTTGTATACACTCCCAGGCTTTCTTAAAGAAACCTCTTCCCTCTACTCAATGTTACACTGCTTTGGGACTCTTTTTACCTGGGTGAAGGATGTGACATATTGTAATGGCTTTGTGGACATATATCTGTCTTTCCCTCCCACTACTTTGCATCCTTAGGAAATAAGGGAGCCTGCAGGAAATTCCTGGCACAGAAAGAAGATGCATCTCTGCAGCCTGTATTATGGTGTTTCTTCCATGCTGAACCATCTGTGCTCTCTGATAATACATCATATGCTTTTGGGCTCCTTGCCTTGGGTGGTTGCCTAGACTCTTGTCATGATGGCTGCTCCTGTTTCAAGTATATGTACTTAGGAGGCTGTTTACAATGTTACCACTTGCACTTTGGATATAAATGAACACTTCTAAGAATTGTATCATGTACTTTTGATACTGAGTTTTATAATATACTACTATATTGAGAGAAGTATGAAGGAACTTAACACACCACCATGTAGGAAAGGAACTTCACTATTGAAACTCTGGGTGAACAACCACAGCCACGTTGATATTCCACACCCAACTGCAAGCATTCAAATCCAAATGCTACGTAGTACACTGTGTATGCTAAACAAACTACTACACTATAAACTCCTTTCTATAAAAAGTAGAAACAAAAAAACAACAAAAGTATATTATACACTAACTCAACAAATAACTTTCATGATATTCATAGAACATCTTTCTATACTCCCATCACTTTTGTTTCCTTCTGTCACATGTAAACTGGCGCACACAGAACCTCCGACTTCATCCAAATGTCACCACCAGCCATTCATTCACTCATACCACTATTTACATCACTTCCGCCACCATCCTCAAGTTCAGTCACTAATCTCTTTTCCGACTAGTTCAACCACCACCATCTTCCAGTGATTCTGTCTTCTTCCAATATGACATTCTCTTGGGACAAATGGCACCTTGCCAACCTGTACATATGCCTGACCTATCCATCATTAAGTTCAGCAGACCTTCAATGGTCATAAAACATACTTTTATCTTTAACACCCTTCACATACAATTTGCTTGGAGAAGTGTGGCTCAATGGTTAGAGCGGCAGACCCTGATGCAGAGGTCTGGCCTGGGACCAGTGTTCAATTCCCGCCTCGGCGGCTCTTGGACTCAATTTCCCCAGACCTGATCATTCTCGCCTTGGTGCCTATTCTAATCATGGGTCCCGCTCTGTGACTCTGGGTAATAGCTTGCTTAATCTCCACAACGGCCCCAGCAGCGCTTGGATGCCTGGCTTCACCTTGGGGGTGCCCAGGAGTGGACATTTCATAGGAAGGCTAGGATGGGTTCCACAGCGGTATGAATACAGCGCTACGAGACCTCTGGGTAGAAGTGCGCTATATAAAATACAAACACACACACACACACGCTTCTCAACCAATCGCGCACTTTGAGACTCACCTTCTTAACCGCTGGGGTCTACTCTTCCCAAGTTGCCACTGTCCTCTAACCAGCAATATCCTTTATAAACGGTACCCATCATTGCATGATAATAAAGGGCATATACCCTCTTAACGGGGGAGTAATGCAGTGTGCCCAAATTCTTAATGTCATTTTCCCAGCACTTCATGCTACTCTTGGCTAGTTGTATAACACCCTTAATCACTGTTCCAATATCGTTAAGGAAGTGATACAGTGGTTAATCCTGTTGCATGCAAAATATTCTTCCACAGACAATGACTTACATTAGGGACCATAATCACTAATTACTTTTTCTCAGGCGTCCTTTGTGATGTTGTCCTAATATCACAACCAGGACACAGTGGAAATGTCCACAAGATTTATTGAACAACATAGCAAACCACCAACATCCAGGAAGCTGGGCAATCCTTCCCCAACTGACCCAGAACATTCCAGCCCAATGATATCAAAATCATGTGATAATCATAAAGTCGAGTGCCCACACAACTAGGTATGTGGCCTAATGGTTAGAACGGTCAACCTCGACGCTGGGGAACCGGGTTCGGGTCTGGGCAGGGATGCTCAACACCCTGTGATTCTGGGCAGATCACCTAATCGCCCCATTGCCTAGCAAACCAATTGAATGTATCTGTCTGTAATGCAACCAGTGCTCATGTAAAGCGCTCTGATACCTTTGGGTCTAGTTTGCGCTATATAAAACTCCCCTCCAAAACAAAAAAGAAATCCTGTCTGGAAAACGATATTCATGAATTCTAAAACACTTAATTTGACTACCCTCTCCACAATTTCTATCTCTGACCCTTTGCAAAACAAGTCAATGAAAACAATCAAACATTTACCTTCCCATTCATCATTTGAAACCGGACCCCAGCTATCTACTTACAAAATTTTCCATGTTACAATTGGGCACTTCAATGAGCAAAGAAGAAGCCTGAAGGTAACTTGAGACTTATCAGTCCTTCTAAATTCCCCACACTTTCTCACACAATGCCCAAGCTCAAACACTACCCCAGGCCACCAGTAGAGATCCTTGACTAAACGTTTACACCTCACAATACCCAAATTAACTTCATTGAATATTTGAATGAGTTTCATCCTCAGCTTTTCAGTTGGTATGATTCCCCACTCCTTAATAGGAACTTTCGATCCAAACTAATTTCTGATTTTCCTGAATCCCTTCAACTCAACTTTCACACACTCCTTCCTTGGTCTAACAACCTTCAAAAACTCACTTACTTTACTAAGTTCCTAATCATTCTCATATCTCTTTTCTTATGACGTGCTTCACTCTCAGATCAAGTTTTGCAGTGGAATGGCATTACAGGTGTCACCTTTAATTAACTCAAGATCTTTTTAGCAATTTGCACTCCATTTTTTACAACTTTTTTTTATAATCCACTAATTACAGTTAAGCTCATGGATTCAAATACAGCAGATTATTTGGACACGTACAACTTTGGCATCATTAACTTGCACATTTTAGCATTTATTAATAAACACTGCAAGTGAGTAGTTAAATAGTGATTTACCCCCAATGTTAGGTCATGTTTCGTCATGAGCATCCGATCTAGAGGGCAATGACATTTTGCTCACACCCAAATGTTGAAGTACACCAGGTATATTCATCAGCCCGCTCCTGTATCTTATGTCCCTTTTCATATGGGTTTCAAATGGTAACCAAACCTTTGCAAATTTTCTACAAAATTCTTTATACATTTCAAATAGAATTTGGCAAGAGGTAAGAATGATCTGACCAGTGCTTAGTTTCTAACACTTTAAGTGCCAGACCTCAAGGTATTCTTCTTCTGTAGCACCACCCACAGCTTCTGCCACTGCTACTAAATGGCAGTGCCACCATTTGGTACTTACTATCACACTTAAATAAGTCTGACATTGTGGACTATTGCAGGTCATCCCATGCTGTAGGGATGGCCTGAAAATGCAAGTTGTATCATTCTTTAATAATATTTATTGCAAAATATTGGTGCTGTGCTGAAACAAATAGATTGAGAGTGCCGCCATGTCTACTCTCATAAACAAGTACTGGTGTTTAAAATTAAGTGCCAGTGCCAGTGCCGAGCACCGGAAAACACTGGCACAAATTAAGCACTGGATCTGACATCATTCTAATTTCTTGTATTAAGAGCACATTTCCAACAATTGTTTCTTAGGTTTAACAGAACACATATGAGCCCTCGGGTCTAACAAAAGAGAGAGAAAGAGACAGAAGAGACTGACTAGAAAGAAGGCATCCCTTTAAAGGAAGGTTTTACTCACCCACCAAAGGTGGCATGCTTTATCATTGGGAATACTCCTTGCACCATAAAGCCTAGTCATGGTGTAGGCTACAGCCCCCTCGCTACGAGGGTGGAGCTCAGGGATGTTTTTTTTGTGTGAGAGGGGTTCTTACTAAAACCCAATGCAAGCTGCTTTTTTTTGCAGTTTTATATAGCGCAACCTCAACACAAGGTTATCAGAGCGCTCTACATGCGCACCAGTTGCGTTACAGTCTGACACACTCCTTTTTAGGCACAGGGAGATTAAGTGATTTGCCCAGAATCACAGGAGGTTTGAGCCTGCAGGCAGACTCAAACTTTGGGGCATATTTACAAGAAACTGTCTGAGTGCGGTGTTAAGCTAAAATTGCTAACGTTGCGCTCCAATCGTATCAAAATGCAGGGATGTACCGTATTGACGATAATGCGGCGCACCCCTACATTTCCCCTAGAGCTGGGGCTAAATTTAGCTGGCTGCGCCAACACAGGCACCGGTACACCATAGTACAAGGGTGCCTATGTTGCAGGGAATGATTATTCATGTGCAGGAACGTGTCCCTTCCTGCACATAAACAATCACTGATGGTGATTTGTAACTTCTATGTGTGCTGCAGAATGCAGCACATGTAGAGGTTGCAAAACGTCATTTTTTAATGATTGTTTATGTTTATGTTCCTGCACATGAAAGGTCACTAGCGGCTATTTACTGTTTCTATGTGTGCTTCCGAATGCAGAAACCAATGAGGCAACCAGGTCGCCGGTCTTAAGGCAACGCAAAGGTGACTGTCATGTCAGGTGTACAGGGAGTCACAGGTCTAGTGACCTCACACATTGACATCCCATGAAGTCTACACATGTTACTTCATCACCTGCACTGCCTGCATGACAACGCGAGGAATGTTCATAGGGATGGGTCACGCAGAAATCCAAACAGTGTGACTTCAGGCTTCCCTCCTAACGCTAAGGTACGTGGCTGCCACTTAATTCAAGATCAGAAGCTTTACTCAAGCAAGCTAAGCTTCACTGGAGTCTGAAAATCAAATGAGTTCTCTCTGCCTCACCAATATTTCACTGGTTAGCTTCCCAAATGAGGGTGACAGCGTCTGGACACAGCACGCACACCATCAAAAGGAATTAGAATGGACCCAGGCAGCACTCGTCGACAGATTGAAGGAACTAAACACATCACGCTGTGAAGAAGTTCCTTTATTGCAGCTGCAGCACTGTCATCCTAAGGATTTTTGAGGGCCCTGATAAGATATTTTGGGAGCCCCTGTTCGGAATCACTTTGAATTATATTACCCATTTACTGCTAATGCAAGCCTGTGTATCGCCAAACAAAGTTTCAGATATGGAGCCACTCAAAACAGTTGAAATATGCTTTGCCCATATAAGGGTGAAAATGCTTGCTGTGTTCGTATTGACAATAAGTTAAAACCAATAAAAAGTGTAGATAGAAAAATCAAATAAATATGCCCTGCCCAGGGCCCCACAGATCCTCAAAATGACTCTTGACAAAGAGAGATAGGCAGAGAAGAGAGAGTTTGACATACAGAAATAGACAGAGGTGACACCGAGGGTGCCCCCGTGATTGATGTGCCAGCACTGTAAACCAATCCGCTATAGTATACTATAGGACTGAATTTATTTTATGAACATTCTTTGGTAAGCTGTAGGCTCAAAAACCAACTCTACAAAGCTCTGTATGTCTCCTCAATATGTGGTTTGACAGTTCAATCTCTGGTTTTGAACACTTATGCCCACTAAGATGGTGTCACGTATTATTACATCAATACGCACCACGGGTGTGGATAAGATCTACACTCAGCCTGGCCTCCAGAAGTGGCAACATACAGTTTCTTTGAGACGCACTGGTGGCTGGATAAGATGGCAGCTTAGAAGTTCTGCCTGGTTTGCACATCAGAAGGTTTATAAGGTAGCACCTGACATGCCATGTTGCAGAGATCCCTTGCCATTAATATGTAACATTTGAATAGCAAAGGGCATCATACTTTAATTTGCAACATGTGGGTAACCTTCTCTGAATATACACTGTTGAAGTTAGTTTCTAATTACCATGCATGCTTTTATTAGTATGGGGTATCTTATAATACATATCTAGACTTAGAAACGGTGATTTCAGATTGTATATACATCTGTGGCTAGAGTCCACAGTATCTCACAATGGTAATCACTTTGCTCTGCAGCTCACACCAGGGACATGGTGTGAGGGAGGGGCTACCATAAGTTTGGCAGACGAAAAAATATTTATTAATCTGACCTATCACACCTTTTTAGGTCGAGCGTAGCGAAGGGACCTCTAGTATACTTTTTTTAATTTTTTTTTATTTTTTATTGTGTAAGTCGTTTATTGCACTTATAGCCAGGAAATACATAGGTGTTATGCCTACAACCTCAGCGGGCCGGCCTGTCACCACCCTAGTAGTTGCTTAGTGCCATGTGGCGTACACAGCCATTTAGCCGACATCCACCGGACCGGCGGCGCATTATCAATCGGCCTTTTCACTACAACACAGTGCATCTTGTTCCACATTTCATATATACACACTTACATTTTTCATTTTAGTTTTCCTTATTCAGAACTTTAAGGACAGTAACCAAACCAATAAAACCCTCCAACTATAATCACTGCGCCACAGCATTCTCTCTCCTTTCTAATCGTTGTCAATACATACACATTTCTAGATAGCAAGATCATAAGTTATAACAGTAATTTCAGTCAGATCCAGACTGCGACTGTGCCTGCAGGTAATCCTTCAGATACATCCAGAAGTCCGTGGGACGAGATCGAGTCGGCAATTCCTCTCCGTAAGTAGTTAGAGTATCTCGACAATAAGTTAAATCTGTTAGCCAGTCCTTCACACCAGGCCCCTTTTTTACATTCCAATGCATTGCCACCCTTCTCTTAGCCATTAATAGGGCAATCACGCAAAACTTCCTCTTTTTTGCCCTAAGCTGCGGTACAAGGCCCAATAGACAGACCAGGATCGTGCATTCAAGTGTCTCTCCAAGCATCCTTCCTACCTCTCGCACCACCTTCTCCCAGTATTCTGCAACCGAGGGGCATTGCCAGGCCAGATGGAGGAAATCTGCGTGGTCCGCCCTGCATCTCACACAGTTCGAATCCTCCCTCAAGCCATATCTGTGTAGTCGTTCAGGCGTATAATACACCTGGTGAATGTATTTATAATGAATAATCCTGAGATTCCCATTGGGCGTCAGCATACTGGTGAGAGAACATGTCCTCTCCCAGTCTTCCTCAGATATGGCGTCATTCAGTTGTGCGTTCCATTTATTTCTCATCTTTTCTGTATTGCCCCCTATGTCTCTCTGCAAGCTCGTGTATAGTCTGGATACTAGGTGTGTGGATGCTGGGGCCGCCAATATTAATTGCAATGTGTCTAGAGTTTGAGGCTCCTCCGGGATATCTGGAAAGTGATCTTTAATCGCTCTCTGCAATCTGTAATAGTTAAAACTGAACAACAGTGTTGGATGGCTGATGTAGTGTAGGCTGTTTAGTGTTCGAAAAACCCCGTCCTCGTACAGGTCCCCCAATGTATCAATGCCAGCATTACGCAGTAAATCCATCCCTATCTGTTCCTGTGTGACCGACAGAGCTGGGTGATCTGCTAGAGGGAGGCTCGGTGCATATATCGGCAATTTGTCGGAAGCCCTACCCATCAGCCTCCAAGCCTCAATTGTTGTGTTCACAGGATTTATGTCATGATCATGTAATCTGGGCCGCCTGTGTGGCAATATGTTACTTAGAGGTATCGGATCAGCGTCCCCTTTTTCCACCGCTACATGAGTCAGGAAAGGTATTTCATGAAACCAGTGATGTGCAAATTGTGCTTGCGCACAGAGGTAATACAGGTACATATTGGGGACTTTAAAACCTCCCTTTTCATACGGCAGTGTCATCGTTTGCAATTCTATTCTAGCATGCTTTCCCGCCCAGAGCAAGCTCAGTATCATACTGGTAATGTTTCGGAAAACCTCCGCCGGAGGTCTAATGGGGATGTTTGTGAATAAGTACAGAAGCTTGGGTGATACTACCATCTTCACTATTGCAGCCCTATCTGCTAATGATAGTGGGAGCCTGTTCCAACGCTTGATTTTATCTTCCAGGGACGATAGTACCCTGCCGTAATTAGTTCTTATTACTTGTTCCGGGTCCCTGTGAAACCACACCCCTAGGTATTTGGTGGGTTCTTCTTTCCACTCTAGTGGGTAATCCATTGTAATCGGGGCAGTACTGTCAGTCATTGCCAGGACTAGGGACTTAGACCAGTTTATTTGTAGACCTGAATGTTGCCCGTATTTGATGTATTCACGTATTAATGGGTTGAGATGTTGTTCCGGGTCTTTTACATAAACCACCATATCGTCTGCATATAAGGATATGTGGATCGGACGTGTTGGGAGTTGAATTGCAGAAGCATGGTGATGTTGCCTAATTTTACAAGCCAGTGGCTCCAAGACTAATGCGAAAAGCATAGGTGATAATGGGCAACCCTGCCTCGTTCCCCGACATATGGCAATCGGTTCAGAAACATACTTGTTGACCCGAATGCGGGCAGATAAGTTCGTGTACAGCATTGAGATCCATTGTGTGAATATAGGCGGGAACCCCATCCTTATTAGTACTGTGTGTAAAAAGGTCCAGGCTATCGTGTCAAACGCTTTTGCGGCGTCCAACAATACCGCTACTGCTTTGATATTCGGCGCCAGGTAATGTGCCAGTGCGAATAGCGTCCTTGTGTTGTGCGCGGTAGATCTGTCCGGTATAAAGCCGGATTGGTCTGGCCTGATCAGCAACGGCATTAGTGGCTTAAGCCTTGCAGCCAGTAGGCTCGCTATTATTTTTGTGTCTACATTCATGAGGGATAATGGGCGGTATGAGTCACATTGCTCCTCATCCTTCCCCGGTTTAAGCAAGGCTATCAGCATTGCCTCCCTCATAGATGCCGGTAGATTTTGTGCTTCGTGTGCTGCACCGTACAGTCTGACCAGATGTGGCGCTAGCAAATCCGCAAAAGTTTTATAAAATTCGGTTGTGTAGCCGTCAGGCCCAGGTGCTTTACTGTTTGGTAAATGTTTTATTGTGTCCACAACATCCTCCACCGTGACTGGGCGAGCTAAATAATTTCTGTGGGCATCCGATAGCCATGCGATTTCTACGTCTGCCATGTATGTCAGCATGTCTTCATGTGTCGGTGTGGGTCGTTCTTTGTATAATTGACCGTAAAAGGTCATGAACTCACTCAGAATCCCTTTTATGTCTCTGGTGATTGTGCCTTCTTGTGTTTTGATCGCTGTGATATGGTGTTGCGGTCTACCCTCACATATTTTCTCAGCTAGCGTTTTGCCCGGTCTTCCTCCTTCCCCATATGTTCTTGCAGTTTTGCGTTTGGAAATGTAGTTCAGCTCATCTGTGGCAAATTGTTGATGTTCCTGCAGTATAGTTTTGATGCGGCCCAATAACGACACGTCCCGTGTTTGTGCGTACTGTTGTTCTAGTGTTTGTATATCTTTTTCTCGTGTTGTCAGTTGCTGCCTTATGTCTCTCAGTATTCCTGTGGTGGTACTAATACACACCCCCCGTATAGTGGCCTTGAATGCTTCCCATAATAGGCATGGATCGTCAGATGAGGGGCAATTTATGTCAAAATAGTCTACTATCGCCTTGTGAATAGTGTCCGTATACAGTGGATCTCTCAAAGCTCCCGCATTAAATCTCCATGTGAAGGGCGGGGGTATATAATGTGGTATAAGCAGCTCCAGCAGCACAGGACTATGGTCCAACAATGTTCTTGGCAGATGATTTATCGAAACCGTCCACGCCACCACCTCCCGCGAGCCCAACCAGTAATCCAGTCTGGACCAACTATTGTGTGCCGCCGTGATATGTGTCGCGGCCGTCACCCCCGGGTTCTGCTCTCTCCAAATATCCGACATCTGTAATTCAGTTAGTGCATCTGTGAGTTTCAGTCTCGCACGTGTATGTGGTTCTGATGTGTTGGGGGATCTATCCAATCCGTCTTGTAGTGCGATGTTAAAATCTCCACCCCACAATATATGTTCGGTCTGTAATTGTGCTATTTCCTGCCACAGTTTAGAATAGAACCCTGGGTCGTCTGTATTCGGGCCATATGTATTCACCAATGCCATTTGCTGATGCCTCACCATCCCAACCACTATAACACTTCTCCCCTCCGCGTCTCTATGTACTGCTGATATCTCAAAGTGCACTCCCTTGCGTATGAGAATGCTGACACCACGAGAATATGTGGAATAGTTCGCACTGGTGATCGACTCCGCCCACCTTGCTCCTATAGTGTCCCCTGCTGTAGCGGCCTGGTGTGTCTCCTGGAGGAACACAATGTCTACGTGTAATCTATCGAAGTAAGCAAAAATCTGTCTTATCTTTTTTGGATTTCCCAGTCCCCGAATATTCCATGTTATGCATTTAAGTGCAGTAGATGTTGTCATGTTAGTGCCTCAGGTATGTATTCTGACATTTCTTCTTTTATTAAACACTTCAATTATTGACCTTGAGTAATTTTCGGTTGCTGAATGTGATGTACATTTCATTGCTTCATCCCTGATAATATCGGAGGTCGCAATGCTTCTCAGACACATGACTTCTGTAGAACAACTCTCATTTCCCTGACCCTCCCCCCACCCACTTTAGCGCCCAAACTTTGCCAAAGCCATCCCTTCAATAC
Organism: Lissotriton helveticus; assembly: GCF_964261635.1. Taxonomy (NCBI): domain Eukaryota; kingdom Metazoa; phylum Chordata; class Amphibia; order Caudata; family Salamandridae; genus Lissotriton; species Lissotriton helveticus. The sequence continues at coordinate 1,043,019,854 of NC_136068.1, read as the reverse complement.
AACTAAACAGACAGTAGAACTGTAACAGGGGCGCACCCGCGTGGGGGTGTCGCCAAGTGCACACTTCTCCATCCACATGGTGGATGTGGACAGGTGCTTCTATTATTCTTGATAACTTGCTTGTTTTAACCCGTGTTGCCACTTCCCGCCTCCCTCCACAATCTCCTATTTCACGATATGAAAACATAATGAAGTCTTTTTTGGTGCCTGTCCTTCCTTTTGTGCCTCACTGCACACAGTTCTGGGCATTATATTGATCATTACCGCACACCATTACCATGTGACTTTTTAAAGTCTTTCAGTTACTCACTGTTCCAGGTGTTCAGGTGGTATAAGATCCCACCTTGAGTCCGCCCACTACGCTTCGTTACCTGCAATCCACGGAAACCTCACAGCCTTACACTCTCGTGACCATCCCCTTGTCCTAATAGGAGAGCGATGCCCTCTTTCACAGCTTTGCCTTGGGAGTGGTCTCGTATCTGCGTTTCATCGTTAGATCAGTGTCTCGTAATACCCTCACCGTGTAGTCATTCGTTATCACTTCCGAGTTACTCTCGGTCCTGCGTTTTTTGCCGTCGCCCCATTTTTTTTAGATATTCGTGTGCCGCTTGGACCGTGTGAAGGACGGCGTGTTTGCCCGCCGCGGTGATCCTAAGTCTTGCTGGATATAACATAGCATATTCAATGCCTAGGTCTCGCAGTTTCTTCTTTATCGGCGCGAATTCCTTCCTTGCCAGTTGGACCGCCATGGTGTGGTCCGGATAGAATTGCAGGGTGTTGCCCTGATGAGTGACATTACCCTTTTCTCTGGCCAGCCGAAGGATAGTGTCTCTGTCCCTATAGTTTAATAAGCGAGCAATTATCACACGAGGAGGCGCTCCTGGTTTCGGCGTTGGTGCTAATGAGCGGTGCGCTCTTTCCACAAGAAAGACAGGCGAAAGGTGATTTGCTTCAAACAGTTCCTTCAGTAGCTTCTCTATGTAGTCCTCCATCTTCCCCGTGTTTGTGGTCTCCGGCAGGCCAGCAATTCTGACATTGTTCCGCCTGGACCTGGCTTCTTGATCTTCCACCTTTGCTCGTAGTACCTCCACTGTCTTTTCCAGTCCGCCATAGGCCTTTGACGCGGTTGCAGAGTCGTCCTCTATCCTGGATATGCGCTGTTCCGCCTCCACCAGCCTCTCGCCATGTTTATCAAGTTTGGCGGCCATGTTGTCCACCCGTAGCACCACATTATCCAGCTTATTGTTCATGTCTTGCAGACTTTGTTGGATAGCCCGTAGTATCTTCTCCATGCCTGTCCCCTCACAGGACTCGCCGTCACCCTCCGTGTCTGACATTCTTGTTGCACCGCTTGATTGCTTTTTTGCTTCAAATTGTAATTTTGACTGCTGCTTCTCCGGTTTCCCCATGGCGCAGGATCGAGGTGGGGCGTTGCGCCGCGCTTTGTCTGCCGTAGTACTGGTACAATCACTCGTCACTGGGGAATGACGATTCCTCGGCGTATTCGATCTAGTAGGTCCTGTGCTATTCATCTGCTTCGCAGCAGGTGTGCTGATCACCGGTGCCACAGATGACTCCCGTGTTAGTAGGTGCGCGTGGTCAAACCTTCCTATCGGGGTATCCTGCACGCGTGTCGTGCTTCCGTTGTAATTTACGTTATAAAGAGTCCCCCGCTTTTGTTCTGAGTGAGCTATGGGTCAGTTCGGCAGGTAACACAGATTTGCCGCTGCATAGGTGTTCGCTCTGGACCACTGCTCCGTGTACAGTTGCTCTGTAAATGGTTATGAGGTCCCCGTGCATGCACTCCGCGCTTTTACTCTCAGACCTGCATTTGCTGTTGTCCCGTGTGTTAGAAACTGCCGCCCAATTCCTTTTACTCATTACATGTTAGGTGCGCTATGTGCGTGGTCTGGGTGTGCAGTTGTTTTCATCCCCACACAGACAGTCTTCCTGCACGCAATTCCTACCTACTCCGTTGCAGTCGTGTCCCATATGAACTCTTGTGCCTTTCCCTGCTCCTCGGGCGCCTGTGTCAGTCCCGGTAACAGCCTCCGTACACGCTGCCATTCATGCGTTTCACTGCGGCCGCCATTTTGCCTTTGCTGAAACGCACACCGCGCTGCCACCGAACCTTCGTTTTCAGGCCACTGTTTCGCTCTCAGGTCTTATTCGACTGGTCCAGGCACTTCATATCAGCCAGCGATTCGATTGCGATCGCTCACCTGTGCTTCCGACGTCTACTGCGGACAGGCATTCAAAGTTCTCGCGTCCGCCATCTTGTCTCCTCTATCGTCCCCTGGCAGTTTTTCAGGGATATTAACTCCACCGTTGTTGTTGCTCCCGTGTGTCTCGCATCAGGTCGTAGCTCTCACTCTCCTACGCCCTCGGTCGCATTTCCGGAGTTCGTTTGGCAGCATTCACGGGGTTTTACCGCTGTCTAGGCACCCGTCCGGCGGAGCTGATTCATAAGTCAACCATCCCGCTGTGCGCCCTCTAGCTCCCCCCAGGGACCTCTAGTATACTTTAGTATACTTTGTAAATGGGACAGGGGAGGTGCACGCGCTTTCCGTCTCGGATCTCGGATTTGACCTCGTGAGCGCGCATGTGTGCGAGCGCGACTCTGCCATGCGCTTTGGAAAACGAAACCGTGTGGGCGTGACGTGACCTAAAAGCCGCGCGACGTGAGCTGTCTACAGTAGGAGCAGGGAATGTAGACCGCTGTGTCCTCGTGCGGCCGCTTCCGCCTTCCACCTCCAGCGCGGCCTCGCTGGAACTGCTCCGCCACCGCCCTGGAAGTCTGCCGCGCTAACCGCGACTCTGGAAGAGTGAACTCACCAATGCCCCCGCGGGTCCTCTCTCATCGACGTGAGCTGTCTACGGTAGGAGCAGGCAATGTAGACCGCCCTCTCTCCGGACATTTACATGTGGCACGCAGGTTTTGTCTTCTTGTTTCGTCTGCGCAGCGGCAGCTAAACAAGGGCTGCATTTGGGGGGTAAAGTTGTAGGGGCCGGGGCGCACTGAAGTAAGCGGTACTGTGTGAAGTGTTGGAGTGCTGGGGACGCACCGTGTTTCACGTCTCGCCGAGCAGCTCTGGTGGCTGTTGTACGGGCGGCAGGGTACAGTGGGGAGCGGGAGAGCGCCTGCTGGGTGAGTGGCACGGCGATACGTCTTGCTCCGGCTGGTTTTGTTCCAGGAGTGCAGTGTGCCTGGAAAGCTCTTCGCCTTCTTTCTAAAGCCTCTCTGCATTGAGTGCAAAGCGCTATTGTCTCGGGCTGGGAACCTCACAGGCAGCTTCTCAAGTGGGCAGATAAAACTGAAGGCACCCTGCGGAAAGGAGGGAGGGGGGCTATTGGCATCGGAGGATGATTCGTTCACTGGAGCAGAACCAGCTTTTCCCAACCCTGGAGACACCGATCTATCTTTGGGGCTTTGAAGAGAATGTATTTTTAAACGAGAAATTTCCTGCTTGCGGGGTTGTGATTTGTGGTACCTGCTCTGCCACTGCAGCGACTGGACAAGGGGCAAGTGTTAAGTAGTATGTTAAATGTTTATGGCTACTTCTAGTAAACGCACAACAGTATGGGATATAGTGATTGCAGACTTGTTTTAAAAGGGAATGATAGCTCTCACAATCCAATAGCATATTGTCAAAGTAGATGTTTTTCTGTTCATTCAAGGTCCCTGTTCGAATTTCTAATTGAATATTTGGCTAGAAAACTGTGTCTCATGTCACAGTACTCTGACGCTTCGTTATCTAATTCCTTATATGAGAATATATACAATGGATAATTATCGAATGCACCTGTGGAACAGACTGACTAAACCATTGGTTGGTAAATTAAATCATTAGGCTTTCTTGTTTTCATTTTCTATTTTGAATTCTAGTGGGGTTTTTGCAGTGTTTTGCAACGTTCAAAACAATTATAAAAATCAGCACCTATCAGTGTTTATTCTTCTGTGCTCTGTACATGATCATGGTGATGGTTTTTCCCAGTGCTTATAAAGAGATTTGCTTTGTTTTCCTTCCATCCTTCCTTCCATTATTCCTGTGTTCTGTCCTGCTCTTAACTCCCTTCTTCTTACCGTTTCTTTCAATTTTCTCTTTCAGTTTGGCGGACAACATACACCTTAACAAGCATTTACAATGCAATAGGTCTCGCATTATTAAAGTTGGAGCAATTGGCATTGTAAATGACAATGTCTTTTATTCATTGTTTTTAAAACCTGCAATCGGTGCATAAACACGCACTTTGAACGTATATTCCTTGCTTACAATGAGCAAAGCTGGCAGTAAAAGAGACTTACAGCCTTGCTTCTCATAAGCATGGACTATAAGTGCAAAGTGCTTGTTTATGCAACGATGCAAATGAAGAAAAGGCATTGTCATTTACAATGCCAATAGCTCAAACTTTAATAATGCGAGACCTATTGCATTGTAAATGCTTGTTCTTTTTAGAGAACAAACCAGCTTTCCCAGGGATCTATCCTATGGGAAGTGTGTTAAATGAATGAAAGATGCTCTTCTTCCAGCGGTGTGAAGGTACTTTATTGAGTCACAAACTGTGACACCTTACGACCAGGTATCGCAGCTCAAATTGACAAGTAGAATTCCAACCAGGCACTGGAATTCCGGGTCATAATCATTCTACTGGAAGACAAGACCTTACACCAGTAAGGTTGGGCCAAGTGCTAGCTTTGTGGGTGATTTTCATTTGCAGTTCTGAACCTGGAGAGACAGGGGAGGTATAGGGATACAGAATAGAGGACCATATGGTCTGGGCCTAGCCCCATCATCTTCTGATCAGTGAAAATGAATTGTTACCGGACACCCCCTCGCATGGCTTCATTGACTTTATATCTAATGTCCATGGAGCCCAATAAAATGGTTTGTAAAAAATACTGTGACAAGGGGTTCTATTATAGGACTGTCATGTACGTCAGTGAGCACACTGTCTGTGGGGATGTATGAACATGAATGTGTACGAATGGGATATCTGTGTATGGGTGACTGAGAGCCTATGCTATATGTACTTGTGTCACAGGATATACCTTTGGCCATAGGTGGCACTGTTACACCTACAACACAAATATACAACCTGTGATTTCCTGGAAAGGGAGGAGTCCAACCAGAATCTTAGGTTCTTCACCTTGTGGGTAGGTTAGGTAAGAGACCCCAAACGTGGCGGGCCAATGTTGGGATTCCCAAAGCTGGGGAATCTTACCTAAAATCATTACCTCGTTCTTGTCACAATTTAATTTTAGAGCGTTAGCATTCATCCAGGTGTAGGCAGGAGTTTAGATCCCCTGAATTGACTTGCTTTGGGTGTCGTCCGCATAACAGATCAGGGTGAGACTGCAGTTTTCCACCAAGTCTGCCAGAGGGCGGACCTATACGTTGAATAAAGTAGGCTTGAGGGCAGAACCCTGTGGGACACCTGGGGTGAGGGAGTGTGATCTGGACGATGCATTCCTCAAGTAGACCTGGAAAGTGCGAACCTTCAAGAAGGAGATCAGCCATGTAAGCACCATCCGTTGGAGACCCAAATAAGTCAGTCTTTCCGCAAGAGTGTCATGAGACAGTGTATAAAGCAGCAGCGGCCCGTGCAGGTCAGAGCGTTGGGGCCAGGTTGGGAGATTTCGAAATGCGATGACGAGGAAAAAGTAATTAAATATTAATTTTCTCTCGTCACCGTCCATCGAAATTCCCCACTGCTCTTACCTGCGCAGGCCGCAGCTGATCAAAAGTCGCACTGAGATCTAATAGTATCAGTGCAGCTGTACCGCCCATAACTCGGGCAGTCTTAGATATTTTGTCACACCAAGAAGGGTGGTTCGGTGCTGTGCCCTGTTCTAAATCCTGAATGGGAAGGGTGTAGGTCATCCTGGGACTCAATGAACATGGTGAGTTGGGTGTTGACATGTTTCTCCAATACCTTGGAGAGAATAAGAAGCATAGAGATGGATCTGAAATTGGCTAGTTGGTCGGCTTCAGGTAAGGTGTTTTTAGCTAGGGGAGAACCACAGCATGCTTCCATGCTTTGGGTATGTGCCCCTCAAGTACAGAGTAGTTCAGGAGTCTCACCAGAAGATGCATAAGGTGTGGGTTCAAAGTACTTAGCTTGGCCGGGAGGATAGGGTCTAGTGGCAAGCCTGATTTTACAGACAACAGTAGGTTCAGAAAGTGAAAATAATCCAAGGGTGCCAGAGACTGTAATCTTACGGGAGACTGGCCCGTGACCGAGGGCATTCCTTCTCTGGTATATTGTTGATTAATACTCGAGATTAGGCTGTTGATCTTCGACTGGGTTTCACCTGTCCTCACTGAGGCTGGGGTGGGCTGTGTATCTGTCACCTTCTTGATAAAGAAGTTTGCAAGCTTCTCGCACTGAGCTTGTAACAGTGATGGGGGTGGAACAGTGTTACTGGGGTCAGAGAGATTGTGGACCACTTTAAAGTGCCTTTTGGGGCAGTTTTGCACCTCAGAAATGTGATTTGAGTAAAAGGAAGCTCAGGTTTTGCTACAGTGCATATGGTACTGGTTCAGAGCTGCTTTATATTTCAGTTTTGAGTTCTTATCATACAGTTTCCTCCAGGTCCTTTCTAGCCTCTTACATAATTTTTTTCTTTCCTTGCTGTAAGGCCTCATTAAACCAAGGGGGAGTGGGATGTTGCTTGAATACTGATTTAAGTCTGGCTGGTAAGATTGCACATAGAGTGTCTCGGAGCCAGATGTCAACCATAGGTTGATCTGGGTCAACCTTCTGTACCAGTTGAGGACAGGTGTTCAACAGGCGAGTGTTGAGGACAGGGAAGTCTAATTTAGCCCAGTTTCTGGTCATAACTTTGGCCTGACTGCCACCCAAGAGGGTGCAGTGCTCAGGTATAAAGAAGGGCACTGCAAAGGGATGTATGACGTTACAACTCATACTTTTACAATGCCTACCTTTACATCGTAAGTTTTACAACACATACCATTACAACGCATAATGCTTTTGGGCGCTGGATAGTGAATAGTTTAATTTACTATTCCAACTCCAGTCCCCGTGGATAGTAGGGAAGGTTATTGGATAGTAAATTAACCTATTCCCTGTCCTATAGCACCCCCCAGAGCAATGCGTTGTAATAGTTTGCGTTGTAAAAGTTGCGTTGTAATGGTAGTTCGTTGTAAAAGTTTCGTTGTAAAGGTTGTATACCCTGCAAAGTGATCTGACCAGGGAAACAGCATGGGAGGGTCCGTAGTCAGACCTTTAATATTGGAAAAAATGGGGTCAAGCAAATGACCCGCCTTATGCATAGGGGTAGAATTCACAAGGTTGAGATTCAGAGCGCCCAGGTCCTCTATAAAAGCCTCACATAGCTTGCAAGTGGAGCCCTCCAAAGGCATATTTACATCTCTGAGTACGGTAACATTGGCACTTTTAAGTATATAAGGAGAGAGTAGATAAGGAATTGTCGAGCACCAATTCCCAGGGTTGAGGTCTAGTTGTGAGGGGGGGTAGGGGTAGAGGGGGAGCAAAGAATACACCGGAGGCTGTAAACTTCGGTGAGAGACCATGTGAGAAGAATAAAGCTTCACATGCCGAGGAAGGAAGCTGATCTATTTTGCACTGAAAGATGTCTTTAAAAAAAATGGGCATCATTTACGAGGTTTTAGAGAATGGTGCAAGGTACCTGCATTGCGGGGCTGATTGATTTTATGCAGGAAGGGACAACTTTCTGCACAAAATCAATCAATTGAGGTGATTTCCTCAATCTATGTGTGCTGCACAATGCAGCACACATAAAAAGAGGGGGAAAAAAAGAGAAATGAAAAATGTTCTCCTCGTTGGGTTTCGCTAATGCCACCCCTGGGTTGGCGTTGGAATCTGACGCAATCCCAGGTTTACGATTACTCATAAACCTGGGAATGCTTCACATTCCATGGGTGTTGCGTGGGAACACCCATAGCAACTCCCATGGAACACCCTTTTCAGCAGTGGTCTGCGTGAAAAGAGCACATATTTACAAGGCCATGAAAAGCCATGTAAAGTGGCTTTGCGTGGCCTCGTAAATATGCTGCGGCACATTGCGCCACCGGAGTGTTAGGCGTCAGGGGCTCTGTCTACTAGGAAATCGTGGATGTGTCGCTGATGGTTAGCCTGGGAGTGACAGTTTATACTCCAGAAGCAGAATCCACTTCTGGTTGTACAACCTCTTGTCGATTTGTCGATGTTTTCTTGTTCTCAACGTCTGGGGAGTTGGGTCTCCACAGACGTTCTAAATTGCACATAGTTTGGATCAGTGAGGCAGTACATCCATGAATCCGGCAACAGACATGCTGTGTACCACACACATTAAAGGGCGTCCTCTTGCAGATATGTAAGGCATCTCACAGGATCGGTTTGGATACTGTTGCCGCATGTACCTGTTCGATGCATCTTACAGGATCTGAGTCAGCCGTGGTCCAACAGTGCACCTAACTGAGGTCTAGTGCTGCCCTGTACATCATAGGATTTGACTGATTGCAGGTGAAGCAGTGCAGTACATCTCACATGACTGGGTGAGTCCTGGTTCCTCGGTGCAGTGCACCTGGCGAAGTTAGCCCTAATGTAGTACAGCAGTACATATCCTATAATCTAAAGAGTCCTGGTGCAACCGCGTGGTGCACCACAAAGATGCTTTCTCTACAGTAATACTGTCACACGATATTTTACACAAACTAACTACATAACCTGTAGAGTTTACCCCCTGTAATTAGATCACCACCAATACAGGTGAATCAAGAAGGGTTAGATCACTAATCTATCATTCTGCTTTCCTGACATCCAGCACCTTGTCGCATTGTCAGAGTCCAGAGATAGCAGCCCCCATCAGTCCATATTTCCAATCACTTGCAACGTTCATGTTGGTGACCCCACTTAATCCATAAGTATAACTCCCTCTTCTTCAAACCCCTCTTTTTGAAAATCATCCCAACATAAACGACCTGGCTACCTCTTTACCCTTACAGTGGGGTGGACATAAAGAAGAAATGTCCCAGCTACTGGGAAGGAATGCTACATTAAATTAAGGATATGGAGGTCAGGATTATGCGTTTATTGGCTCACTTTATTAACTCAGAGTCACTTGAAAAACAAACGTCATTAAAACAACATTTCACATATTGTAGAAACTCAAAGCTCTGTAAAGCTTCTGCCGGGATCTCCTTGCTGCTCCACCCACCTGATCTCGCTGGGTAAGTATGTCGTTTTTGCTGTTTCAATGTTAAAAGGAGCAGGGATGTTTTTTCTCTGTGTGCTTTTTTTGTGTGTAAAGTAGCTGGATGTTTCTCAAGGAATTTACTGTTTTGTTTTAAATTATTATTTTGGTTTAAATGTTCTAGATTGAGTGGCTTAAAATGTTTTTTTAATCTGATAAAACAATTTGTTACATTTGCTATGTTTTTACCTTGTTTACACAAAGATGCCCACTGTTGTTTGAATAAAGGTCTTTGGGCCTTATTTAGAGTTTGGCAGACAGGGTACTACCTCAAAATGTTGTAATTGTTCGTTCAATCCATTAGATTGCCTTTAACTATAATGCAACTGTAATATGGCAGAAGGGACATCCCCTTAGTATTTGACAGAGAACCCTGTCCGCCAAAGACTAAATAAGACGCCTTGTTCTGAAATGTATGTGTTCTGAGCACTGCCATGTTCTAAAATGGCTCCTCTGTGCTGTGTTTATGCATCTGAGATTCTCTTGTGACAAAGCTGTAGGTTTTTCTTGGCATTCCCTAGGATGTCCCACCACCCGGACATACTGTGGTTAGGGTGTCTGAGGTAAAGGTGTCTCCCTGTGGCGAATACCCTGTTGGGCCTTGGGCCAGAACCTTTGCTCCTCCAATGACAATCCATGGCACTTTCTATAATAACCCAACGATCCACCATTTTTAAAACCTATGTGGAGCAATCCACATCTGCCCCCTGGAAAGCGATTAGTAACGTCCAGCCACCTTTTAACTATATATAAGCATGTATGTTTGTGTGTATACATATATTTATATGTGTTATTGTGTGTAAATATATATTTGTGTGTGTGTGTGTGTGTTTATATATATGTATTCACTGAAAAACACAAAGGTTAAAGTAACGTTATAGTTAGATGAATATGTCAGTGACAACATTAATGTTTTGAATTTTAAAAAAACACAAATATTCAACAATTATAGTTAGCAGCAGCCTGTGTCTAGTGCTATTAAATGTCACGCACCAAATACCACAGCTTGGTAGTCTACAATTCATCTCAGGCCTCTTTATTCCACTACCAGAGACTCCCTGCCCCTTTATCTCACTCGTGCGGGTTCCTGCTTTCTTTATTTGTGACAGTTTTCCTTTTTTACAATTTGTGTCTTAGTCCTTCTCCTGGTCGCGGTCAATGTCTGATGAGGAAAAATAAGTGCCAGTCCCCAAATGTAAGTGCTGTGGCCCCCACTGACAACTACACCCTCAAATTGGGCACTGCCTCAGGGTTCTTGGTTTCCCGCACCAGGTGGACTCACTTTTACCCTTCAGGGAATTCTCCTTCTGCATCTGGCAATTACGCTAGAAGGGACAAGATTTCTCTAAGTGCTAGATGATTCATCCAGCACTTGAAGACGCTGCTCAAGATCATTCTGCAATCACACCACTACCCACAAATGTACACCAGTCTGTACTAAACAACTCCCTAGACTACCCTTTTCTATCCCTTTCATTGGTCTCTCTCCCTTCCCCCAACTCCTTCTCTTACTATTCTGTTTACCCGACAGCACTTTAAAGAGGCTTTCAGTGGTATAAATACTATTAAGAGAGGTAGCACGACAATTTTGACAGGGGTCCTGGTTTAGTAGTGCAGTGCACCTCAAAGAGTCTCACTGCTTTTTAAGGCAAATTGTAGGGGCACAACAGTGTGTGCAGCATTTGATGAAGTGCACCTCACAGTGCTTGGGTGCGCATTGTTTGATGCAGTGTACCTCAGTGCCTACGTCCACACCACTTATTGCAGTCAACTTTGCAGAGCTTGAGTCTTACGGTGCACCTTACAGTGCTGTCATAATTTTCTGCAGTGCGCATGACAATGTCTGGGTCTTCAATACGCCGTGAAGTGCATCTCACAATGGCCCAATCTGCATTGCAGAGTGTAGAACACCTCACAGTGCCTGGATCCTCATCACCTGATGCAGTGCACCACATGTCGTCTGGGTCGACACTGTATGGTGCAATGCACCTCACTGGCTGTGTGTCCGTATTGTATAGAGCAGTGCACCTCACAGAGCCTGGGACATTATTGCTTGAAGCAGTGCCACAACGTTTCTGGATCCTCACTGCACAGTGGTGTGTACTTTACAGAGTATGAGTGCACGCGAGGCAAAGCAGCCCCCCACGTGTTTGGGACACTCGTCGCTTGATGCAGGCTGAGTCTTCATCATCAGATTCTGGGCTCTCACTTCGTATTGCAGTGTACCTAAGAGCCTGGGTCTACAATGCACATTGCAGTGCACCTCACAGAGCACGGATTCTGAGGCACAATGCAGTGCACCTCACACAGTATAGATGCTCTTCCGTGCTGCAGTGCACCTCATAGAGCATGGATTCTCAGTCAGAATGGAGTGCACCTCACACAGTTTAGATCCTCTTTCGGTGCTGCAGTGCACCTCACAGAGCACGGATTCTCAGTCACAATGCAGTGCACCTCACATTTTCATGCATGCCAACATTTTAGGACAGGGACGTGGGAGATTAAAAATAAAAATTCGGGAGAATGAAAATTCCCTATTGACTTATATTGTAGAAAATGCAATTTCAGGCGCTAAAATAAAGCCATTTTTGGCTAGAAAAATCGGTAGTCTCCCGCCTGAATCGGGTCTATTGGCATGTATGCAGTTTAGATCCTCTTTCCGTGCTGCAGGGCGCCTCACAGAGCACGGATTCTCAGTCACAATGCAGTGCACCTCACAGTTTCATGCATGCCAACATTTTAGGACAGGGACGTGGTAGATTAAAAATTAAAAATCGGGAGAATGAAAATTCCCTTTTGACTTCTATTGTAGAAAATGCAATTTCAGGCGTTAAAATAAAGCCATTTTTGGCTAGAAAAATCGGTAGTCTCCCGCCTGAATCGGTTCTATTGGCATGTATGCAGTTTAGATCCTCTTTCCGTGCTGCAGTGCATCTCACAGAGCACAAATGATTCTCAGTCACAATGCAGTGCACCTCACACAGTTTAGATCCTCTCTCCGTGCTGCAGGGCACCTCACAGAGCACGGAATCTCAGTCACAATGCAGTGCACCTCACACAGTTTAGATCCTCTTTCCGTGCTGCAGTGCACCTCACAGAGCACTGATTCTCAGTCACAATGCAGTGCACCTCACACAGTTTAGATCCTCTTTCCGTGCTGCAGTGCACCTCACAGAGCACTGATTCTCAGTCACAATGCAGTGCACCTCACACAGTTTAGATCCTCTTTCCGTGCTGCAGTGCACCTCACAGAGCACTGATTCTCAGTCACAATGCAGTGCACCTCACACAGTTTAGATCCTCTTTCCGTGCTGCAGTGCGCCTCACAGAGCACGGATTTTCAGTCACAATGCAGTGCACCTCACACAGTTTAGATCCTCTTTCCGTGCTGCAGTGCACCTCACAGAGCACTGATTCTCAGTCACAATGCAGTGCACCTCACACAGTTTAGATCCTCTTTCTGTGCTGCAGTGCGCCTCACAGAGCACGGATTTTCAGTCACAATGCAGTGCACCTCACAGTTTAGATCTTCTTTCCGTGCTGCAGTGCACCTCACAGAGCACGGATGATCCTCACTCACAATGCAGTGCACCTCACAGATCCTCTTTCCGTGCTGCAGGGCATCTCACAGAGCACGGAATCTCAGTCACAATGCAGTGCACCTCACACAGTTTAGATCCTCTTTCCGTGCTGCAGGGCACCTCACAGAGCACGGATTCTCAGTCACAATGCAGTGCACCTCACACAGTTTAGATCCTCTTTCCGTGCTGCAGTGCGCCTCACAGAGCACGGATTTTCAGTCACAATGCAGTGCACCTCACACAGTTTAGATCCTCTTTCCATGCTGCAGTGCACCTCACAGAGCACTGATTCTCAGTCACAATGCAGTGCACCTCACACAGTTTAGATCCTCTTTCCGTGCTGCAGGGCACCTCACAGAGCACGGATTTTTAGTCACAATGCAGTGCACCTCACACAGTTTAGATCCTCTTTCCGTGCTGCAGTGCACCTCACAGAGCACGGATTCTCAGTCACAATGCAGTGCACCTCACGCAGTTTAGATCCTCTTTCCGTGCTGCAGGGCACCTCACAGAGCTGGAGAAGACGCCTTCATTGCTGTGGAGATCTCCATCACCAGAAACATCTTATCTTTGGCGTGCTGAAAGATCAAAGAGCATAATTATTAACAAAATAAACGCCAAAGCCCCCTAGGATATTCTAAATGGTTTTAAAATAATTCTAAACACTTTTAGAGAGAATGTGACACCCTTTATCATAATTTTGCATATTACCAAATCAAGTAGGGAATCTCTTTTAATAGAAAGTTAGCACTTCTAAAAAATCTTTTGCACTTTTTAAAAGAATTTATGGCCAGATGTAAAAAAAAGCACTCTCTGATAGCAAACCCTGCAATTCACAAAATCACAGGCATTTCCGAACCCTAAAATGGTTTTATTGACCCATTCCGAATCACAATTAGGACAGGATGCAAAATGGTCAGTCCTTCCTAAATGTGATTCTTAATGGTATGTATCAATGGTTTGTGAATGCAAGCTGCAAACTATTGAAAAAGTTCTGACTCCTCAAAGGAGATGGTAACAGATTTGCAAAGGGGAAGATGTCCCCATTGCAGTTTCCCCTTAAGGAATCGTCTCTGGTGACTTCATAGGGGAAGATGGGTGCAGGGGTCCCTATCTGCTCTCCCTGATGTGTTCCCAAATGGGATTTTTTTTTTTATGATCTTCGGTTCCTTTATGGAGCACCTGCTGTTTCCATTTGGGAATATACACACAGACATGGGCGTATGCAGACATTTTTTCAGGGGGCAGGGGCATAAAAAATTCAAGATCGTGCTTCCGCTATTAAAATCGGCAGAGCGATCATGAATTTTTTTTAAAGGGTAAGTGAAAAATCCAGGATTCAGGAGGGGCAAGCCCCTATCTTGCCCCCCTTGCGGACGTCCATGCACAGAGATGGTGGTCTGCTGTTTCTTCCAGGCCACCATCCCTATGTTTATGGTCATTCGCAGTGATCGGCAATACCAACTTACCTAATTAACATTCATCAGCTATATCACTCTGTGACCCACAGTGACGGGACATTTTGTGATGGGACCCATTAGTGCACAGGTTGCATTGCAAAATTGAAGACTGGTCACTTAACCGCATGCGCGCGGCGGCTTTTCCCGCTGTACGCGGCGTTTTTTAAAAACGCGCGTTACATGACGAGCTCAGCTCGTCATCAGCGGGCGAGCGGCGCAACTCATGACGAGCTGAGCTCGTCATCAGCGCCGAAGTGGTTAAAGTTAATGCACAATTTGTAACCACATAGGCTACCAGTCTTTTTACACCGGGGTCCATAGTGAGCTCTCCATATGTTCTGACTGCACACCCTTTGAAAATAATTCAATGGACTGTTTATAAATAGTCCACATACTTTACAATAACTCTACACGTATATGAAAACGATCTTCTACCCTTCACTCATATAGCCGGATCACAAAATAATTTTGACTCGTACTATTTCATTGTGGTAAGTTAAGGCACCATTTTCTCCAAGCACCTTTTACTGTTGTATTGGGAAACAAGATTCTGAAGGTGGTAATGTGTGCATGTTTGTTGTGTAATATTTTGTTATGCAATGTTTTCCGTTCTGTTGATTTCTGTTTTCCTGCGTTATTGTGCTACATTAATGCTATGCGGTTTTGTTTTGGTGCACTATAGGTGTTGTGTTTTGTTTTCACTGTTTTGTCGTGATGTGCCCTGTTATATTTTAATTGTGTTTCTAGGTTGCTTTGTGTATGTTTTTGTGGCATTTCTGTTGTTTACGTTACATATGTCATAAAATGGAAAGGATAGGGCTATAAGTCTTTAAATCATCCTGTTTTAATATAGAAGCATTTTTCTGGGAATTGCAAGGGCCTCACCCACATATAGTGACATTCTTCATCATTGGGCTTCCAGTACTGGAACATAATTTGTGTCTGTGTGAGCTCAACCACTTAGGGCCCGATTTTGATTTCCATACAACTCGCATCTGGCAGGCTTTCTGAGCAAAACGTGCTCAGGGAGTCCGAACGAGCGAGTACGAAGCTGCCGTATGCTTAAGGACTCGGTTTGCGCAGACTCCCATTGAACTCTATGGGAGCTTGTGTACAAATGCGTACACAGGCTCCCATAGCAGAAAAGGGTTGGTTGGAGAAAAGCGTACACCCTGTGGCAGGCACCCCATGGTGCTCGCCACACTGTGCATGCCTGGATCAGTGGGACCCATGGGCTCACTCCTGTGACAGATGAGGAGGGCCCGGGTGAAGGGGAACCTGCAATGGCCCCCCAAAGTATGCTACCGACAGCCGTTTCGGCTCCCTGAGACCGAGGAGAAGCGGTTGTCTGAATCGTGAATCGTACTCGCTCGGATGGAATACGCATCCATAGGGCAGCGCGATTCGGCTACAAACGGTTCGGGTCCCGGAAACGATTCGGTAGGCATGTACTTAATCTTCACATCGTACTTTGTCGTTCTGACGTTGGTACGATTCGGTCCTAAACAAGGGCTAGGAATCGGATCTGGAAAAGCCAAATCCGGAGGCCTTCCGAACGACATTGGTGGGAGTGAGGGATTTTCTTTTCAGCAGACCAGTGAAAGCAAATTTTGAAATAGTCTAGTGGTGTGGTTCTTAACCTGTGGTCCAGGTACCCTGGGGGTCCAAGAAGCCTACCCAGTGGGTCTGCAACTGCTTAGAAAATTAAATGATATAAAAGATTATTAAAGTGTATTTAAACAATAAAGAAAATTGTAAAACTGGAAATTTTAAAATGTTCTGTAAATGTGTTTAGGAATTTGTAATATGAGGCAAAAAATGTAATTGGTATGTTCAGATTGATTCGTGGGAGCAGTCAATATAAGCGCATCATGCAGAATATACAATATGGGTGATGGGCTGCCTCAGTTGAATTAAGAAAAACTCTAAACTTCCCGTTAAGTTTAAAAAATCGATTTTTTAAATATTTGTCTGTTGCAGTTCAAATCATCGAAATTGCTCAGGCCAGTGACCCCAACTTCCAGTAATGACTCAGAGGGGTTCCCCGGATTTCAATAATGCTTCAGTGGGGTCCCATGATTCCAGTAATAGTTAAGTGGGTATACACAAAAGTGAAAAGTTTTAGAATCACTGGTTTAGGACTATTTATAAGTTATTTGTATTACAGGATGCCCTGGCTGGATTAAAAACTACAGTGGTGTCGATGGACTGGAGTTGTTATCAGCCGACATTCTACTTTCGGCCAACCTTTGTATGCCCTACAGGTAAACGGCCTTCGTCAGGATATGAGAGGTCACTGGCTGTGTGTGCATAGTGTTCTCAATGGGTAACACATGCAGCATACCCATAAGTATGACAAAGAAAATGAGAACATGGAAGACTTATCATATGAGGGTTACTTGTATCTTGTGTGCATGCTTGCCATTGAATAGTTTCAGTTGAGGTAGTTTCAACCCAGGGAGTGACAGGATTGTCAAACTGTAGTCACACATTCTTCAAGAGGAAGATCCCACCTTTTAATGCCCAGGAGTCCCTCTGCCATTTTTTTTAACATTTACCACTGTCTAAGGTGGTAAATTAGTACTGGTCCAACTCTTAAACTACTTAAGACATCGGCTTGTCTTAAAGTGTAGCAGAAACTGTGTCTTACCTTAAAGCTCTCAGTGCTCACTCTATGTGACAAAGCCCAAGAACTCTTTGCAATTTAAATTCATTCTGTACACTTTTATCATAACTCTTCAAACTTTAAAGTAATGTATTCAACTTTGAACATATTTATACACATTCTTATGAGACGTTGAGCATTTTGGACATACTTTTGCTACCTTTTTATAAGCCTTTTTCTTACTTGTTACACAAAATCTGCACACTTTAAAAAAAAATAATTGTGAAGATTTTTCAATAATGCTGAGCATTTGCTACATAACCCTGCACATTCTCTTGAGAAAACTGCACCTTTTAGATAAACTTTGAATAATAATCACTGAATTTTAACCAATATGCACACAAGACTTTGTAGAACATTAAGGGCCTGATTTAGAGTTTGGCGGACATAGGACTCCAGCGTAAACATGACAGAGTACTCTGTCCAAATTCTTGGTTCAGCCGCCCTATTTAGAAACGGGTGGACAGTTGGCTTTCCATCAATGCTTCTCCTGTTGGTCTGATGCTCTTCTTTTCTGCCACCACCAGGGAAAACGTGGCAGTGATTAATGGAAGAATTAAAATAATGTCCCTCACACCCAGGGAAAAGACTCCAGCAAGTGATCTCTAACTATGGTAGTCTTCTGTCTGTCAAGGTGAAGGCTGCCATAGTCTAAATCGGGCCCTAACAGAATAGCAGGAGAGTCAAAACTGGACAGAAAAACAATGCACTGAAAAATAGAGACAATATAGGAGATGAACATTCTTTTTGTTTGTGGTGTTTTTAAGTTCCATTCTGGGAAGCTTTTAAGTTGTGTTGTTGCTTCTCAGAAGAAGTAGTAAAAGATTTATGCATAATGCTAGCCTCTTGTCTTGCCATAAAATCTTAATAGCATTACAACATACACAGAAAAATGCAGGCAAACAGGTGGTTGTTTGTCTGACCAGTTTTATTTTATTTGATTACTTGTAGAAAAAAAAGTTACATCAAAATGCAACCGATTACAAAGACTCTTGCAAGGAATTCTCTCATTTATGAAAAAGATTCAGAGCAATAATGAATGTAGGTTTTACAGCTTTCATAAGTGAGTCCGGAAGGTGTTATAGTGAATGCATTGGAGGCAGAAGAGGTGGAGTATATCAGACTTTGTTTGGACTAGTGGAATGTCCTCCTTGGAAAACAAAGGTATTTTCCTATAGACAATGTATGTCTGATATGTTTACTGCTGAAATGTTGAGGGATCAATTAATGATGAGAAGAGAATGAGAAGCCAGAAGAAGATATACCAAAGGCTGAAGATCAGTAGGGATCCCAAGTTAAGAGGCATAGTTGAACAATCAGAGGCTAGGGAATATTTATTATTATCTAGCCATAAGCAGGACTCTAATCAACCTCGCTACTCTGAGATTTCATCCCTAGTTCCTAAGCCCATAAATCAAGCCACAAATGAAGAAACTGAGAACACTTCTGATGCCCCTACACAACTTGATGGTCAGCCTGTAAATCCATCTGGAATTCTTATGGGGAAACAAAGCTATCATCACTGTAATGCTGCCCTGCATTTACCACCAGATTGCACCCCATATGTTATTGTCCTGGAAGACATACCAAAGGTTAAGCCTTAATCAAAGGTGGGTGGTCCATCAGTAAAACAAACGTTGGTGCACTAGTTAGGATCAAAATTGGGCTGCTGTGATGATTTTCCTAATAAGATCCTTTTAGCGAGAAGGGTAGGATGGATGGGCTCCCCATAATAAGACTCCTAAGGATATTGTATTGTGGTGAATTTTAAGGTATCTTTTACACCATTTGTCCCATCTGATTATGAATGGGGATGGTATTCAGGTTCGTCCACTGGGGTATATTTATTGGCCAACTATTATGACATCTCACTCTCCTTCACTTTCTGTACGGGGAAAGAGACTCAGGTGGGACCTGATGTTTGTTTTAATGTGTCCACAATGCATTGTTTTAAGCCCCTTGGGGGTATAATACAAATAGCTGACTACTATGTTCTGATCAACCCCATACTCAAGTGGCTCCTGGAGTATGTTTGCAATGCCCGAAGTCTAACATCATGTTTTCCGCATTGGAGATGTCCCTTCCCATTGTCACATACTAGGCTAGATAATGGCTTGTCTCTTGTCTCTTGGAATAATGCTGGGGCACATACCAAAATCAGTATACAAATAATCTGGTGGTCTGACGAGGGATAAAAACTACAGAGGCTGGAGGAACAGGTTACAAATTTGATCACCCATAAATATTACAAATGGTGACCACTAACATTACTATGGCATGCACGGCTCCATGACAGTAGAAACCCTGAGGAGGGGAAAAGAAAATAAGGATTTCCATCAACTGCCCTTAGTGGCCAGTGTCATCATTTGAAACTCCAAAGGTACCCCTGTCACCTCAGTTCTACTGGCAGCAAGCCAGAGGCTGGTGAAGTAGGTGTTGTAAGAGACCAATGAAGAAAGGAAAAGGAAGATTGACAGCCTAATTATCCAAAAGGTATACTGACCGAAACAATCAATAATGCAGTGCAAAAGAAAATAACTATGTGTAAGTGAGGTTAAAAAAGGTTCAGCAGCAATCCAAACAACTTTATTAATGACTGCTGTTGATCTTAATAAAAAAGTGTTGGCATGTAACAAATCTGCCGGATGTTGTGGTCTACTAGTTTCAGCCGTTCAGGGTCACAGAACCCCGGCTTTCATCAGGACCTTCAAATGAGAGCTACTGCATAAAAGTGCAAATTGAAAACAGTGAAACAAATATGCAAAAGGAACAAAAAACATATAGTTATCACAGTAACATTACTTGTGATCATTCACAATACCTCTATACAGGAAGGATGGTTATTCATACCTGTAAGGATAGAAAGACGCTGTAAGTGTGCTTCATAAACCCATGAACCTATAAACTCCATATTGCTCAGTAGTTGCAACCAAATACAATGATGTGATTGTACACTCACCTATCCTGTGTGAGGTTTGAACCTCACCTCACCTGGCTCAGACTCAGGTCAAGGGAGGCACCGCCCTATAGTAAAAAACATACAGAAACAGCCTGTAAATAAAGCTGTCGGTTAAGCCTTAACCGGCCGTTCTGTAAACATTGCCCTGCCCAAAGGAACTTGCCAGAAAAGAGACATAGCTGACCAATTATTCTTGCCAAAGTACTGCCTTCAGAGTGCCTTAGTAATGATCCTAACGCACTGGTTTTTGAATGGATAAGATTGAAGTGTCCATTCACAATAGCTGTCTATGATGCTAAGTTAGGCAATATAAATCAACCAAAAGCCATAGTGTGACATTTCCACCATGGACTATATAGTGTATCTAAACACTAGCTTAAGCAACGTCAGAGGAGAAGAGTGTCAATTTCTCAGTTTCAGCCCGACATTCAAGGCCACCCATGTGCGAGTAACGCGCACCTGAACGCTAGCTTCCATAGCGTATATGCGGGAAAATATCAACCGGACATAAAAAGTTACCGATCTTGAAGCAGCCGATGCGTAAGAATCGCGCACCGGGGCATGAGCGTCTAACCCTGAGTAGCAGTGAGAGAAAATAGAAAATAGAAAAAGTACTCCCTCACCTCTTCGTCGGTACCTCAGTCGTTGTGCTGAGGCTGGGGGAGGTGATGAGAGATCGTCCACGGCCACCACTAGAGTCTCGATGTCCCGGACATGTGATCTGTAACGTCAGATCCCTAGTGCCCAATCGGGTACAAGGACTACAAAGTGACATCATCGGATGCATTTCTGTAGTTCAAAAGCGTTCAGACTTCGTTCAGCAAACTTAATTGAGCATACACTGCTCCATCACCATAGATTTCATAGCCATTGTAAAACTGGGACTCTCAATGGCTAGTAGCTGTATAGTAAACCAAAGTGAGAGTCAGTAACATGTAGAACTTGTCACACTAATTTTTATTTTTTAATTTTTTAATTTGTTAATTGTTATAGCAGAGTCCAGGGAATATCATCGTTTAGACCCTGCGTGTCAGTTTTCAATTTGTACACCCACCTTTGTTCTCTGAGAAAAAGGAACTTAGTCTTGTCATTCACATGTAGTGGTATGGACGGTTTTTCTAAAACAGTCCAGTAGAATTCTTCTGCCTTGTGATTCTTTTCCAGAAAATGCCTTGAGTTTGGTGTTAGATTTTTTGCAGCGGAAGGTACTCTTGTGTTCCAGCATCCGCTGTCGTACCTTCCTGGTCGTCATGCCAACATATCGTTCTCTACATGGGCATTCAATGAGGTATACCAAATGGTCACTATTACAATTAGAAAAGGTTGTTTGTATCCATGGTTTGGGTGTGCCAATGTCAACGGTTTTTCTAAAACAGTCCAGTAGAATTCTTCTGCCTTGTGATTCTTTTCCAGAAAATGCCTGGTGAGTTTGGTGTTAGATTTTTTGCAGCGGAAGGTACTCTTGTGTTCCAGCATCCGCTGTCGTACCTTCCTGGTCGTCATGCCAACATATCGTTCTCATTTGAAGATCCTGACGAAAGCCGGGGTTCTGTGACCCTGAACGGCTGAAACTAGTAGACCACAACATCCGGCAGATTTGTTACATGCCGACACTTTTTTATTAAGATCAACAGCAGTCATTAATAAAGTTGTTTGGATTGCTGCTGAACCTTTTTTAAAATCACTTACACATAGTTATTTTCTTTTGCACTGCAATATTGATTGTTTCGGTCAGTATACCTTTTGGATAATTAGGCTGTCAATCTTCCTTTTCCTTTCTTCATTGGTCTCTTACAACACCTACTTCACCAGCCTCTGGCTTGCTGCCAGTAGAACTGAGGTGACAGGGGTACCTTTGGAGTTCCAAATGATGACACTGGTCACTAAGGGCAGTTGATGGAAATCCTTATTTTATTTTCCCCTCCTCAGGGTTTCTACTGTCATGGAGTCGTGTATGCCATAGTAATGTTAGTGGTCACCATTTGTAATTTTTATGGGTGATCAAATTTGTAACCTGTTCCTCCAGCCTCTGTAGTTTTTATCCCTCGTCAGACCACCAGATTATTTGTATACTGTTATTGATTGGATTTGGGGATTGAATCAGGTGTAGTCTCTAAACTTTTCCCTTTGACCCTTGCTCCTCTGGGGAGTGTTGTTTCTTAGCACATACCAAAATATCAAAACCTAATTGGCTCTCTTTTATGTGCAACTATGACCTTATCTGTTGTTAAGACACTTGGATGAGAGATGAATTCTACAATGATGTTTTTATGCCTTTTTTCAGCTGGCAAAACAAAGGAAGGTCTGGCTACCTTTGTCTTGGTGAAATCTGATCCTCACCACATTTTTGGTTACCTTTTTCTCTCTCCAAACTTCCTTTGTTATTTTATTGATTAAAATGTGATTACACATTTTTTATTCATACTTTGGGACATATGATAGACTATTTTGATTGTTGGGAAGCATGGCGGCTAGCTAGCGTGCTGGCCATGAGCACTTCACATCTCCACATCTCCACATCTCCGTATCACACTTACTAAGTCCTGTCTCCGCAGTGTCCTCGGGCTCCTTGGTCACTAGGTCCGGTCCTAAGGCGTCAAAACATGTCAGTGACTCCAAAAAGGGGCAGTTAATATATACTGCTACCTATCATTCTCTTATATATTTTATAAGGAGATATTGCACTGCACTCCCGCCCACGTTAAAAAAAAAGGTCCCGCCTGTTCACCCTGACAGCACCACCGAACAACAACAATAGTGACCTAAGTATGTTAGTCACACGTGTCCACACAGTCGTGTTGGACTAAATTCTCCTTAGAAAAAATGTGTGAGAGACAAGTGACACCTCACGGAAACACCACCAACGGGGTAACTGGTATGAAATTTCCAGACAGGCCCCTGTCTCATCATCGGTCGTCACTTGCCTCTCAAAGAAAAAGAAGAAAGGAAAAGAGTGTCCACAACAAACAACAAAAATTATGACAAACAGTGGATAGCAGTGATATCTGCTGGTGACAAACACTTAACATAAAGAAGTGCTTAAAAACCAAGCATAAAGTCCCCTTAACCAACTTTATTTATAGGGAATTGCTTACGCTATGGTGATTAAAAAGGCTGGTAGCTATTCATGTCTACCATTACCTATTACCAGTGACGACATGTTTCACTGCTATAGCTCGTTAAGCAGTTTCATCAGGGCTGCACTCATGTGCCACCACTCCACTCTTGGACACTAGTTCAGTGTATGCTGTCAAAGGAGAACAGGCGAAGAAACAAATGTTTAAAATCATGTGAACCTGCTGTTAGCAATCTGTATGTGAAATGAAACAGAGAGAGAGATATACAACTGCTATTACCCAGAGACAGCCAAGTTAGTCATACCAGCTGCTCCAGGCTTGAAAAGATGTCTGGGTGCTCCAATCGTGAGCTATCACCTCTGCTTATCCTTAAGCTTTCTATTAGAAAACAAATTTCATGTTTGTACAAAATTTGCAAATAAAAAACAAAAACAACAGTCTTGTCATTGTGTAAAACACACCGTTTCAGTGGTTGGCCCCAATGTTAAGCCTTCTACATACTACAACCAGCCCCATTCAGTCGTATCAGGAAAGTATTCAAATGGGTGCTGCTCACGCATTTTCATAGTCATCGTGCTATCCACGAGCGGTACACACCACCCACGTTGCACGCATCAAATCGCTTGTATGCCTCGAGTTGCCGTATGTAACCAGCACAACCCGTCTCCCTTGTTATTCGTACCATGGCCACTGTGCTGTACTCCCCGTAACCCAGGGTCAATCAAGTAACTAGGACAGCAACACCCAAGGGACCCTATTTATTTATTTATTTATTTATTTATTATGCATCTTGTATTGCGCAAACTAAACCCGAAGGTGTCAAGGCGCCTAACAAAAAGATCAAAAGTGCAGGGCACATCTACTCATACGATTGTACAAAAAGACGTGTTTTAAGGGCAGATCTAAAAGTCTGAAGGGAGGGGAGGGACCTTAATTCTAACGGAAGATCGTTCCACCATTTAGGGGCCAGATGGGAGAAAGCCCTACCGCCCCATCTGGTTTTCCGAATACGCGGGACGCGAAGAAGAAGATGATTAGAGGAGCGGAGGTTCCTGCCAGGGTTATAGTAAGACAGGGTACATCCAATGCCTGTAGGGCTACTTTTCGCCAAAGCCTTATAGACCATACACATGGACTTAAAGACTATCCGCTCCTTGATCGGGAGCCAGTGAAGCTGCTTCCTGGCCAGCGTAGCCGAAGAGCGGCGGGGAAGATCAAGGACAAATCTGGCTGCCGCGTTCTGGACTACCTGCAAGCGCTGCAGCTGACTCTTATTCAGTCCAGCATACAGCGCATTGCAGTAGTCCAGGCGGGAACCCAGAAGGGCGACAGCAAGTTGCCTTCTTGCCTGCACGGAAAGGTAGTTCCTAATTTTCCTTAGTATGTGGATTATACCCCAACAGGTGGATACCGTCCTATTAACCTGTTGGCACATACCAAGGATGGGATCAATCATAACCCCGAGATTTTTAGCCGAGGAGGTAGGTTTAGGGCAGGCACCCAATGAATCAGGCCACCACTCCAGAGACCAGATCTCTTCCTTTCCGCCGAACACCATCACCTCGTTCTTCTCCCCATTCAATTTCAGTGAGTTGTAGATCATCCACTGGCTGACAGCCTCCATACAAGATCTAAAATTGGAGGCTGTCAGCTCGGTTGACTGGGAGAGAGACACGAGGATCTGGGTGTCATCCGCATAGGAAACTACCTCCATCCCAAAGGATCTAATAAGTCTGGCAAGGGGGTCACGTAGATGTTAAAAAGGGTGGGACCCTACCCCCCATCTCGGCGCCCGCATGTCACCGGACTTCGTTGACCTCGCCCCCGTACTCCTGTCATGTGATTGTGAAGCCAAACGTGGCGGCCATCTTAGACTAGTGAACCCAAACGGGCTGGAGCCTGTAAAGAAACCGGCTCATGTGTCCTCGTAGTTGTGCCCCAGCTGTTAATGCACCCCGTCACCCCTACACAAATCATCCATGACACAAGTAGAAGGAACAACCTTAACTTCCATGTGTTCTACACAAATTACTCTTCAGTTCGTGTCACGTACGATTATTATTTAATAAGTCGTGCTCCCTACTCATAATACCACGTAAATGGTAAACACAACCTTAATGTACATGTTATATGCAGTAGTGCTCCAAGGCGGTATCAGATGCACTTTTGTTATTTTCAGCACTCCGAACTCATACTGCTACAGTGCTGAACTCGGAGGCCATCTTAGAGTGTGTCCTAGTACATAGGGGAAGCAATGAGCAATCTATATTCAAAAGACACCCCAATGGTCGTGTCAATGTCTAGGTGTCGTCTACGGCTGCAGAAAAATGGCGTCTCCGTCCCTATCTACACGAATCATACCTCCAGCTCGTCTGAAAACATCAGGATCACCACTGGACAGACAGAGGCCATAATGTGTGCTCCAAACCAAAAGAAGACCTCAAACTCACAGGGACAGGCAGGCAGCTCACAGTTTGACCTTGTTCCATTCTATGATTTCGTTAAGCCCAATTTGGTCCTTTTTTTCATTGTAGATCCAACGGGATTCCTTGGCAAGTAGGATACCCTCAATATTCTGGGGGGTACCCTTGAACTTTTCTAACACTGTCCAGTTAAAGGTGTGCTTTTCTGTGAAACAGTGTTGCACCAGCTTTGTTGTTAATTTGCCAGCTCTTATAGTGCTGAGGTGTTCTTGGACCCTCACCTTGATTTTTCTAGATGTGAGTCCAATGTAGTGTAAACCACATTGACAGGTTAATCTGTACACTACTTGTGTCGAATTACAATTACTGAAATGATTCAAAAACCATTCCTTCCCGGATGCCAGTGTCACACTCGTGCTTTTCTTAGTGAGCGGACACACGGAACACATCCCGCAAGGATAGTGGCCGTTAGGGACAGTAGAGGTCGAATTAGTTCTGTCAGTGGGGGCTCGGGAATGAACAAGTTTGTCCTTCAAATTGCCCGCCCTCTTGAAGGCAAATCTAGGAGGAGGCATTTTGAAGTCATTATTGGACAGCAAGGACCAATGTTTCCGAATGGACTGTCTGATTTTGGTTGCCATTGGGTCATATGTCATCACGACTGGTACACATTCTTCCCTGGGTTTGACTACTTTCTCCAAAAGCGCGCTCCTAGGAGTATTAAGCGCTCTTTTTTTGGCTCGCTTCACCGTCTTTGCGGGGTAATTCCTGTTGGTGAGTTTAGAAGCCAAATCTTCCGATTGTTCAAGGAAAGGATTGGTAGAGGAGCAATTGCGTCTGTATCTCAGAAATTGCCCTACGGGCAGGTTATCTCTCAATGCCCTAGGGTGGAAAGAGTTATAGGAGAGGAGAGAGTTCCTATCGGTGGGTTTCAGGTGTACACAAGTGTTGATCTTATCATTGCTGTACTCGATGTCAAGATCCAGATACACCGCCTTATGTCTGTCATAGGTCCAGGTGAACTTGAGATTCGCATCTTGCACATTAAGCCACGTCAGGAATTCAAGCAAAAGTTCTTCCGTGCCTGACCAGATGCAGAGCACGTCATCTATATATCTCTTCCAGAGCCGGAGGTGACTCTGGAAGGGGTTGTTATCATGATAGATGACGTGCTCCTCAAACTGCCCGACATAAATGCAGGCTATACTGGGGGCCATAGTGGCCCCCATGGACGTCCCTGACACCTGGAGATACAGCTGGTTTTTATAGCCGAAGTAATTTCTTGTGAGGGCCAACTCTATGCATTGAAGTACAAATGCCTGAGTGGTGTCATAAAACCATTTCTGGTTCCCCAGGGCGCGGGCTGCTGCCACCAGCGCCGCGTCCTGGGGTATACAGGTGTATAGAGATTCAATGTCAATAGTGACAAAGAATTCCTCAGTGGGGTCGTACTGGATCTCCTCCAGAACATTCAGGATATCAGAGGTATCTTTAACAAACGATCTCTGGTTGACAACTGATTCTCTCAAGAAGAAATCCGCATATTGGGAAAGTGGTTCAAGCACAGATTGAATCCCAGCGACAATAGGGCGTCCAGGAGGCGGACGAGTGGGTTTGTGGATTTTTGGGAGTATGTTGTATGACAGTTTTTGAGTGGAGGGCGACCCTTTCCTTTTCCCTCTGAGCTCCTATTGTGTATTAGATCACTAGGTCCGGTGCCTGGTTTCCTTTCTTCTGTTTGCCGCCTTCTCAGGCGGTTGGCAGTACGAGGGAGAGCGGCCACAGCTACACGACCCCAGGTGTCTTTCTGCTGCCTCGGAGATCAGGCGCAATCGCCGAGCAGCGAACCGAATCTGCTTCCAGGTCCCCGGGGGCAGAGTCAGCACTTTCCCTATGGCGGTTCCTGAGCCTCCCTACAAAGCGATAGTAGAGGTGAGAAGTGGGATTCCCCCTTCATTATCTCTGACCCCTACAATGGGAACTATAGCTTGTTCTTGTAGGATGCCAAAGTCTTCCTCCCTTAAGAAAACAGAAGCGGCTGCTGTAGAAATCAGGTCTATATCTCGTATATATAAGACAACCATCAAGTAGGCACACAAGTGAGACGCACACCACGACTGATCGGGTGCCCATCCCAGAACTCTGTCCCTCTTACTACCTGGCACTAAACCAAGACGTACAGATCCCTTACAAGTAGCAGTGGCACTCAAATGAATGCAAAGAGTACACCGCATGTCACCGGGGACACCCCTTTACTCCCCTTTTTTCCCGCTCGTCGGGTGGCCCAAACGCGAAAACTATTACACAACTAACATGCTTACCACATGGACGGACTGTGGCATATTCGAGGACGGACAGCTCAGACCGTTCCAATGCCTTATGGACAACAACAGTCTTCCCCCGAGCCCGTTCCTACTTCACCGCCAACTCCTCGAGAGTTACCGACCGTATCACGACCTCTCGACAGGAGAACCAAACACACACCCAGTCAATCTTACATTTGGGAGTGGGACAACACTTAACCACATAGCTCTATAAAGCCATATGAGAACTCACAAAGGAACCCTTAGTGACCTTGCGAACCACCTGGGAGGAAGAAATTGGACGTCCACTGCATGAGAAAGAATGGGAAAGGGCTCTGGAATACCCCAAGAAGGTGTCTAGAAACACACGCTTTAAAAATATACAATTCTACATACTCCATAGAATATATCTGACACCGGCACGCCTTCAAAAATTCTATCAGGACACACAGTTCCTGTGCCCTAGATGCCGATCACAGGAAGCAGACTATCACCATATGTTCTGGAGTTGCCCCACAATCCGACCCTACTGGCAAAACATTCAGGACTCTCTTAGAAACCTCACAAGGCTTACATACATGAATACCTGGGAGGCTAGTGCACTTCATTTCACTAGCCGTTTTACTAGCCAAGCAGAGTGTGGCCACGCACTGGCGTTCCCCCACAGGCCCCCGCTTGCGGCATGGGTGGGAGCAATGCACAAATGGTCTGCAGCAGAGGAAGAAGCATTGCGAGAGGAGGAGGTGAAGGGAATACGCAAGCACCCCATCTCCATGGAGTGGGCCCTATTACTACACCGATTCAAGCAATCGTCACCCGGCGAGGACCCAGGCGGCGACACGCACACGCCAACGGACCCACAACCACATTTTTGGACCACAAATGCATATACCAGATCTCCCCCGGTGGCACGATCATACTGCTGTCAGTAGCACCACACACCACGTCACACTGGACGGCCGAATGTTGAAGCCAGACCGACTGTAATCTCCCCCACTTCTCCAACAGCACACAGTTGTAATGATTAGTGAGACACTTAGCACCCTGACGCCACATCCGACATCAGTACCCAGAAATTCCATGAACCATTCCCTAGTTTTTATACCCAAGTTCTAAGAGGCATGCACATAGTCTAAGACCCCAATGCAGACAAAATGTCTATCGACCAACCCTTTTTTTATGGATAGCGATATGCTGTGATGTAAGACATAACATGCAATCCAACTGAATGTATCCTTTCTTCGCTATTTGTCATGGTAAACTATAAATGCCAATAAAAATATGTTTAAAAAAAAAACCAGAAGACAACCATTTCTCCAGAAGGGGCACCAGTTTACTTTGTTGCCTCCAGGACGAGAGCTGGTAAAAACAGAAAGTAAAAAGTCAATGACTGTTTTTGTTTATCTAATCTAAATCACATAAAAGATTTTGGTATACATTTTGTTGATGTTTTCGAATACTTGCATGTATAATGCTCAGATTGGATTATAGTGCAAAGATATGTTTTAAGAAATGAAATTTTAGGGACACTTGGCAGAGTGCCTTGCAGACCTGGGTGTCCCCAGGCCTCGACAGTGCAGTTTCAAGTAGGGGGTTTGGGCAACACCCCAAGCAGGGCAGCTCCCTAAACAGTTGAGTCCATAACATTTTGACACATAAAACATTTTAGTTGATTTAGGTGTGCAGGTCTACACACTTACAAAGCTGAATACGGATATTAGTCATATCCTACTCACCCTATCAAATGAAATGAAGGAGAAATTTGCAGTTTCAGAGCACAGTCAGGAAAAAATTCAAGGTGCATGTGAGGGTTTAGAAGAGAGACCGTGGATATTACAGAAAGGCTACTTGTCATGAAAGGCTCCCTTGGGTCTCTACAGGAGGAAGTAAGGAGACACCCGAGGTTGAAAACCTTATCGTACAGAATAAGACTCATAAGGACTCATAAAAAATTAGAAAAAATCATATTAAGGGGTCGGAGATGCGAGGCTGAAAAGGGTATGAGGAAATACCAAGACTGGATAAAGGGAGGGTTCCCCAGGGTGAGCAGGAGGGATGGGGCACAGAGTTGTATCCTTTTTTATATTTAAACACAGGGTGGGGAGCATTACGGAAAAAAAATATTGTCCTCATTAATACAAAGGATAAGATGTCTGCTAGAAGAGGTGAGAGTTACGTACACCAAAATAGGATAAGGAAAATGTGGTTTGCAGTTTGAGGGTTCTTTCCTGGAATAGGAATGGGTTAAGGAGAAATAGTAGGCAAAGAAGGATCTTAGAATTATTCAAACTGTCTACCAATGATGTGATCATTTTACAGGAAACCCATTTACAATGGGAAGAATGGCACGGAGTGTTAGAGTGGAATAAATGGATCAACCATCTCGTATGCTCTAATCAGGCTTGTAACGTGAAAGGGGTGGCAACCTTATATATAAGAATTCATCCCAAGTTAGACTGGAAGGATTTACGGCAGACTCAGGAGGTAGATGGCTAATTGGTTATGTCAAAATCAATAATATAGGGAATGCTTTTGTGGGATACTATCGTCCAAATGTCGACGATTCGTCCCGTCTTAGGGCATTATAACAACAGCTTCTCATGACAAAATATAATTTTATTATAAGTGGAGATTTGAACACACTACTGGAGCCAGTGCAAGATAAATCTACAACTAGACCAGCCACGAACGCACCTAAAATGAGTGACTATGTAGATCAGGTGATAAAAAACTTAGCCTTGGTAGACATTTGGAGATTGAAAGCAAGACAGGATAGAGGGTACACCTTTCAAAACAAATAGTGGTCTCACTTCTCCAGAAGCGATTTCTTCTTGACAGATCAGAAGTTTAATGTGAGTATTAGTAGAGTAGAACACCAACCGTCACACTTATCAGATCATGCTGCGGTCAAATTAGAGATGTTGCTAGAGGCCCCCCCCCCACCACAGATCAGATGGACTCTAGATAGAACGCTATTAGCCGATTCAGAAATTATAAAAACCCTAAAAGCTGACACAGTCTGTTTTATTAATCAAAATTAACATTCTGCACCACCATACAGTGTTTGGGATATGTTTAAAGAGTATATTCGTGGGAGATTAATCAGTGCTGCAGCATATAAAAGGAAGACAGAGAAAAATTAATTTAAAAGAATTACAGCTGTCAATTAAAGAAATACAGATTAGGATTGCTAATAGATCACACATGCAGGATAGTATAAATGAGCAGCTAGAAAGTAAACTAAGAGAAGGACAGGAGATTCTTTCAGGCTATTTGGACGGGAATGAGAAAAAGAGATGGGAGGCTAGCAAGCTGGTGAATTATGAATATGGCAAAGGATGTGGAAAGATGCTAGCCTGGAAGGCGAGGCAAGATCAAGTCAGAAACCAGATTAAGGAAGTATTTAATAATACAACTAAAGGTAGATGTACAGAAGATCAGACAATTGGGGAGGACTTTATGGCTTTTTTTCGAGATCTGTATACAGATGATATGGCTGTTTCATATTTAGAAATTAGGGAGTGGCTGCTACAGGATAAACTCCCCTGTCTAGATAAAAACCAACAGGCGTCCCTTAATCAATGGATTATCATGTCAGAAATAGATAACACCATTAAGTATTTAAACAATGGGAAAGCTGCGGGTCCTGAAAGTCTACTCAATGAATTGTACAAGATTTTGCTGGAAGAACTCACCCCCTTCCTTGGGAAATTATTGAATATTTTATATAACCATCATGCTCCCCCTCGACTACTTGGAATGAGGCAGTGATAACTCTGATACCTAAACTAGAAAAAGATACTGAAAAATGTGAATCTTATAGGCCAATTTCATTGCTCAATGCAGATTTTAAAGTTTATACAAAGATTCTCGCGAAAGGACTGGATAAGGTATTGAGAGAGATAATAGACGCAAATCAGAGGGGTTTTATGAAGGGAAGGCAGCTTTCAGACTTAACTCAGGATCTGGTGTGCGCAGTAGATGTCATGGGGGCTCCTTTGTCAGTCATAATGATAGATGCTGCCAAAGCCTTTGATTGAGTCAGTTGGCCGTATCTTTATGAAATATTAGAATTGAATGGTTTGGGTGGTAATTTTCTTTTAGCAATTCAAAGTATATATTCAGCCCCTAGAGCTAAGGTATTGGTTAACGGTCTCTTAACTGCAAGTTTTTAGTTAAATAGGGGAACCCGCCAGGGTTGTCCTCTTTCACCTCTATTATTCAATCTGTATATAGAGCCTCTTGAGAGAAAAATTAGGGCAGAGCAAAGAATCCCTCCATTTCAGTTTTGGAGCTGGCAAAAAAAGAGGCTTTGTACTCTGATGACTTAATAGTTACTATGAGTAACTTGGAGATTTCACCATCGGTAATTTTAGAAATAACAGAAAGTTTCGGGAAAATCTTGGGTTACATTGTAAATAAAGACAAAACATAGACCATGACATGGAATAGACCTTTCCCAGAACACCTCAAACTTCTAAATAAAACAGAAATCATATATTTTGGAATCCGTGTTACGAAGGATGTAGAATAAATGGCACTCATGAACTTTAATCGATTCATGCCGGAGTCAAAAAAACTCCTACAAAGCTGGGTTTCTCTTCCAATCTCGATTTTAGGAAGGGCTAATAAGTTAAAATGACGATCTTGCCACAATTTACCTTCATTTTTAATGCCCTTCCGCTACATTTTATGCAAGCCTGGTTTAAAAAACTACGAGGCCAACTCAGCAGCTTTATATGGGAGTGTAAATCGGTGAGAATAGTGTGGAAAAGACTCAGGAAAAAACAGACAGAGGGTGGAATAGCGCTTCCCGATTTCCAGCTCTTCTATTGGGCTTTTTTCTTGAAAAATGCTAGATGTTTGTTGATTAACATACAGGATATGCCGGTACGGCGGTACAGTGCCTTGGTAGGGGATCTAGCAGGAGAAGCAAATTAATTTTTATTCAAATGTGGCCACCCCAAATGTTTAAAAAAAAATCTAATTTAAGATCCTAATTGCAGCATGTAAAATCTGTTTACAAATTAGGCGAATACTAGAGATCCCCTGCTATAGTAATGTGGTACCAATTTGGAGATCCCCAGGAACCCCCCTATGCTTGAAGGATTGCTAAATGCTGGATTGGTGAGGTGGGGGCAATTTGCTGAGCAAAATGTCTTGGCTCTCTTTATCACAATCTTCAAAGTTGTCCTGATTTAAGTATTACCAGCTGGCAAGCTGGGCACACACCCAGTCAAATCTGGGG
This sequence comes from Lissotriton helveticus, assembly GCF_964261635.1. NCBI lineage: Eukaryota > Metazoa > Chordata > Amphibia > Caudata > Salamandridae > Lissotriton > Lissotriton helveticus. The sequence continues at coordinate 1,042,986,900 of NC_136068.1, read as the reverse complement.
TTTGAAACGTAAATCGAAAAGGAGCTACAAAACACCCAGAAATACAGAAAAGAAGTTTCCAAATGGTATTGGGCATTGGTACAAGGGGACAACAGGGTCAAGGGGACCACGGTAACTTGACATTTCCGGAAGAGATCTAAAAGCTAGACATGCCAGGCTGTGATGTTCCGTACCTATGACAAGTATGGTTTACAACATTATGGTCATCAGTAAAATCTGCTGCATTCAGGAGGAATGATTTATTTACATTAAATAGGGTTTACTGGTCCCCCAAGAAGCTGGCAAAGATGGGAGGAAGCAAAAGAAGAAACTGCCCGAAGTGCGACTTGGAGAATGCGGATGATACACATCTCTTTTGGCAATGTCCAGCCATCCAGGTCTTCTGGCAAGATGTGGGTGAAGTATTGAATAGAATTTTGGGCGCCAATATTGAGGTAAGCCTATCCCTAATTATTTTTGGGGTATTAAATGTAGATAAACCTGGTTTGGGGAAATTTAGATTTTTTTACTCTTCATATTAATAGCTATTGCATGCAGGGAAATTTGTACAAATTGGGTCTCTGAATCTCCACCTACATGTTCGAGTTGGCTAAGTTTTTCTAGACCAGTTGTAAGGTTGGATTGCCAATCGGGCTCGATCAAGAGAGAGAAAAATGTGGGACAGTTTCTTAAAGGTTTTTCCCTAGACTAATCTGTAAAATTACCATAAGAGGGTTGGAAGAATATAACATCTGGGTCTTGTTACAACTAAATCCAAGGATTAGGACAAAGCTCAACTGGGTGGGGTGATTAGTGGGATAACCACTGAAGAGTAGCCTTGACTAACAGTTGAATAAGGCTTTTAATGGACGGTGGGAGCATGGAGGTATGCAGCGCTCAGATAGTAGATACCAGTTTCCTCTCCCAAGCCTTTGTCATATATGAGGACTAAAAATAAAATAAGTAAATAACTCTTGTACCATTTTTTTTAATTTAGGTAAGGGATTTTAATAATTCAATTTGTGAGAACAGTGGCCAATGTGTTTGTCCTTGTAATGATCAGAGAAACAATGAAATAACCCACTTTCGTCACTAAGCGTATGGAGACACTTTAATTAGACAAATGATCAAATATGGCTCAACCGTCCTAAATAAAACAAACAATAGCACTAAAGCCCAAATCTTCACTTTTAATAGGAACTCAAAAGGGAGCATAATTAATTTTATATTGACCTCAACTGATCTTTGTCCGCTTTCTAAAGTGTACGAAATAATCAGTAATTGTAGTACCAATCATAACCCCCTTACAACATCTGTGAACAAGGCGGGTTCTTTAGGTAAGTTCCCCACTAGTGAATACTCTAAGCCTAAAGGTATAAGGATAACATAGGATGAAATTGACCCAGATGTTTCATTAGAAAACTCATTCCTGAAAATAAGGATGCCGTCTTAACATGTTTGTCCTCTGATATTGACCCATGCGGTATACAAGAAAGCTTTAAAAGTATATGCTGCGCAATTTTATAAATTATTACTGTCTAAGTCAGTCCTCCTCTAGGCTAAACATAATAGATGGTTTAACCTCACTTACTCAGCAGACCATAAACAGTTAAAATCTGCCCTCCATTCTTATCCAAGATCTTCTCAGAAGATGAAGCATGTGCGCCGCATATATAAAAAGACGTTGGAAGCACGTAAGGAGAAGATAAGGCGTAAGACATGACAAGATTTAATAGAAGCAGGGAGGGTAAGGGATTCCACAAGATTTGAGTAGGTTGTTAAATTCCCATTTTTTTCAGATCACACATATCCTTGGGTGAAGTCTCTAATACCTGCTGAATCATTGGTGAATCACTACTCTGAAATGTTTCAAACAGAAGAAGGAGAGACTTGCACCCTAGAATCAGAGGATGAAGGGCCTTTGTCTGTTACAGAACTACAAGCCATCTGAAATACAATAGGGGTTGAGGAAGTTGCATGTGCAATATGTAGGAGTACTCCTGGAAAAGCCTCAGGGTGCCAACAGTGTTCCTGTGGATATTTGTAAGGCAAATATTTCCTTTTGGGCACCTATTTTAACTAATGTATTAAAAGCTGCAGTAAAAGGCCCACTTCCAGGGTCATGGAGGGAAGCAAGTATTGTCCCGATTTTTAAAAAGGGGGATAAAAGTTTAGCTAGTTGCTACCGCCCAATCTCTTTAATTTATTTACGTTCCAAAATTTTAGGACAGGTCATCTTGTCCCGCTTGGAAGCATGGACAGGTGAAAACAAGGTCCTATCAGAAATACACATTTTCTTCTGTCCTGGGATAAGTACAGTGAAACAGTGTTTTAACCTCTCTCTTCAAGCTGGGAAATAGGCTCTAGAAAAGGAGTGGGCTCTCCATTTGACACTTCTAGTTCTTTTGAAGTAGTAAACCACACTAAAATATGAGCAATAATGGAACAACTGATGGTGGACAAAGAATTGCTAACCATGATAAAACGCATGCAATGGGAAATCTCTGTAACAGTCTGCTATGGGACCTCCGGTGAAACCACTCCATCATTTAGAACACCCAGAGGTGTATGACAGGGGTGCTTTTTGGACCCCTTTCTATTTTTGCTCTATATAAATAATGTTAGCAGATTTTTATGGAAGAAGGGCAAAGATCTGCCTAGGATTGGAGAGCATTTTATTCCCTTCTTATTTAACACTTGTGATGCAGTTCTTATTTCTAGAACAGATAATGGTCTTCAACTTTGATTGGATTTGTTTCTATGTTTTATTGAGAGCCAGGACTTCAAGATCAATTGTACTAAATCATTTGTTATGACCTGTGGTTCAGCTAAGACAAAACCTAGGTCCAACTGGTTAGGGGTTACTCAGTTAGCTAGAACTAAGATTTTTAACTACGTGAGGATTTTATTCAATTTTTCTCTCTGTTGACCCTGAGACACCAACAATTTAGTAAAACAATTGATGCTGAAATTAAAAATTCTCATTAATTACGCCAAAAGCCAGTTCAGGAATTTGTTGAATTTGTAAAAGTGTATTCCTGTGGGGTCCTATGGAGCAGGCATTTTGCGCTACTCTAACTTGCATATTCTGTAACGCCGGAAAAATAGCTCTATTTGTAGATTACTGTTGGTTCCCATGAGCACAGCATCCCTTATCTGCCATGAAGAGCTAGGCTTAACTTACTTGGAAGACACAGTTGGTCTTGCCCTTCTTATTGTATGGATTAATTGTTGGGGTAAACGAGAAGCAGGCCTGGTGAGAGACTTTCTTGAGGACTGTTTATCACTTGATCACTTGTAACAGTTTACATTGTTTGTTTATGCAAAGAAAATGTTTTATTTGCTGGGAGTACCAGAACTGTTTAGAAAGCCATAGAAAATAATTCTGAGCTGTAAAGATACGGGTAAACAGCGATATCTGGAATACTGCATGACACAATGATGATCATAGGAACATGTTGCTTCTATTCCAACTATAGCCAGGTATTCCGCTTTTTGCACATCCCCTGAGTTGTAATTCTATTTAACTCTAATGACGAAGTCTTCCCATCATTTTTATCTGACTCATTTAAAACTGAGCATGGTGCATTTTATGGTAGCTTTCCCCGTGAAGGGAACATTATTCAAGACTTTGCCTCGCTGTCCGTGACAATGGTTCTTCGCAAAGCACATGCCACTTTATGTTGTTTTTCACATTATATTCTGCACCTTCAATTTTCTATCTGGTTCCTATTTTACATCCAGCTTATATTAGATTCTATAAGCTTGCAGTGGTATTTTTACAACTACTAGAGACGCCAGTAACATGCTGTGCAACTTTAAAATCTAAATGAAGTACCATCTCGATAAGGAAACGGTATGAAACAATGGTTTTCGAGCTGTTGGAACATGTTTTGATGAAATTCAGTTACGTTTCTGCCTTATAATTTGTAATTATTCATTTTGAGATTTATCAATCGAAATAGGAAACGTTGTGAGAGGTGAACTTTCCCTATTCTGTGTATTCCTGAGGGTTTGTAGATATATGTTTATTATAAGTTTATTTCTTTTTGATTTTATGTGTTGAGATGAATGAGATTGTATATTTAATTTTGATCTTTTATGGCTTTTTATGCTGGTTAAAGAGTATTGACTGACTGACTATCTGATTCAGAAAAGGGGGTGGTGATGAACAGAGTGCCTGAATTAAGCAGACCACTCTTACCCAGTCCAAAGATCAGGGCTTGATCCATCACCGTTTTTTAGCTCACTGCACCATCCCAGCTCAGAACTTGGCTATATGCAAATTAGTCTGTTCCTGTCCCAGTGCATGATGGGAACAGGGCAAACCAAACTACCAAGCCAATTCTTGTACTGGGAAGGAAACAAGCTTCCGGGGACCGGTTTCTGCCATTTCAGGCGTCTTCGGCCCGGCTTGCTTGAATCCTGATGGTGCAATGAGCAAGGGACTCACATCTGAGTATACCCTTCCACGCTTATGGTGGACAAAATGATTCAGAAAAGGGGGTGGTGATGAACAGAGTGCCTGAATTAAGCAGACCACTCTTACCCAGTCCAAAGATCAGGGCTTGATCCATCACCGTTTTTTAGCTCACTGCACCATCCCAGCTCAGAACTTGGCTATATGCAAATTAGTCTGTTCCTGTCCCAGTGCATGATGGGAACAGGGCAAACCAAACTACCAAGCCAATTCTTGTACTGGGAAGGAAACAAGCTTCCGGGGACCGGTTTCTGCCATTTCAGGCGTCTTCGGCCCGGCTTGCTTGAATCCTGATGGTGCAATGAGCAAGGGACTCACATCTGAGTATACCCTTCCACGCTTATGGTGGACAAAATGATTCAGAAAAGGGGGTGGTGATGAACAGAGTGCCTGCATTAAGCAGACCACTCTTACCCAGTCCAAAGATCAGGGCTTGATCCATCACCGTTTTTTAGCTCACTGCACCATCCCAGCTCAGAACTTGGCTATATGCAAATTAGTCTGTTCCTGTCCCAGTGCATGATGGGAACAGGGCAAACCAAACTACCAAGCCAATTCTTGTACTGGGAAGAAAACAAGCTTCCAGGGACCGGTTTCTGCCATTTCAGGCGTCTTCGGCCCGGCTTGCTTGAATCCTGATGGTGCAATGAGCAAGGGACTCACATCTGAGTATACCCTTCCACGCTTATGGTGGACAAAATGATTCAGAAAAGGGGGTGGTGATGACCAGAGTGCCTGAATTAAGCAGACCACTCTTACCCAGTCCAAAGATCAGGGCTTGATCCATCACGTTTTTTAGCTCACTGCACCATCCCAGCTCAGAACTTGGCTATATGCAAATTAGTCTGTTCCTGTCCCAGTGCATGATGGGAACAGGGCAAACCAAACTACCAAGCCAATTCTTGTACGGGGAAGGAAACAAGCTTCCGGGGACCGGTTTCTGCCATTTCAGGCGTCTTCGGCCCGGCTTGCTTGAATCCTGATGGTGCAATGAGCAAGGGACTCACATCTGAGTATACCCTTCCACGCTTATGGTGGACAAAATGATTCAGAAAAGGGGGTGGTGATGAACAGAGTGCCTGAATTAAGCAGACCACTCTTACCCAGTCCAAAGATCAGGGCTTGATCCATCACCGTTTTTTAGCTCACTGCACCATCCCAGCTCAGAACTTGGCTATATGCAAATTAGTCTGTTCCTATCCCAGTGCATGATGGGAACAGGGCAAACCAAACTACCAAGCCAATTCTTGTACTGGGAAGGAAACAAGCTTCCGGGGACCGGTTTCTGCCATTTCAGGCGTCTTCGGCCCGGCTTGCTTGAATCCTGATGGTGCAATGAGCAAGGGACTCACATCTGAGTATACCCTTCCACGCTTATGGTGGACAAAATGATTCAGAAAAGGGGGTGGTGATGAACAGAGTGCCTGAATTAAGCAGACCACTCTTACCCAGTCCAAAGATCAGGGCTTGATCCATCACCGTTTTTTAGCTCACTGCACCATCCCAGCTCAGAACTTGGCTATATGCAAATTAGTCTGTTCCTGTCCCAGTGCATGATGGGAACAGGGCAAACCAAACTACCAAGCCAATTCTTGTACTGGGAAGGAAACAAGCTTCCGGGGACCGGTTTCTGCCATTTCAGGCGTCTTCGGCCCGGCTTGCTTGAATCCTGATGGTGCAATGAGCAAGGGACTCACATCTGAGTATACCCTTCCACGCTTATGGTGGACAAAATGATTCAGAAAAGGGGGTGGTGATGAACAGAGTGCCTGAATTAAGCAGACCACTCTTACCCAGTCCAAAGATCAGGGCTTGATCCATCACCGTTATTTAGCTCACTGCACCATCCCAGCTCAGAACTTGGCTATATGAAAATTAGTCTGTTCCTGTCCCAGTGCATGATGGGAACAGGGCAAACCAAACTACCAAGCCAATTCTTGTACTGGGAAGGAAACAAGCTTCCGGGGACCGGTTTCTGCCATTTCAGGCGTCTTCGGCCCGGCTTGCTTGAATCCTGATGGTGCAATGAGCAAGGGACTCACATCTGAGTATACCCTTCCACGCTTATGGTGGACAAATTGTAGCTTGTCTCCTTTCTGGTGAAGAATTGGCTTGGTAGTTTGGTCTGCCCTGTTCCCATGATGCACTGGGCCAGGGACAGACTAATTTGCATATAGCCAGGTTCTGAGCTGGAATGGGGCAGTGAGATAAATAACGGTGATGGATCAAGCCCTGATCTTTGGACTGGGTAAGAGTGGTCTGCTTAATTCAGACACTCTGTTCATCACCACCCCCTTTTCTGAATCGTTTTTGGCCACTATAGGTGTGGCAGGGTATACTCAGACATGAGTCCCTTTCTCACTGCTCCATCAGGATTCAAGCAAGCCGGGCCGAAGAGGCTGAAATGCCAGAAACCGGTCCCCGGTAGCTTGTCTCCTTTCTGGTGAAGAATTGGCTTGGTAGTTTGGTCTGCCCTGTTCCCATGATGCACTGAGCCAGGGACAGACTAATTTGCATATAGCCAGGTTCTGAGCTGGGATGGGGCAGTGAGATAAATAACGGTGATGGATCAAGCCCTGATCTTTGGACTGGGTAAGAGTGGTCTGCTTAATTCAGACACTCTGTTCATCACCACCCCCTTTTCTGAATCGTTTTTGGCCACTATAGGTGTGGCAGGGTATACTCAGACATGAGTCCCTTTCTCACTGCTCCATCAGGATTCAAGCAAGCCGGGCCGAAGAGGCTGAAATGCCAGAAACCGGTCCCCGGTAGCTTGTCTCCTTTCTGGTGAAGAATTGGCTTGGTAGTTTGGTCTGCCCTGTTCCCATGATGCACTGGGCCAGGGACAGACTAATTTGCATATAGCCAGGTTCTGAGCTGGGATGGGGCAGTGAGATAAATAACGGTGATGGATCAAGCCCTGATCTTTGGACTGGGTAAGAGTGGTCTGCTTAATTCAGACACTCTGTTCATCACCACCCCCTTTTCTGACTGACTATCTGTTCATTAAAGGGTTAAGGTGCCTTATGAGCGCTGTAGTTGTCTCTCCCTCCTGGCCACAATAACTCCTGGAGTACGTAGTTCTCATCCCCAGCCCCCTATGAGGCCAAAGAAAAGAGGCATCCTAGTCCACACAAGTACATGTCAAAATACGTTTAAGTGAGGTGGTTGGGGTGGTGAGGATGCTATCACTAATGATGATGCAGCGAGCGCAGCACACCATTGCCCTAATATGGACACAACTTTGGCCGATCATCGGCCACTGGCACAAAGTAACCTGCCATCCATTTTCCCTTCACCAACCTTTGAAACTAGTATGTGAAAAGACCATTTCCAACCCCCGTCTGGGAGTGACGAATCATTAAAGGGTTGATTCAGGAGATCTGCAACATAGATCTATCCCAGGACAAAAGGGAAGATGGGATGGGGGGCCCGGCATTCGCAGCAAGGACGAAGGATGGCGCAGCGGGATAAAGACTAACTCCCTGCATTCAATGTGGACAGAGGAGGATACTGGTGTGAAGTTTTACTTGCCCTCTAATCTCTCTATGGATCGATATGAGGGCAACTCAAACACTGACATTGGCATTGAAAGTTCTGGCTTACAACTACTAGACCCTACTAGCATACTGTTGGCAGCTAACGGTGGGCCTCTCCGGGCGATACGAAAACTGGCTGCCGCAGAAAGGTTTCAGCTGGTGTTTGGATGTGGGATTACCCTTTTAAGAAAGCATTGACAAATGATACTTCTGCCTCAGCATCCAGCTTCTTTCAGGCAGGTTCTAAGGATGAAGAGGCTCCAACTTGAGAGGCTATGATACTATGGCTCATAGATGTGAAACAAAAAAGACAACATTAAAACCTGGATAGCTACAAGGAAACTTGAAAGCGTTGTTCAAAAGTCTGCAATGATATAAAGTAAAGTAAAAGTCCACATTTGTAAAGCGCACAATCACCCGTAAGGGTCTCTAGGCGCTGGGGGGCCGTCGGGAAGATTAAGCGAGCTATTGCCCAGAGTCACATGGTGCTGGGCTAACCTGCCGCCGGAGCCGGGGATCGAACCGTGGTCCCCAGATTCCAGCGTCAGTCGCCCTGGCCGCGGCGCCAGACCGTTTGTGGACTGGACAGCCATTACAGAACCTGATTTCACTGGCATGCGCAAATTAAGGGTCATGACTCCCAGCTGGTGAATATCCAGTGGAAGCAGAAAGATTTCGAGAATCGGCATCAACATAACAGTCTACTTGTTCTTGGTATCACGGAGGGCTCAGAAGGAAATGAGGCACCTGGGTTCATAATCCAATTGTTTCAGTCAGCTTTCCCCAATCTCGGTGATTGGAACTGGGAGTCTGAAATACAAAGAGCACACGGATTTCCCTTTTCGTTGAGATACTCACCTTTTTAGAGTTTAAACCGGCAGTAGCGGCTGCAACCCAAAAAGGGCGTTGAGGCGGGGGGGATAAAAAAATATTTAACTTCATTAGGTCGACCGCCGCCTCTCCTCCGTTCTCTCTGGAGCAGCCTGGAACCAGGAAGCGCAGCACACAGCCTCCCAGAATCCTTTTATACTTTTTATTCATATGTGCATAAAAAGTATACACAGCTGGACAATATTTTACTGTCCCTGAGTCTTTAAAGTGGTGTGCAAATGGTAAAATATCTTAGAGTATCATCTGATCATAATCCCTTATTGTTGGATATTAGGATTCATTGTCAGGCTGACTTGAAACAATGTTGGACTTTTGAAAGAGCCCAGAACACATGACACAGTGGATTCTGAATTTTTTTATTGGAATGTTGTGACCCAATTAGATTAGCCTGGGACACATTTGAGGCTGGCCTTAGGGGGGAGAACATAAGCTATTCAATTAAGAGAAAGAAAGCTCAACAGTGTCTTCTCCAGGCCCTGCAAATGTAATAGCTAGACTAGAGAAACAACATATAGATATAGTATGCCATCCAGTTGTCGACGATGTCAATGATATTATTTTAGTACAGTGAGTCATAGTGGTTAAGGCTCAGGTACAAAGTTTCTATGCTGAAAGAGTAGCTGGTAGATGGATCACTGACAGAATATCGGTAACAGAAATATTGTGTGGACATAATTTTGTTAAAAAATATTGAGCACCAAAATATCGGGAAGGTAAGTGCAAATAGATAAGTAACCCCACATCTACGTACCATGAAAATATATATATATAGCCAAGGTACATATATGTGGAGTTATAGATAGTAAAACTTTCTGCTATTTTGTTTAAACACCTCAATGATTTCAGAAGCAGAGGTCAAAGATTTATGCATATCGTGACTGTATACGGAAAGTACTGCCTTTGAAGATCTGACAAAGGGAAGCCAAAAGCTTGATTGCAGCAATTTTAAATGCAGTGGGAGACTTGCTACATGAGCTAGATAAAATACTATCAAGCCCCATATTTCGAAGACTATATGGACCGTTTCCTGGCTGAGGTACACCTTGAGGCCTTATCTGAAAAAGAAAGAACAGATATAGAAGCTCTGGTGACTCTCCAGGAAATCAAGGCAGCCATTAAGAACTTGCCCGTCAGGAAAGCAGTAAGGTCAGATGCGATTCCATTCGAATTTTATTCCTTTTTCGGATCATTAATTCTGCCTAAGATGCTTGCCCTATTTCAGGCAGAGAAGAAGAGCCAGCTACTGCCTGAATCCTGGGCCAGATCAAATATAGTGGTGTTTCTTAAGAGAGGGAAATCTTTGACAATGACAGGACCATTCAGGCTATAGTGTTGTGAAATTTAAAATCATTTCTATACCTGTTTAGGGCCATCCCGTTAGAGGTTAGCTTTAAGTGTTTTCAGAAGCTAGACTCGATTTGTAGTAGCTTTTTATAGGGATTCAAGAGACCCAGAAGGGCTACAAAATTCAATAAACCAGCAAAATGTCAAAAAGGGTTAAAGGGGTAATGGATCAGTTCGGTTTATGCGATGTGTGGAGACAAAGGTCAGGTCAAGCACTAGGCTACACCTATTATAATAAAAAATACCGTCATAGATCACGGATCGATTATATTTTAATAGATTTAAGGCTGCTGGGGAGAGCGAAACAGATCCTTCATATTGGGGTACACCTCTCAGATCATTCAGCAGTTACCCTAGTGGTCAGGACAGGGGTGAGCGATTTGGGTTCGGTCTGGAGGTTGGATCGAACCATATTATATGACTCTGAGTTGATAGAGAATCTCAGGCAGGAATTAGATGGATTTGTAGAACATAATGTGGGGTCAGCGGATATCGAGGTTGTTTGGGAGGCTTGTAAAGCCTTTCTCCGAGGGAGATTGGGAGCTCTGGCGGCTAGTAAAAGAAGAACATATTTTAGCAGGGTAGAATCTCTGGAAAAAGAGGTCCGTCAGAAGGAGAGAGAGCTAGTGGAGTCAATGAGTGGCGAGACTAAAGAAAAGATTGTTCAAGATTTGGAAGAACTAAAAAGAGAAATTGCTGCAGTGGTTTCTAACAGGGTTAGGGAAAAATACGAGGCTAGTCAATTAGCGCATTTCGAGTATGGTGAGGCGTCAAGCAAGCTACTAGCCTGGAAAACTAGGAGTGAGCTGGTACGTAGCATAATTAAAGAAGTGAAAGATGGTGAACAAGGACAATTTGTCACTGATACAAAGGATATTGCGGAGGCTTTTTACAGATATTTTGAAGAGATGTATAGGGAGGACCTTGTTCCGGCTAAACATGCAATAGACAATTGGGTGAAGGCCTTAAAACCATTGACAGAAGAGCTCCAGGAACTATTAGATGAAGATATAACATTGGGAGAAGTTGAGAGGGCTATAAGTAATGTGAAAAAAGGGAAAGCGCCAGGACCAGATGGGCTTCCTGCCGAGGTCTACAGGGCAGTGGCAAGGAGTGTAGCACCCTTATTAACAAAGCTTTTTAACGACATTTTCTTAGGCAAAGCAGCTCTCCCAGCGTCATGGAATGAGGCAAATATCATTGTTATTCTTAAACCTGGGAAATCACCTAAATATATGGACTCTTACAGGCCGATTTCGCTGTTAAATTGCGATTATAAGCTCTTTGCTAAGATCCTGGCAGATAGGCTGGCTAGAGTTGCCCCCCACCTAATACACACAGATCAGAAGGGGTTTATTAAAGGGAGGCATTTAAAGGAGTTAACGTTTTCCCTTATATGCAGTATAGATGCAGCAGCTACATATAACCTTCCCTTGGCGGTGGTGGCCTTGGACGCCGCCAAGGCATTTGATCGTGTTAATTGGGTGTATTTGAAAGAGTTAATAGCCCATATACAGATCGGGGTCAACTTTGGTTCGGTCTTGACACGGCTATATCAGTCACCCACGTCAAGGGTATTAGTAAATGGGAATTTAACCCCACCAATAAAAGTAATGAGGGGCACAAGGCAGGGGTGCCCTTTATCTCCTCTCTTGTTCGATCTCTATATAGAACCTTTGGCGTGTCGAATAAGAGAGGCAGAGTTGATTCCTTCTTTTGAGTTTCAGGGTTGGGCCAGAAAGATTGGGCTATATGCGGACGATATAGTCATTTTAACCCCTAAACTACATCAATCACTAAGCTGCATAGAAACCATAACGAAGGAATTTGGTGAGGTTTCCGGATATCGCCTAAATAGGGATAAAACTGAGATTATGGCCTGGAACTTAAATGCAGGAGCCACAGGATGCAAAACAGAGATAAGATATCTAGAGGTGCAAATAACACAGAACATTAAGGATCTTACTAAAGTAAATATTGCTAAAGTAAGGAAAGAAATTTCTCACGCCATGAAAGGCTGGTCGCATTTACCGCTAACACTATACGGCCGAGTCAACCTCGTGAAAATGATGGTGCTACCCAAGTTGACTTTTCTTTTCGACTCTATTCCACTCATGTTCGAGAAGGAGGAGATCAAAAAGGTGCATAGCGAGATTGGGTCTTTTATTTGGGCATCTAAAGGATCACGTCTATCCTGGAAAAAAATGAGGAGGAAACTTTTGAAAGGAGGTCTGGCAGCCCCAGATCTACAGATCTACTCTTGGGCTTTTTTGTTAAAGAACTGCAGAATGCTTTTGGGAACCCCAGGGAGTTCAGACACTGGTTTACTACTTTCAGCACTATTAAGAACGGAGAAGACCAATCAAAGCGCTTTTATGTACAAATTTGCCGACCCGAAATACTTTAAGAAAATAAGGTTAAAGGTTTTGAAAGATCTGGCAATGCTATGGTATAGAGTCAGGAGGGTAACGAAGATACCATATTTTAGTGCAATGGCACCAATTTGGGATACGCCGGGTGCTCCGAGTTGGACTGAAGATGCTCTGGCAACACCATTAAAAATAGCAGGTCCTCAGAGATGGGGGGATCTGTTTTTAGAAGGGAATTTGGTACCATGGAGCTTCTGTGAACAGAAGTGGGGCAAAAAGTTTTCTAAATTTAAGTTCCTGCAGATACAAAGCTGGGCTGCAGGGAAGGAAAATTTACTTGGGCACTACAATGTTTTTGAAGAGAAACTGGCTCTGGATACTTTGATTAAAAAAGAGGTGGCGATGTGGTACTGGTCAAAAGTGGACCTTGAAGATGGACCTTTCGTATTGCCAGAGACCCTGTGGGGAGAGTGCTTGCCGAGGATCGCAACAGAGGATATATGGCAAGTATCTATGTTGATTCTATACAAGGTGGTTAAACCTGCGAATTTAAGGAGAAACCACTTGTTCACTCTCCACAGGGCGTATTGGACACCAAAAAAACTGGCGAAATTCAAAGATGGCGGAACAGTGAGGTGTTCCAAATGCAACAGCCCGAACGAAGATGACCTACACATGTTTGTTACATGCCCAGGGATAGAAGAATTCTGGAAAGCAGTGAGTAAATGCTTGTCCACTGCTTTGGCCCAACAATTGGAGGTAAGCCCTGAACTTGTTATGACAGGAATAGCAGACCTACAAGGTAAGGGCTACAACGATAAAGTGAAGTTGCTGTTTTATGGTATCTTGGTTGCTCGAAGGGAAATTTGCAGAATGTGGATATCTGTGGTCCCTCCGTCTGAGCTGACTTGGTTAAGAGCTATGAGAGCTATAGCAAAGCTAGATATGGCTGGTCGGAATAAGAAGAGATGCAAATTTTGGACTCCGTTCTTACAACACTATGGGTGATGGTGGGGGTGATAAAGATAAAACTTAGATGTAATAATAGTCCTATGATTAAGCTTTTCCAGAATCTCGGTGGGAGTCTTGTTGTAAGGAGGAAGGGCGAACGAGATACAAGATGCTCTTTAACAACACTACGCCTGCTAAATGAGATGAAACACCCCAGGGCGGATCCGCGACAACACCGGGTGAGGAGAGGCACATGAGGACAAAATAAAATAAAAAAACAAAGAAAAAAAATAATTCAATAAACTTCCATTGGATAGAGCTGGATTAGCCCTCCCTAATTTTAGGATTTACTACATTGTGGCAATAATGCAGCATATGGTTGAAGGACCCTATACTAAGGAAAATGAGATTAAAGCTCTGCCATCGATTTATGTTTATGTCTTAGATAAAAGTGACGCAGGCTTTTTACTAAGGTTTACAGAACACAGCTACTACAAAAAAAAGTACAATTTAAGATGGTAAAGCTGGCTTTCAGTATATGGCAGAAGGTGGGTCCTATGATGAAAATGCAAAATATAACTACTATACCCTCTTATGGAATTCTCCCATGTTTTAATCAGTATTTTATGATCTGTACTGTGAGAGATGGAAACAGGCTGGTTTCACCAAAGTTGGGAACATAGTCGAAGAGGACCATGCGCATTAATTTCAGACTCTCCAAGACAATTATGGCTTGCGGAGACAGGAATTTTTAAAATATCTTTAGGTCAGGAATTTTTTGCAGACAATTAGCTCAGGAGAGCTAAATGGGGCGGAAAATTTGGGCTCGACTCTTGGAAAGCTATATTATTAAATCTCGGATCTTGAGACAGATTATGTCAAGGCACAAACATCAAAGTGGGCAAGAAAAGTGAGCAATTGGTGTGGGATCCGTTATTTCCATGAGCCATTAATCATGGCACATAAAGTCTCGGCTAAAAATGCAACGTTTAAAAACAATTTTTGATCTGTATTACACGCCGAAGAAGCTTCGCACGTGAGGAAGTTGGTTTAGTTCTGACTGTCCAAGGTGCGGGAATCCTAAGGCAGATGATTAGTACATGCACCTCACTTTTGATGCTTCGGACAAAGATCACAGAATTTCTATCTGTCATTACTAGTCCACTAATAAATTTGACTCTGTTAGATTTGGGGGTCTCTAGTTGGCAGAGGTAGGTACCTTTGACCGAATAGGGACCCTTGCGTCTAGTCAGGGTAAGGGGCTACACTCCTAAAATAACCCCGACTCACCCCCTTGGTAGCTTGGCATGTGCAGGCAGGCTTATCTCAGAGGCAGTGTGTAAATCATTTGTGAAAACATACAGTAATACAGTGGCAACACTACAGATGGACACCACACAGGTTGTATTATACAAATAAGTATTTGTATATAGACTTAACACAAGACCAAATGACAAAATCCACAATACTGTACTGTACTCAAAAATAGACTTAAAAATAGTTTGTTCACTTTAAATCAGTTTCTAGCAACCAATAACTCCAATGTGAGTTATCACAACGTCGTGACAGGAGAAATGCCAAAGTACGGCGCCAACCGTGAGGTGTGCGCCGTCGGGCCCGGAGTCAAACAGACCCCCAAAGAACAGTACCTTGGAAAAGCGCTGAAAAACAAACACAGCTCACGGCGTCGGGGAGGTGCGGCTTCGTTGGCGCTTCGCGGCGTCGGTTCCTTACGACCCCAGGGGAAGTGTAGACTTGGTTCCTTACTGCAGCGCAGGGGAGACTGCGTCAGGGAGGTGACGTCACGATGGCACTGAAAACACGGTTCATAACGATGTCCTGCTGTCGATGGATTCTCGGTCACCCACGTCGAGGATCCAGCATTGTGGAAAGCAGACACAGCCCTATTCAGGTCCCAGGCCCTCTCCTCCCACCACTCTACATGCCGATGGATCTATTCAGTCCTGTGCTGACTCACCCTGTCTCCTGGAATCCCCCAGCCCCTGTCACTCAAAAACCAGACAAGGAATACACAACCTAGCAGAGACAGGCTTGGATAGTTAGGCAAGAAAATACCTACTTTTTAAAAGTGGTATTTCTAACACAAAATGTTTAAAACCAACTTCACTAAAAGATGTATTTTATCATTCTGAGTTCAGGCATACTAAACTCGATTTTGTACCTAGTTCCCTGAGTCAGTTAGAATTATAAGGTGTTATAATCAGACTGCCCGTTCTGGCCTATGAGGAAGAGGTAGCCTTGCAATAGTGAAAAACAAAAATGGCTGTAATTCACTATGAGGACATGCCACACACATCAGGGCATGTCCCACCTTTTACCTACAATGGACCCTGTCCATGGGCCTACCTTAGGAGTGACTAATATGTAGAAAAGGGAAGGTTAAGGGTCTGGCAAGTGGGTGCACTTGCCAGGTTTGACAGTACCAGACTGCACACAGGCCCTGCAATGGCAGGCCTGAGACACACTTTACAAGCTGCTCCGGTGGGTGGCACAATCAGTGCTGCAAGCCCACCTGCAGCATATGATTTAAAACCCCTGGGCACTGTACTAGGGTCTGACAAGTAAACCACATAAGCCAATCATGGAGTCACTCATCCATAAATCAATTTACCAAAGGGAGCACTTGCACTGTGGCACTGAATAGCAGTGGCACAGTGGCCAAAAGCATCTAAAACCAGCAAAAGCATAGGAGGCAACAGCAAAGCAAAATGCAATAGGTCTCGCATTATTAAAGTTTGAGCTATTGGCATTGTAAATGACAATGCCTTTTCTTCATTTGCATCGTTGCGTAAACAAGCACTTTGCACTTATAGTCCATGCTTATGAGAAGCAAGGCTGTAAGTCTCTTTTACTGCCAGCTTTGCTCATTGTAAGCAAGGAATATAAGTTCGAAGTGCGTGTTTATGCACCGATTGCAGGTTTTAAAAACAATTAATAAAAGACATTGTCATTTACAATGCCAATTGCTCCAACTTTAATAATGCGAGACCTATTGCATTGTAAATGCTTGTTTAGGGTAGTTCACCGCATGGGTCAAGTACAGGTTCCTCGTTTTCTCTCTCATTGGGGCAGTATTAGTATCATTTTGTATTTTAGTTATTTATTTATTTTTGTTACTTATTTATAGCATTACTTACTGAAAGCTTTCAGAGCACTGTATATTCTATCAACTTATAATTTATGTCATGAACTAACAGCAGCCTTTATAAGATCTGTAGAGAAGTGAATACTTGGGAGAGGTGAGATGGAAAGGAAAGTGAGTCTCTAGTATTATGGCCGGGTGATGGGGGTGGAGTGGGATGCCTATAGCGGCCCACCAGCACATCCTGCACATTGTGGACAAGAACAGTGCAGAAAGGTGGTAGTGGACTGTCCATAAAGGTGCATGTGGTGGCCACCTATAGCACCAAGTTAAGTCTGAGCTACATCACTAGCCTCAAAGTCTTGCCTTCCCTATTTTAAAATTTGGGACCGATTTGCATTGCAGTTACAGTGCTGAGTGCATGCACTAGTGCATATGTAAACACACAATAGGTAATCTGGTTGTAAGGGACAAACTGTGAGTAAGTGACCCTATGTACTTTCATCTCACTTTGCTTGCCCCATCGCTGTACAGCGGCGCTGGTCTAATCTCGTGCATATGGTGCTCAAACCACAGCAAGAACAGAAGGAGCCTATGTCCCTTGATACCTTTTATTTTCCAAGAACTTCAGAAACTCAGTAATGGTTCATTTGAATCACTCGAGCACAAAGGACCATACCGGACGAAATACAACTCCTGGGACACAGTTCAAATACGAGGGTTGGAAACATTATATTAATTTGAAAATGCACTGTAAAAAACGAGTACTGAAACCGACAAAATTTAAAATATATATTGAAATACAGCTAAAATGTGGTTCAAGCTGCGCAAAATATTTCCTGCAAAGCAACTGCACTGAAAATGATGGTACATTGGTAAAAAGACCGGCTTTCAAAAAAAATCTGAAATCTAACCGATAAAATAAAAAAGCAGGAGGCAGATAAAACAAATCCCCGCCGGGCCGCTGCGCGGCCTGCGACGACCCGGAAGCGGTTGGGAAGCCGGCCAATCACAGCGCGGCCCCAACCGGAAGTCCCGCCCCATCGCGGCGAGAGACAGAGAGAGCTGCCCGAGGAGCCACGAAGGCTCCGCATTGAGTCCCGGTCCCGAGATGGGGGACCGGGTGAAGAGCGGCCGGGCGCATGGGGAAGGCGGGGCTCTCATGTGGTGAGAGAGCCCCGCAAAGCGCTACCGCCGCCCGAGATGAAGATCCGCCGCCGAGCACCGCCAGAACAGGTAAGTGTGTTGAGTGAGAGGAGGGGTGAGTGGGGGTGGGGTGTATGCGCGTGTGTCTGTTTGAGTGTGTTTGTGCGTGCGTCTGTCTGTCTGTGTGCGCGTGTGTATGTTTAAGGGGGGGTGCGTGTGTGTATATGCAGTGTGTGTATGGCTTTCTTTGTGCGCATGCGTGAGTGACGACGTGCGCGCTCACGAGGTCGAATCTCGGCCTGCAAATGCGCGTGGCACTTTGCTGTCCTCATTCCCCGAAAAGTAACTACTATAGTTGTCTCGCATAGACAGCAAGCAAAAGCTTCGCTTTTGCTTACGTCTAGCGAGACCTAAAAATGGAAGAGAGACCCACGCCAATGGTGCCAGGTCTAACAGACTCCCATTGTAAGTTTTACTTAGGTTGGATAGCCAGACTGTGCCAAATGTGGGCATACGCTCCCCTTGGTTTGTGGCAATGTAAATTGCTAAAAATAGTATAACAAGGAAATGTATAATACAGATCCTCCACTTTTTATTCATTGTTTGGCACAGTATCTTGCTTGTTATCACACTCAAATAGGTATTTTTATGTGTAAAGGAATGAAGGCTAGGAATCTCTGTCTCAAAATATGGAACCCCCTTGCGAACTGAGTTGCTAAAACAGAAGATGGTAACGCTAGCTAACTGCTTAGAAAAAGAGGGGGCAAAAGTACTAATCGCATGCTAATCTCATTAGACCAGTTCCTATGTATATCTGGGTGAAGAGGAAGAACGGATTGAATGTAATATAGTGTGTCTTCTTTTTAATTGTTTTTTTTTTATCTTGACTGTCTGATATACTGTGGTCACCGATTAATTTGTTTCTGACTGTCTCCACTGTATGTATTAATCCCATCCTCCAGAAAATAATATATATTTTTTAATGGCATTAAATGCATGTTAGCACTTGTGGATTTCTTTGGCTCTGACATTCTCCTCCTCTCTCACTAGTTCTCTTTAATGTCTGCACCCATGATTGGATGAGACAGGCTAGAGGATGAGAAGACACTAACGTCCATGCTAACTCTTGGTCTAGTAGGAGTTAAATCACAATAACTTTCAGTTACAGCACATTAGTGCTTCTATTTCACTTTTTAAACTGGTTAATGCAATATGTTACCCATAGGTTCGGACAAAATACATTTCAGAAAAGAAAAGTGGGCAAAATCGGATGTCATCTTTTGTTCATTAGAAGATCAAAATTAAACAAAAAATCTGCCCGAATTTAACCCACAAGCAAAAGAAAAGTGTGGCTTTCTAGAATGGAATATGTAAAGAAGATGGAGTTCAAGCAAAAATGAAGGATTCGTTCTGTGATTTGCACCCGTAAAGGGCAGACAAAAAAAATCCTTGCACTAGTTTGTGTCACCGATGCACCATAGTCAGCGTTTTCTTGCTGGAGACTGTTCCAAGGAAACCCAGGCTACTATTATGTGCCCACTTAGGTATCTTTGTGAGAGGTTGCAAAGGTTTTGCAGCAAGGGAAAGGTAGTGATGTTCAGTGAGGAAAGCCGAAAGTGTGGGTACGCTTGCAAAGCAGTCAGCCACAGAGCCAGAGTAATGTCCACGAGCACCCAATAAGGTGCCATGGCTCAAAAAAGTTCAAAATAGGCTGTGCACCAAGGGCTAGATGAACCAAGCATTGTTGTGGTCACAATCGGGCCTGATGTGCTTCTAACCACAAGAATGTACAACCTTTGTTTGTGTGATGCCTGACAGAGGCAGGTTTGTCAGTAACTCCTAGCATAAACTTGGCGTAGTACTCACAAGTCATAAAAAGGATCTGAGTTCATGCTTTGGATTCCAAATGTACATATTGATGATGTGATATAAGAACAGCTACATAAGAACCAATACTTTTCATGTACTTGTTGTTCACTAGTAGAAAATCTCTTGACAGTAGACATTAGTTCTTGGCTGCTTTTCAAATTGCTTCTGTGGGCATTTAATGGCTTCCTACAAGTTATCCAATTTGTTGTCCGCAGATCCTCTATTAAGTACCGGGAAATGGTAAAGTATAACTGTCATTAAAAGTCCTAATGGTCAAAACACTGACTGTGCTTCAAACCCCATGTGATGTAAAGTAATGTTTTTCTTGCTGTCCTGAAGTAAAGGTCATTGATAGCTTCTTAATATGTATTAAAAGCCAAATTCTTAACTTAATGGTCGTTCTCTAGGAGCTGCTAGGAAAAGAGGAGGAGGATAGTTCTTTCCTTGCACTTTGAAACAGTAGTGTGCTTGTCACAGTGTTGAACGGGAAAATATGAGTGACATGTTGCATTGTAGAGAACAAATGCCCTGAAGAGTAAAGAAATATCCTAGTTATAATATTCCAATAGCAGGGAAAGGCATGGACAATGTAAATACATGTATGTAAGTAAATATTTTATTTAAGACATATCACCGTAGTCTTGTAAAAAGTGTTGCAATGTGTGTTTTTTACAGTGACATGCAGAAGCCGAGAAATCTATTTACTAAGATTGTGTAAGTCTTCAGGTTCTCCTTTGGTGAGCAACATTGAGCAATGAAAAAAAGAACAGCTCGGTCATCACAAAACTCCAGGTAAACAGAGAAAGGTGAATCCCCGCTGTTGACGGAGTGCATAGGCAGGGGCTGTAGGAGGGATGGGTTCAACTGATGAACATTATATGACATTTTTGGAGAGATATCACTAGGATCTGAATGCTGCAGCTAAAGCAGAAGGAACCGTCGGAGCAGTTGCCGATCAGGTCTCAGGAGCCACTGTAACTTGAATCTATATCTATACTAATATACTAAAGAGAGAGCCCAAACCTTTGAGGCGGGTAATCTCAGGAACCACAGCACCAATCATAACACCCAATACAGCATTGGAAAGGACAGTTGCAGCAGATGGACATAGGCTATACAAGTGGCCACCATATACATTACAAAGGTAAAACAACCTTAGGGGTAAAGTAGTCCCTTGTGGGCGTGGGCATTGTGCTGTCAGCGATGGGCGCGGCAAACAAACCTTCACAGGACTCCCTTGTGGGCGTGGGCGTTGTGAGAGGGGCGTGAACAAACAGCAAACACCAATAGGCGCGGCATTCACAGGGCGCAGGGCGCGCCATTCCCCGTCATTACTGGTAAAAGCGAAAACGGCATTGTAAACAAAAACCTTCGCATTACTCCATTGTGGGCCTGCCCGTTGTCAGAGGTGCGTGGCAAAACCTGAATGGGTGCCGCATTCACGGGGCGCGCCTCCTGGACGTTGTCAGAGGGGCATGGCCAAACACCAATGGGCAAGGCTTCACGGGCCGCGGCATTGCTACGGTGCTCACGCGGGGGCTCAAGCCACTCAGCCTAACACAAAGCTTTGCATACTGCTCCGGTGCTCAGGCAGGGGCTCAAGCACCAACTTCAATAAACAGGTACATAACGACGTGTAAGCTCAATAAGGCTCCGAAATAATCTTACATTTTGTGATACTTACCTAAGGCTGCTAACCTCCCGGTTTACTTTTTTCCAATTACTACAATGAAAAGCTTTCAGAGGCACAGTTGCTCACACTTTCATTATAAATCACGTATGTCACTGGGAGCGGATTGTAAGTGATGTGCCACACATTCTATTTCTGCCCTGGACAACGTCGGGACGGGCTGCTAGTGTGACTATAAAAGGCCTGGTGCCAAAACTGCATAGGATGGGCCTGCCGGTGTTATAACCACTAAAGCTCTTTCAACCGGGAATGTCTATATTTCTATGCTTCCCATGAAACATGTAAGGGAGGCATAGAAATATTGGGGAAAGTGTTTGTAAGCATTGTCATTTATTCAGCAAATAAAGAGATTCAAAATACATTTGTTAAATGCTCTCGCTGAGACTGAGGCGCATAGACTGACAGGGATCTAATCAGACTGATCCCAACATCTTCCCACACAACAGGCCACAGCTGGCAGCAGCAAAGGGTAGAGTGCCACAGCAGCGGATAATGCTGCTGGAGGAGACTGACAATTGGGCCTTGGCAGGAAAAAAGACAATGATCAGGCAAGGGTGCCGTGGATTCAATGTGAAATAGCAGGGATCCTTGTGGCCAGTTATGTTGTGGCACAGGAGGACAAACAGAGGCAATAAAATGTATTCTCCCACCCCACAAGAAGTCGCTTTGTTAGCTCACCTCAGTAATAAAAGAAGGAAAGATATTCGGTCAACATTCTCCCACGGTGAGCATGAAAGTGTTCGGAGACCCGAAAGGTGACAAAGCTCTAGCTCTTACCACACAATCAAGATGTCATATTTGATGTAATAACTATAGTCAAAACATACATAATTCAACACATACACATGCCGCTTAAGAGATTCACAGATATATGCATACATGCATACACGAGACATTCAAACAGATAAAGATTTACAGGTGCAAGCACGAACAGAGACAAACACTCTGGGACCCACCAAGACCAGATGAGTTTTGAGCTGCCGGATAGTCTGTCTGTTGGCTCGATCCTGGGAGATGTATACAGTCAACACCAGGCTGTGAAGAGAGAAGGGACACATTTATTATGAGAGCCATCTAGGAGTGTGAAAGCCTTGCAACGAAAGATTTTAACACATGATCAATGAAGGGCAGATAATAAACTGGAATACGCAAACACAAACACCCAAGATGGACCTACGTAACTGTCAGTAATGCGACACTAGAATATGCAGGCATTGCATTCATGTGCCTGAGGTGCCTCTATCACACACATATCCTTTTCCTATCCGACACCACAGTGAGCCAAAGTCACTGATTCTCCTCAACCTAACAACAGGATACATGTTTTTCTTGTGTGGCCAATCTACCTCATCCTTAATCCGTGAGTTCTTAGGTCATTGTCAGTTACTTCCACTCCTTGTCTTCTGAGAACAGGAAGCCTTCCGAGACTCTTCTGAACCTTATCTTCCACTAAGATTCATGATATTAGGACATTGTCAATATCATAGAGAATGTAACCGTTTTTCCTATTGGTAATAACCTATTATTGTAGACAGTCACACACAGACATGGGGAAGTCTCATAGAGAAACTACTGAAAACATTTTTAATATAACATCCGCCCCTTTGAGCTTATGTTCCCTAGCAATTAGACTTTATCAATATTTTTAAGTTATATATTTTTGGTTGATTGTTTTCATAGTTATTTCACGATGTCTTTTTTTTAGCTTCGCTGCCTCTGCGTAACTGGCACACTATGTCAATAAACAAACAAACAAAAGTTCTTACTGTTTTTAAGGAACTGGGGCCAAAGAAAGGGCCCTACCACAATAGGGTTTTGCAAAGTGCATAGTTCCTGCTGTAGCGAATAGCGAGGGATGAATCACACACATTGGGAGATGTTGATATATCTGCACATATATCCTTGTGCGGCCGGGGTACCTTCTGGTCCTCCCCGAATTGAAATGTTTTTTTCCATATTTATTTAACATGAAAATATGCAAATATTATTAACTGTGTATTGTTCATGTTTAGATTGACCAAAGTTAATGTAAACTTGCATTTTAAAATGGCTAACATTGAGGGGCAGATTTACAAGCCCCTTCCGCCACTTTTGCATCACTTTTCCCATGTTAAAAGTGATGCAAAAGTGGCGCAAGGGGCTTGAAAATCTGCCCCTTAATTGCTAACTTGTTTCATGTCACATGTTTATTTTATTTCTAAGAAAAGCTCAAGTACAAATTAACAAACGTGATGTGCCTTTTCTCGCTTTCTCATGTTAAATGTTTCCCTTTACATTATAAATGTAGATTGTCCTAAATAGTTGCAACAGTATACCTGCAGAGTAAATACTGGTCCAGTGTATCTTGCTTGTTGCAAATAACTGTACATTTGAAAGACTTTAGAAAAGCTGCATTGTGCAGTATTCTGAGAAACGAATGATCCATAGATTGTATCTGTATGCTTTAACCTGACTGGAACGATTTATGGGAGTCATGTAGGTGTAGAAAATGTTAGAATTGTTTGATTTAAGTAGAGTAGGCTACAGTTCAGAATGCTTGCAGAGTCCACTTCTGATACAGGTTAGAGTAGAGAGGGGGCTCTCTTTATGGGAGAACTGATTTTTACTGTTCCCTTCGATGCAACTTTATTATAATTTGTCCCCTTGCTTATGTAACTTTGATTTATTTGTACTTCAGACTTAATAATGCATTCATGTATGGATTATTATTTATTGACACTAATTTGATGATTTTGAATCTGTAAACCTATTAACCACTTGTGGGACACCCCCGCGCCGCACGGCCACCAGCTGCTGCGTGTGCCCCCTCGCTGTGCCTAGCTGCCTCGCGGCCGGCCTCGCGGCCGCCCTGCTTCTCCCCTTGTGTTTTCTCATCTGTTTTTTACCGTCATTTGTGCTTGTATTTTTTTTTTTTTCAGGTATTTTGTTCTGTGCTAACGTTTCATCCTGCTGTTATCTCAATTGTTTCCCCCCCCCATCTGGGGCTGTTGTACTGTAAGTGATTGTATTCTCGGTTCCTTCCTCTTTTCCCGCCTTCCTCGCCGCTCTCCCTCCCCGCTTCCCGCCACCGCCATTTGCCCCGCCCCTTTCTCTTCTGTACCCTCCCCGCTCCCGCCTCCCAGCTGCTCCGCCCACCCGCGCACTTCGCCTTATATGGCGACCGTGCGAACGCGCAGCGTTGACGCGCAGCAGGCGCGCCGATTGTGCGCCGAAGGCGCGCCAAAGGTAAGCCCGTCTGCGCCCGTCCGCGACCGGATCGCGCCCAGCGCCAGGACCCCTGGCCCACGAAGACCTCGACCGACCCGCCTGACGTACTCCGCCGCCTCCCTCATCGCTCTCAACACCGGCCGACTCCCAGATTGCCACCAAGCCACACCACGACGCACCCACGGACCTTTCTGCTGCCACGCCTGCAAATTCACCTGCATCCGGACCTGCCCCGCTCCAGCGCCCGCCAAGTCGACCTCCAGCAGCACCCACCTCAAGTGCATCCTGCTCAACACCCGCTCCGTCCACAGGCACGCCGTCGAACTCTGGAACCTCCTAGACGCCACAGCACCTGACGTTGCCTTCCTCACGGAGACCTGGATGAACGCCTCTTCAGCTCCCGACATCGCCATCGCCATCCCAGAGGGCTACAAGATCGTCCGCAGGGACCGCAACGCCAACCAGATGGGAGGAGGCATCGCCATCATCCACAGGAACACCATCCGTCTCACGACCAGCACCGACAACACCCTGACCACCGCCGAACACCTGCATTTCCAGATCCACACCGACCCGAAGACCACCCTCAGAGGCACCCTGATCTACCGACCCCCGGGACCACGCACACAATTCTGCGAGGACATCGCCGACTTCATCAGCCCACATGCCCTCCCCTCCGCCGACTACATCCTCCTGGGGGACCTCAACTTCCACCTGGAGAACAACAACGACCGCAACACCAGCACCCTGCTCGACAACCTCGCCAATCTTGGACTCAAGCAGCTGGTGTCCACCCCCACCCACCTCGCCGGACACACACTCGACGCAGTCTTCTCCTCCAGCACAGACATCGACTTCAGCCACGCCACAGAGCTGCAATGGACGGACCACAGCTGCGTCCACTTCACCTTCAAGAGAACGACGACCCACCACCACCAGCAACAGGCAGCCCGCAGAAGCTGGAACAAGATCACAGCAGACCAGCTCGCCACCTCCCTGAGCCAGCACCCTCCTGCCAGCTCAGCGAACCCCAACCAGGCCGCCGACAACCTCACGAAGTGGATCAGCATCTGCGCGGACGAGCTCGCCCCGATGAGGACCCCGCCCAGCAGACCCGGCAGCAAGAAAGCCCCGTGGTTCACCGATGAACTCAAGAGCTCCAAGAAGAACTGCCGAGCCCTCGAGAAAGTCTGGAAAAGGGATCCTACACCAGACAACAGGACCACCTTCAAGCTGGCCACCCGGAAGCACCACCAGCTGATCCGCGCCGCCAAGAAAACTGCATTCAAGGACCGGCTGGACAACAACGCACACAACTGCAAGGAACTCTTCAACATCGTGAAAGAGCTATCCAACCCCAGCGCAGGAAACAACGACATCACCCCATCGCAAGACCTCTGCAACTCCCTCGCTTCATACTTCCACAACAAGATCAAGGACATACACAACAGCTTCAACAACCAAACAACGCACACCAAGACCGAACAACCACCCCCCACCACCACCCTTCACGCCTGGACCCCGATCAGCACCGAAGACACAATCCGCATGATGAACTCCATCCACTCCGGATCACCGACCGACCCCTGCCCTCACCACGTCTTCAACAAGGTCGACGCCGTCATCGCACCCCACCTGCGAGACATCATCAACACATCCTTCGACACCGCCACCTTCCCCGAGAGCTGGAAGCACGCCGAACTCACCGCTCTACTCAAGAAACCCACAGCGGACCCCACCGAACTCAAGAATTACCGCCCCATCTCGCTCCTCCCATTTCCCGCCAAAGTCATCGAGAAGACCGTCAACAAGCAGATGACCGCCTTCCTCGAGACGAATGGATCCCTCGACCCCTCACAGTCCGGCTTCCGAGCCAATCACAGCACCGAGACCGCCCTCCTCGCCGCCACCGATGACATCCGAGCCCTGATGGACAACGGAGAAACAGCGGCCCTCATCCTCCTAGACCTCTCCGCGGCATTCGACACTGTCTGCCACCGCACCCTAGTACAGCGCCTCAGCAACGTCGGAATCCAGGACAAGGCGCTGGAATGGATCATCTCCTTCCTCGACGGAAGAACACAGAGAGTCCGCCTACCACCGTACAAGTCAGAGGCCTCCGAAGTCATCTGCGGCGTCCCCCAAGGATCCTCGCTGAGCCCCACCCTCTTCAACGTCTACATGAGCCCCCTCGCGGCCATCGCACGCCAACACAACCTCAGCATAATCTCCTACGCCGACGACACCCAGCTGATCCTCTCCCTGACCAACGACCCCGCCGCCGCCAGAGCCAACCTGCACGAAGGGATGAAAGAAGTAGCCGAGTGGATGACGACCAGCCGCCTGAAACTGAACTCTGACAAGACGGAGGTCCTCATCCTGGGCTCCTCACCCTCCGCCTGGGACGACTCCTGGTGGCGTCCCGCCCTGGGCACCGCACCCAAACCGACAGACCATGCACGCAACCTGGGCTTCATCCTGGACTCCTCCCTCTCCATGACCAGACAAGTCAACAACGTCTCCTCGGCTTGCTTCAACATCCTACGCATGCTACGGAAGATCTTCTGGTGGATCCCCACCGAGACCAGGAAGACCGTCACCCAGGCCCTCGTCACCAGCCGACTGGACTACGGCAACGCCCTCTACGCCGGTACCACCGCCAAGCTCCAGAAGAGACTCCAGCGGATCCAGAACGCCTCAGCCAGACTCATCCTCGACATCCCACGAACCAGCCACATCTCCGGACACCTGAGAGACCTTCACTGGCTCCCCGTCAACAAAAGAATCACCTTCCGTCTCCTCACCCACGCACACAAGGCCCTACACGACCAAGGCCCGAGCTACCTCAACAACCGGATCAACTTCTACGCTCCCAAACGCCACCTCCGATCAGCCAACCACGCCCTCGCCGCCGTCCCCCGCATCCGAAGAGCGACTACAGGAGGAAGGTCCTTCTCCTACCTGGCCGCCAAGACCTGGAACTCCCTCCCGACCGACCTGCGCCTGACCCAAGACCACCTCTCCTTCAGGAAGAAGCTGAAGACCTGGCTGTTCGAGCAGTAGCGGCACCCCCCTCCCCCAGCGCCTTGAGACCCTACGGGTATGTAGCGCGCTATATAAATGTCATTGATTGATATTATTTTAATACACTTTATGGTTTAAAAATGTAACCACTCTCTGTTTCCTAGTGGAGCCTTATGTGATTCGTGGTATTTAAATGTATTGATTTGTTGATTAGTATCAGTTATGGATTTTGAACCATCAGATATGGTTTAATGGTCCCACATTTGCAGAAAGAAAAGCACTAACACAGGGCTAGAGGTCCTATTTCCACACAGCTAGTTCCACTTACAGTTCCATGTCCTTGGATAGGACCCAGAGTGGTGCAACCTTTGGTGGTGAACAAAAGCGGACTATCCATCCCAAGTAGGGGTAAGTATTGTGTAGGATACTCCATGTGCAGTACTTTTCCACATACCCAAACTATAAAGCATTATATCACTATACCGCTCCACCACCAAAGTAACAGCCAATCACAGATCTTTAATTTGTTTAGGATCTACACCACTGGGCATTCTGACAGGTTTCACACAGGGTGCCCTTCTTGTTGTATATTCGGCCTTCCCATACCATTCAGATATGGTTAGAGGTCAAATAATGTACTCAAGTACATACAACACACACACAACACACACATTTAGCCCTGATGTCAACACTAGTTGCTACACCACATATGGGATGATGGATAGTTGGAGTCAGTATGCAACCTAAACTCCTTAAGTTGTTTCTTGCTTTGGTTCTTTTTCACACCACTCTTTCTAGATTACCCTGCCACCCAACCCCAGCAGCATTTCTTAAACAGGGCACTCACCAGCTAATGCAACGGGAAACCCATGTCAAAGACAAGCCAGTGCGTGTTTGATGAGGAAATTACTCATTTCTGTCCCTTCTCCAAAGGAATTACCTGTCTAACAAGCTATTATATCGGCTAATTTCTGCTGCTACAATGAGGGAAAGTAGACAGCTCAGAAATAAGGTTTGGAACTTACCGAGGCTCGCATTATGAGTAGCCCAGTAAATAGGATGCCTTTCCCCCACCCCCAGGATAACAGTAATTCCAGGGGCGAAGAAAATTCAGTGCATTATAAGTTGGACCTTTAGGATTCACTAAGAAATGATGAATTACCAGGAAATAAGTGAGTCTAAATGCCCCGGTAATTCTGATTTAGGCCGTTTTCAGCAGCTGAGATCTCCAGAAAAAAGGTGAAGAGATTCATTGTGTTCCTGTGGATATCATATCCTGATGGGGACGATAACTGCTGCTAAGAGAATTAAGATGCCACTCTCAATGAGGGCCTCAGTGTCTAACCCGCCGCAAGACTGATGCCTGTCATGGTGGCCTGCATGTCTCTTCCACATACTGTTCCCCTCCCGAGGTCTTTGTTGCAAGGTCAAAAGCCAGTGCCAGAAATATTCTGAGCTTAAGATTTGTAAAGGAGCCCAGGCCACCCAAATGAATCATGATCTAATTAATGGAACCCTCTCCTCCACTCCACATTGTAATTGGTTAAGAAGCAAATGGTGGGACCTTGTTGGATAGAGGTTTCTCCACCAAGGTGTAAATTGAGGCCAACTGGAGGCAGATACATTTCTAGAATGAAAGAAAGTAGGCATACACTATCTTATCTTTGAGGAACTATATGAAAAGGCAGAAGGGTAAGACCTGTTTCTGTGGTGCCACTAGGAGAGACATAGCACATAATAGAAGGGTAGTAAAACAGTTTAGAAACTGCAATGTTTTTTACGGTATCAATTATTTTAGGAACGCAGTTTGATCGGACACCTTAACACTCCCACATCACGACTATCTCAAGAACTTTTTTTAAAGGTATTGAGGGAGCTCACCACTTCATCCCATGGGTATACAACGTTTACAACGCAACTTTTACAACGCACTACCATTACAACGAATCTTTTACAACGCAACATCCATTACAACGCATACATTTACAACGCAGTCATTACAACGCATGACACTACAATGCACACCACTACAACGCATACCATTACAACGCAAAACTTACCATCCAATACTTACCCTACTGTTGCACCCCCTGGAGTTAGAATAGTAATTTTAACCCCTACACTATCCAATATTTTCCCTACTGTTGCACCCCCTGGAGTTAGAATAGTAATTTTAACCCCTACACTATCCAACACTTACCTTATTTGCAATGTAATGTAATGCGTTGTAATGGTATGCGTTGTAAATGTAGTATGCGTTGTAGTGGAATGCGTTGTAAAGGTATTTTTGTAAGAATTTGTTGTAATGGTATGCGTTGTAAAAGTGTGCGTTGTAATGGATGTTGCGTTGTAAAAAATGTGTTGTAAAGGTATGCGTTGTAAAAGTGTGCGTTGTAACGTCATACATCCCATCCCATGGCATACATGACATACATTCTCTAACTCCTTTATCCTATTTGCCCTGCATTAACATTCCTGTATACCCTGAGCCACGGTCTCATGCTCCTACTTCCTATGTCCAACTCCCCCACGGTCTCAACAATGACCCCCATGCCAACAGTCTCACATTCTTGTGCCCTGGGGACTTTCACCATACTATACCCTGCCAAGAGTTTCACACTCTTTAGTTTGACACACTCACACACTTTATTACTTTATCCATGGTCTCAGAATCCCGCAGTCAATACCCCACAAACTTTCCTCCTTTCTTCCATGCATCACAGTTTCAGACTCATGACGTCCAATCCACATTGTCTCTGACCTCTTTTTCTCATGCTATAGAGTCTCATACGTGTACATCCCAGGTCTCTTCATAATATGTCAATCAATTATTCTAAGACTCACTATTTCACACATCTTATCCCATTCCCACACAGAGGTAGCCCTTTATTATCTACCTGAATGTTTAACACGAACACAACCCATGCCCAACACCATCTACCATTTTCTTTGGAGCCTCATTTTTCTCAAGGCCCACATTCACTTACTCCTTTATCCAATGCTCTAGGCTCTCATTCCCTACCCATGCCCAGTCTCTGAAGCATTTATCCCATGCCCCACAGGATGGAGCCCATTTATCCTGTACCCTAGTCTACTCCCTCTTCATTCCATGCCCAAAGTCTTCAACCACTTATTCCCCGGTCTCATACCCTCTTAATTCCATGTTTCACACCCTTTTACCCATGCCCCGCAGTCAATATTCTTCATCCCATGACCAATAGCCTCTCATCCCTATATTCTGAAAGTGTCTCACATGCTTCTTTGCTATGACTGATAGAATAGCACGTTTTTATCACCACCAGTGGACTAGCACACCCTTCGCTCTTGTCAGCTCCACATCCGAACAGTTTAAGTCACACAGCCTTGGAGGGTAGTTGAGAAAAAAGTGAGTTTGGTGCACAGAAAGGCCTAGATGGACCTTACCTAAGAATGATGGTGAGAGGGAAGGCAAAGGCCTTGGATCCAGCATACTGTATTATCCTCTGTGCAGCAGGAGGCAGGTAGGTGGCCACAGCTTGCGGTACCACGTGCCAGACAGTTGGGTAATTCGAAAACAGTCCACAAGCTCGAGATGGAGGAGAACTAGAAGAAAAGAAGAATTAAGAGGGGTGAAGGGAAGTGCTGTCTAACTGGGCAGGTGAGAAGCATAAATGAGGTCCCTAAACCACCTCTGTGCAACTGTGATGACAATACACAGATCAAGGAGGCAACACCATTGCTCAGATCATTACAGCTGACAAGGCACAGCACAAACTGAAAGTGTATTTCCCGACACACCTCTGTGCACCTGAGAGGCATAGAGCAAGAAGGAGATTCCTTAACCAGCTCACTACACCTGAAAGCACACGGCACACCTGAGGTGGGAATGCTTCACCCTGTTGTTGAATGTTCTTGAAAGCTTGAGGTGCATACAGAGAGGTGGCCTCTTACCCACCTGAGTGTGTCTCAGAGGACAAGGATCAGGTTTAGATGTTAGGTAGTTTAATACTTGATGCTCCTCAGACTACAAAGCATACACAAAGAGGAGGCCCTCCCCACTCCAGTCAGTTCGAGAAGAAAAGGAACAGTCCCTGAGGAAGACTCTTTACACCTTTTTCACTTGAGAGGGCAAGGTGCAGACTAACATCTCAATGTGATGTGAAGATTGCAGGCTCCAGAGTTTGGGTGTAGAATATCATTGAATGATGGAAGAAGAGATCAAGTGTGGGATATCACTCTGTCAAAACAAAATGTTACAACTCACTTGAAGATGTGGAGCAGGAGTGGTACAGATGCCAAACTGAGGCCCAACAGCAAGACAAACTGGAAGAGGAACTTTGAACTGGATGCTCGGAACAGTGTCTTCGACGGCTTGCAGAGACTGAAGAGCATATACTGAAAGGAGGGATATTTGACAAGAAGTGAGACAGACACATAAACAGATTGTTAAAGATGCACACAGATGATATGACAGAAACAGAGTGAATAAGAATTTGTGTATGTGTGAGTGATGTGATGGAGGAAGAATCAGAAATCTAAAGGTACATCCACAATCCAATGTGACCCAAGAACCAACTACCCAAATTCTGTGTTTTTTTTAGAAATCCAATACTAATCTCAGATATTGATCTCTTGCACCTCACACTCGCCCAGAGGTGTTTGGAGTCAGTAACTATACTTCCATGATTCGTGCACCCTGAAAACCATTCATAAAGGATCACCTTGTTACCTTTCTCAGTAGTCTCTATCCATCAGTTGGTTCAATAACTATCCCTCTCCCTTCAACCATCACCACACCATCTCCTATCTACCAATTGCAAGGATTGCACCCAACTACTATCATAAGCTTTCCCTTCCATTCACGTTTCAAAGCCCTCATCACCAGTCACACCACATCCATCCATCCTTTCATGAAAAATCCTCTACATGGCCACTCCTTTTTGTTCCATCTTTTTAATCCGGTCCTTCATTATAGGACTGATTTTCAGAGAGCATCTTGTGACAAACATGCAGACACTGATGCAGCAGACTGCAACTGAGCAATGCAACTTAGGGCCTGATTTAAATTTTGACGGACGGGTTACTCCATCACAACGGAGACAGATATCCCGCTCGCCGAAATGGAAATCCCATTATATCCTATGGGATTTATATTTCAGCGGAGGGGATATCTGTCACCATTGTGACAGAGTAGCGCGATCGCCAAGATCTAAATCAGGCCCTTAGTCTCTCTCTCTTCCCAATTCGTTCAAGCAGGCCCCCCTAACATAGGCATGTTTGTTCACAGCATTAACCAAGTAGCTCACACATACTTTTTCCGCTTCCGTACTCAAAGAGATAATGAAGTGCTGTGTTCATTAGAGGATTACCTTCTTTATGTAGAAGGTGATGAACAGGAAGATGCTGTTGATCAGAGGAAGTAGAGGGGCGTAGAACAATCCAATCCAGACAACTGTCTGTTCATCCACGATGTCCAGGATGTTGACTGAGACATCAAACTCCCCCTTCCCGTACCACTGAGCCAGTCGCCAGGATGTCTTGTCTACAATTAACCTATACAGGTAGCAGAAAGATTTTAACACAAATAAGAGCCAGTCGCCTGCCAGTGTGGGGCAAAGAATTTAGACATTACATAGAGGTGGGAGGCACAATACTCCGCCAACACCTTAAGGATATCAGTCTACCATATTAGAAGTGCCATAGGATATAATGCACTTGTGATACAGCAGATGGGACATCCGGAACATAGGTAACAGAATATCCCATCAGACAAACTCTAAATATGGCCCTTATTCTTGAAGGAGTGATCTACCAATAGTGTGACTATGAATTCAGTCTTGGGGAATCATTCAGAGTACCCTGTTAAAATGACACACTAATGTCAACCGCATCAGTCATTAGCGATACTGGTTTTTTTTTTTTGGGGCGCAGTATTACTACATAATTACACAGGTAAGAATGGGGGACAACATGGCAAAATACAATATGGTTTCTCCTGTTCCGGGCTGCGAAATTCTGAATATTCCAATTTTTCCCATCACTGCTGGATCTATGCATGGGTTTCACAAAAATGTACCCTAATTTCGGTGCAAACTCCTGTTTCCACCAGGATAAGGATTACCAGTGTACTCACAACAAGGCCTTTAGTAAAGAGGAACAGGCATTAGTATGTGACTGGAGAGAGACTGTGCCTACAGTCCTAGAGCAGGAAGCAACTGTTAATTATGGGATGGTGAAACAATAAAAGAGTGGTTGAGGGAATTGATGACTTGCTTTAGAGTGGAACAGAAAAGGGAGCCCACTGTGAGAGAGAAAAAAGAGGTCAGACAGAGTAGAGCAGAGAGATAACATTCTTCCAGTTTTAGAGAAAAGAGGTGAAATGGCTTCAGTGTGGGACAAACAACACATTTCAAGGGGA
Source organism: Lissotriton helveticus (assembly GCF_964261635.1). Taxonomy (NCBI): domain Eukaryota; kingdom Metazoa; phylum Chordata; class Amphibia; order Caudata; family Salamandridae; genus Lissotriton; species Lissotriton helveticus. Next base: position 1,042,952,911 of record NC_136068.1, on the reverse strand, counting down.
GGTCCACCTGCCCTGGGAAGAGCATGACAATCATTCCCAAGGTGAGCATAGAGCAGGGTATATTTCAGGAAGATTATCTGTCACCACTTCTGTTTTGTCTGGCACTTAACCCGTTGAATGAGGTAATTGGGCACTTGGTGATTATGACATCATATCCGCTGGTGCTTGAGGATGCTGTACAACTATACGGTGCAGGTGATAACCAGCTTACATAGCAGCTAGATGTTGTTGAACAATTATCAGGTGACTTTGAGGTCATCATTGCAATTTGAATCCAATCCCACTTGCAAATCAAGCACCTGGGCAATACCAATAATGTGAGGTGCATTGTTCATAGTGTGGGCAATTTGCACCTCATTCTGAGTTTCGGTCCTCCGAATAAGGGATAATGTGATAACTGGGCATGCTTCCCCCTGTTTTGTGGTGCCCAAACTAGAAATCTGCAGTTTGAGTGTAAAATTTGCATCACATTTGATCTACCGTAAATCAAGCAGGTAAAAACAAATTTGCACCCAAGATGGAATCCTGAATCAGATACCAAAGGAGTTTGGGCTTAACATGTAATGGCTAGCTAATTGGGATTTTGGCCTTAGCAAATTTGGAAAAGCAACATTTGAAAAGGAAATGTAGCCGTACTTGTAAAGCGCACTGATACTCCTAAGTGTCCTGGCGCTGTACTCATACTGCTAGGGAACCCTTCCTGGTTTTTCCCTGTGAAATGTCCACTCCTGGGCATCCCCAGGGTGCAAGCAGGCATCCCTAGCACTGTAGGGGGCCGTTGTGGAGACTAAGCAAGCTATTGCCCAGAGTTGCAGCGTGGGGCTCATGCTTAGAGTAGGCACCGAGGCGAGAAATCAGGTCCGAGGAATTATGAGCCCAAGATCCGCCGAGACCAGCCAAGGCAGGAATTGAACCCTGGTCCCGGGCCAGACCTCTGCATCAGGGGCTGCCGCTCTAACCATTGAGCCACACTCAAGGAAAGACTGGAGCACAAAGAAGATGAAATCAGATGAAGACCAAAGCATTAAGGAACTTGACCACTTGGGTGTGTTCACATACCTAGACTTCGTTGACGGGCCGTGGTCACACACAAAGCAGCAAACAATACCACAGCGAAATAAAACAAACTCTGAATAGTTATTTGTCAAAGTGAAGTCGAATACAAGCTGTTCACCAACTCACCATTCCTGTTCTACTATAAAAACTCAGAATCACAGATCAGTTATAATTAGAATTAACCCAACCGGATGTACAAATAGGGAAATTACCCATGTCTATCAGTTAGTTTACAAACACCAGTACGTTCCCAGATTATCCCTTCCAAGAGCAGAAGGAGGCATGGACCTCGCTGAAATTGACTACACCAGGGACAACAATAATAACATGTAAAATAAGATCAAAAGATCTAAAATAACTGAAGGTATTCAATTATGAAAAACATAGGCCTTAATCTACCCCATCATCAAATTAGGTATTCAACTATGAAAAACGTAGGCCTTAATCTAGCCCATCATCAAATTTCCGTATGCATTCCACTACAAAGAAGGCATGACAGTCTTTTAATCAAAAGAGAAAAAGAGGCAATAGGAGTAGGAAACACCATTATTTAATGGACTGAACAAAAGAAACATCAACTGTAGAATACACAAATATATTGGAAAATTCAGAGATCATTCTTTTTTTTACCAGGAACAGAAGCAACAAGTGGAGGAGAACTGCAACCAAATGATGAGAGACTAATAATGGCAGTCCAGGATAACAGCATGCACAGAACATGGAGAAAAATATCAAACAAATCAGATACATTACAGAGATAACCATATAGATTTATAGACGGTAAACATCACTTACAGTGAAACTTTTACAACGCACTACCATTACAACGCGGTCATTACAACGCAAACTATTACAACACATTCCGCTGGGGGGTGCTCTAGGATAGGGAATACGTTTAATTTACTATCCAACACCTTCCCTAGTGTCCACAGGGACTGGAGTTGGAATAGTAAATTAAACTATTCACTATCCAGCACCCAAAAGCGCTATGCGTTGTAATGGTATGCGATGTAAAAACCGCGTTGTAAAGACAGGCGTTGTAATAGCCTGCGTTGTAACGTCATACATCCTTATAGACAAGCCTTGTACCTGACTTCCTGAACCCAAGTACTTATGGCAGAATACCAATACGCAAGTGAACTCAACAAAGCAGCTCATCTCATCCACTGAAAATTGGGTATGTATTGCAAGTTTGCTTATCTGGATAGACAGTGAGCTCGTCATCCAACCAGAATTACAGAAAACAAAAAAGTTACAATAAAACGGTGTTATCAGAAAACCAGATATAATCGTAAAGGTGAAATTCACAAATGGATCATGATTATAGAGGTGGCATTCCCCAGTAACAATTCTCTCCTATGCACAGAAAGCCACAAAGTAAGGAAATGCCTCTACACTACAAGTAAACTGAGATGAGTACAAAGCAGAACAAAGCAAAAGTAGCAATCCCAGTAGGAGCAGTAGAGCAGGGATAATGAAGACAATCATGCACACCAAATTAGACACATTGTCCATGGAGAGGACAATATCTAAATTCAAACAGAGAATTTCGTGGGAACAATGCAAGTATTACAGTAAAACATTTTGCAAATTTAAGAGGTTTGGTAGAACATTTCCCCAAAAATACCATGACATAGTAATCAGGTTCATGCATGCTAACCAAAACCTAACTTGGAGACATAACCCTTAATCTCCATGAGATTTAGAAGGCAAATTTAGGACTAAATGCACCGCATAGTTACAGACCTTTCTCCGGCATAGGTTCCTGAACTCCATCTCATAGACCCGATAAGGAAGCCATTTGTCTCTTACCTCCAAGGAAGCCGCACCAGCAGGGTGACCAGGAGGGTGCTGAGGAAGTTGAAGACAGTCATCTTGTACATCTCCTGTCCAATGGTGGTCTCCCAGCACTGATAGAAGCAGAGAATTTGAGAATTAATCCCATGTATAAGGAGAATCAAGCCATCTGAGCATTGAATGAGTGTAACTACAGACAAGTACAGAGTGCTCAGGGTACAAACATGAAGGGATTCTTTAACACAGTGAACATCCGTGAGGGAATAGGTGCTATTCTGTACCAGACAATACCTCCCCCAGACCCAAATGGAACACAGACCCATGTAATGAAACTGGTACTTCCCACTGGGCTATTGAGGGACTAACAATAATTTGAATCGAATTTGTGGTTTTATTCTGTTTGTGCCACAGAGAGTTAAGAAAGGGGGAGGGGGCAGAAAGAATACCTACGTTGACAATATAACACTTAGCTTCTTATGGGGAGGGAAATTAATTAGGAGTGGATAGTCCAGTAAAACAGCAATGTTGTTACAGCAGCCTGTTACCAGTGTTGTAAACAGGATGTAATCAGACACACATTCTCCCCATGTGGTGGATTTCACATGTGTGCAACTCTACCCTTAAGAGCGGCTGTGTCAGTGGCAGCTGCTTCGGGACAGTAGTGGGGGGGTGGGGTTAAAAAAATTCTGTCAACGACACACAGTCCCACTGAAGCAGGAAGCATACAGGCTCCCAGACTCGCCTAGCCAATCACAACGCTGCTGTCACCAGCATGACAGCAAAACACACAAGATGATGGCCGGAATGTTGGACAATGGCAAAACATTCACCCCCAGTCACAGATCTGGGTTTAATCCATTGTTATTTTGCTCACCAAGCCACCCCAGTTCAGACATGGCCATATGCAAATCCGTCTTGACCCTGTGCCTCATGGGAACAGTCCAGCCCGAACTGCCAAGCCATGTCTTCCCTGGAACGGAATCAAGAATCCTAGGACCGGTTTCTGGCTATCAGCCATCTTCAGCCAGCATGACAGCAGCGTTGTGATTGGTCTGAGCACCGTGATTGATCCTCAGACAGGGAATGGGAGGCTGCATGTTCTCCACCCCGCCTTGCAATACAGCGGGTGGACAAAATGCTACGTGTGCTTGACTGTTTGGCCAGCACAAGACGCCGGCAAAACTGTCATGCGCACCTAGAAAGTGCTCACCACTACTCCCCCTGGGGATGACAGCCCTGCCCTGCCCCACCCCACACCTAAAACAGAACAGGGTACGTACAGGAAAAATAAAAAGATAATAACATTGTGTTATTATCATTTTATTTTTCCTATGGGATGACGCTCCTCCGCCTTAGCAGAGGAGCCGCTGCTGGGCTTGGTGGGCATTTTAAGGTGTAAACCCCTACAACTGATTGCCAATGCAAGTATCGAGGTTTGAGAAAGAAATCAGACCTCCACCCCTTCCTTTGCATTCCCTGGATGTCAACTAATCTAGGGTTGGTCGGGTCTCGATCGGTACAACCATGCACAAGCTGGGTTCAAGCAGGAGGTAATGCGTCACAAACGCCTCACTAGCTGGATGGGTACCATTGCTCTGTCATGCTGAGATCTTAAGTTGTGCAGAAACTTAGGTCATGTAATAGCTTCACAATTCGGGAACACCGGCTCAAGTCACACAGAAGATTCACGATTTGAGCATAGCATCTCATGTAATGCAGCAGCTACATGACTCTGGCACAGCTGCTCAGGTTCACTGCAGCTTCATGAGTCCTGCCAGGAATCACAGTGGAGAATCTGGGGCCGGCCAACATAGGGGCATGCAGCTTGCTCTCTCCAGTCTAACTCTTCTGCATACTCACACTTCTCCTTACTACTCCTGGCCAGCAATTTCTCCTGCAGGGTTGGCAGAATCATTCCCCTCTTAGCAGAGGCTGGCTTCTTGGTGTTTTAGGACAGGAGGACAGCTCTTCAGCAATCGATAGAATCAGATGTTGTCTCTTAACCTCTGGGAAGTAGACAGTGAGACAGGTACTAGCACTGGTTGCAAAGCAGACCTCTCAGTACTTTGCAAAACACTCCCTTCCTTGCTCATAGAGAATTTGAATCTGGAACAAGTGGGCTAGTGGGTACCAATTGTTATATAGCAAAAGCAGACAGAAGCTGTATATCTACTGCCTGCCCTTTCAGACCAGTTTGGGATGGTCCTCCTTTCAGGTGTCCTTTCTAGGCTCCTCTCCAGACACAACCTTTATATGGAGGAATGCTTCTCACAGAAGGGTAGTCTCCAGTGCCCAAAATAGAGGCACTGGGAGGTGTGAGCTTTCTGCACCTGCTTGACATCAGCCAAACTGAAGGTGTGTTCAAAAGACTGGGCCTCAACCTTACCTTGCTAACACAACCTGCAGTCCTAACTTTTATCCCCACCATTGATCAAATGGCAGAGCTTCAGGAAGACTAATCAGAAGCTCCTTGTTCAGCAAAAGGCTAATCTTGTTTCTAATGGGGCCCTTTTTCCTCTTACCTCACTTCAAAGCCTGTCTCATTCTTCCAGGTTCAGTAGTGCCAGTAATACACTTACTTTATCTGGGAAAACAAATTCCCCTTCATCTTGTGCAAAAGTCCAGGCCAGGGGCATCCAAAGTGGATCCCACAGACCTCCATGACCATGGTTCACTCACATACTATGCATGTACCACTCAGACTACACATACATGCATGCACTACATATATTTGGGATGTTAGCGGTAGGATCTGGGTAAGAGCATATAAGCAGACCTTTACACAAGTGGACTAGCAGACCTTCATTCCAGAGACAGAGTAAAAGGTCTGGTTACAATTATACAATTATGTATTCACAAAACACAGTACACTGTCACCATCGCCCATGACAGGGATAGTAGTCAACTATCTGTACAGTGAAGTCATACTCGGTGTGCGCCTCAGGGCACATGACAGGTCTAGGGCATCATTCATGTCAAGGGACAGGCTGTGCGCCTATGGCCCTAACCCCGCACACGATTAGGGTGAGGATAGGACTGAAATCAAAATTCATGATACCTGTTACATGCAGCCGGGCACTAAGGGTGGGGGGAAACAGATGTAGACCATTCAAGGAGTTTCCTGTCCAAGCATCAACATTTTTTAAAGGACAAGTGCTGCTTTAGAAATGTTGCATTCCAGGTAAGACGCATGGGAAACATACAGAGACCCCTGCACCACTGTCAGCAGCTCCCAGCAAGGCCATCCTCCCACAATTTGCATAGAAGAAGCTCTCTGTAAAACTATTATCAGCTCAACTATGGTGTGACTAACTGATTAATAGATTACGACTAAAATTGTGGTCACAAACCATTGATACATTGTATCCTGAATAGCAAACAGGAGGGGAAAGTCCTTTCATACAACCTTCCTTGTTGCGATTTGGAATGGGCCACAAAAGCCGATTTGCAAGTTGGAAATACTTGGTTTCAATATATTATACAATGGTGTTTTGCAATCTCAAACACTGTGATTTTGTGAATCACAGGTTTTACAACTGCAAAATACATTTGTACATCTGGCCCTTAGTTCCTTCTGTTCATGGACTGTGTGTATATTCATTTTCAATCTCTGTGACTATACAAGAAGACTATGTTTATTAGATGCTGTATTGCCACAGTGGAATAGAGCTTCTTGCTCTGTACTGGCCACTGTGGTGCTAAGTTAATTCTGTGGTCTGCATTTCCCGGATGGGGGTAATGTTGACGCAACATTCTCTCTCCCCATAGTTCCATTGTTTACTCTTGTGGGAGGATCATCAACCTGTTACGCAGAGAGTTCCTTTGTGATAAGCTGTCCTTGTCCTCACTTCTTTGAATAATAGAATTTGGCCCAGTTAAGATGCACTGAATAGTTCCTTCTGGGGGCTTTTGATTAAGTTGTGGGTGCATTTCTTTGAATTTACCACCTCCACTTTGGTAAAAGAGGTAAACACTACTTATAAGTACAAATATTTCAGGAAAAAACTTTTTTGTCGTCAGACTCACCCAAATGTGATGTTATGGGCCACGTGCAATGTCTCAGTATGTGAGCTACTTGACTGTCACTAAGCAGCCTTCTGCTACAAAGTGAGTAAGCATTCATTCGCCTTAGGCTGACACCGTGCCTTATTGTTGTTTTATGACTAGTGGTGCTGGGTGTATAACGTCTTTGGGACTGATTTAAACTTTGGCTGGTGGACTTAAGGTCTTCCATTGTTGTGGATGGTGGTGGTAATCAGCCATATTTCGGTTTTTTTCCCCAAGGCTACCATGGTTACTCCATCAAAGTGACTGCATTCACCATGGACGGAGCTGTCAATCAATCAATCAATAGTCATTTATAAAGCGCACAGATACCTCAATATAGGTGTCCCGGCGCTAAGAGCAAGACTAAAGAAAAGACCGGCCAGTAACACTACGCCTGAAAGAGGCAGGTTTTTAAGACCTTCATAAATTCCTGTTCTGTCTCTATCCAGCGCAGTTGGCAATGCGTTCCAAAGTTTAGCAGCCCTTACCGAGAAGGACCTGCCACGTTGTAGCGTCTTGGCATGTCGTGGGACATGGAGGAGTCACGGATGACTGGATCTCAGGGTCCACTCCTGTTGATATGGGCTGAGCCTCTGCTTGAGGTAGCATAGGCCAATGCCACTTGCGGCTCTAAAGGCAAAAGTCAGAGCCTCAAACTCTATCCTCCTGGTCACAGGGAACCGGTGTAACTGCCTCAGGTGA